>NC_136891.1:33974900-34132400 GCF_949152265.1 Phoxinus phoxinus
TAGGACAACATTATCTGGGTCTCGGGAACAGCTAGTCCTATTATCAGGCTGTGTCGTGTGCCAAAGAACCACAAATCCCAGCCGTTCAACTCTAAACAAACAATAGAGATGGAAAATAAGTCCAAGGAATGATGGTGGACACTGGTGGTGAAGAAAAACAACTTTTTAATATTTATTTTATGCCATTATAATTATTCTTCAGTTCCTGATGGTTTGTGATGTCTAAAACCCTAAAAACATTTGTTACTTGAGAAAAATATATTTTATTTCAGCTAAATTCATACATTTACATCAACTAACATTTCTCAATTCTCTTTATTTAATTGGATGTATTAACTAAAAGCAGAATAAAAAAATAAAAACTACTGTATATAAATATATACAAAAATGGCCAAAACAAAAAAAATCTAAATATTAATAAAAACTATAATATTATAATATAGCTGTGTCCCAATTCAGAGGCTGCATCCTTCGAAGGATCTGGAATTCAATGGCCATGCCTTCGAAGTCCGCGAAGGTCTAACTGAGCGTTGTTAAATGGGACGGTCAAGCTAAGTAAAAACTTATATTTAAAGGAACACTCGTTTAGTGTTTAATTTTAGGGAAATAGGCTCATTTTCCAGCTCCCCGAGAGTTAAACAGTTTTACCGTTTCCGAATCCATTCAGCCGATCTCCGGGTCTGGCGGTAGCACTTTTAGCTTAGCTTAGCATAGATAATTGAATCTGATTAGACCGTTAGCATCTCTCTCAAAAAAATTACCAAAGAGTTTTGATATTTTTCCTATTTAAAACGTGACTCTTCTGTAGTTACATCGTGTACTAAGACCGACAAAGTAAAAAGTTGTGATTTTCTAGGCCGATATGACTAGGAACTATACTCTCATTCCTGCGTAATAATCAAGGAGCTGCTGCCATCACAACTTCACAAAAATCACAACTTTTCATTTCCGTCGGTCTTAGTACACGATGTGAAAATAGACCAAATAGACAGTATAAGTACAAACTGTAGTCAAGTTTTAAATAGGAAAAATATTGAAACTCTTTGGTCATTTTTTTGAGAGAGATGCTAACGGGCTAATCAGATTCAATGATCTATGCTAAGCTAAGCTAAAAGTGCTACTGCCAGACCCGGAGATCGGCTGAATGGATTCGGAAACGGTAAAACTGTTTAACTCTAGTTGGAAAATGAGCCTATTTCCAAACAAATTTGGAGTGTTCCTTTAAAAGTATAATCTTAATAAAATCCAGTCATTATTGGTGTGCAATGAATCTTTGGATTGGCGGCGAAGGATTCATGCCCAGAGAATGAAGGATGCATTTTTAGGCTCTTAATTGGGACACAGCTACAGTTATATAATCACAATATAGAAAATATGGTAACCGTAACACTTTACAATAAGGTTAATTAGTTAATGTATTAACTAACATGAACTAATAATGAGCAATACATTTTTTACAGTATTTATTCATCTTTATTAATGTTAGTTAATAAAAATACAGCTGTTCATTGTTTTTGTTTATGTTAGTTCACGGTGCATTAACTAATGTTAACAAATACAACCTTTGATTTTAATAATGTATTAATACATTTTGAAATTAATATTAACTAAGATTAATAAATGCTGTAGAAGTATTGATGTTAACTAATGAAGCTTATTGTAAAGTGTTACCGAAAATATCATAAAAAAAACAAAAACTTATTTTTGTAAATAATGAATATTTTGTTAATTATTTCTATAATAAAACCAAAATAGACAAAATTATTCTGAAGTTTCAAAACTGCATTTAACCAATCCAGTGGAGAAGATTACACCCTCTCTCTAACCAGGAAGTAGTAAATGTGGCCTTCCTGTCAGGTGGTGATGAATGACTGAAGAACTGCCTGGACCGCATCTAAAGCTCAGGGCAATAGAAATGTAAAAGAGGGACATAAAAAAGGGCAATAAGACAAAAAATAATCAGCCCATGAGAAACGTATGCTTGCCGTTGGATCATCATCGTAGTAAACTCCTCACACATGCATAAAATACACACACACATGTGTGACATTCCTCACATTGCGTGTGTATCATCACTTCTCTCGGCTGCTCGACACGCTTCCCACATGTCCGAACTCTCGGTCCACACCCTGTTTGGCATCTCTCTTGGAATATGACAGGCCCACGACCTACTCCACAGATAAACAACACTGAACAGACATCAGCCACACAGGATATTTTTAGCTGCGATCGGGAACACTGTGTCCCCCTGATGTCCCAGGTTCACTTGGCCAGATTGATAGAGTAGGGATCTATTTATTCACGTCTTCACCAGACAGGTCTGCTAGTAGAAGAGAGAACTCCTTTTTCCAAATGTTATAATAGAGAGGTTTTTTTTCGTTCAGTAAAGCAATAAAACAAGGCCTCATGGCTCCGACAAATCTGTTCTCAATCATTGCTGTATTTGGTTCTCACTTTATCGTTCCTGGAACCGGTTTTTCTAGCACAATGCAAGCATTTGGACGACTATCTGCTATATTCCCCCCATTATAATGAGCTTGTGACATTTCAGTTTTCAAAGGTTTGCCTCAGTGAATTTGTCACATGCACAATATTGCGTGACACTGTCGAGATGAGTAACAAACACTCATGGAACTGGTTTCCTTCATTTCTGCTCTAATATTCTCATAATGAAGTTGTTGATAGTGGCTGTTGTCGTCACATTACTCTCGGGAGTAACTGAAAACATCTTTATCAACGTTTGGCCCCGTCTCTATGCGAATGTTTGTCACTCTTGTACACATCTGGGCTGGATTTAAAAAAGGCCCCGTTCTGTTTTGTTTTCTGCGGGTGTTTGTGTGTTTGAGAATGTGTGTACACTGCGGCTTTTCTAGCTATGATCACAAGGATTGTGCAGCTTGCTCAAGGGGCTTTCATTTGGTTTAAAAATTTCATTGTATTCCTACATGAATTGGTGTTGAAGTGGATTGTCGCTTTAAGGCGAGACGTGGCAGGCAAAAACATCGGGGTTTTTTCACTGGTCAATTTTTAGATTTTGGGCTATTTGTCTTCAATAACATGTCTTCTTTCAGACTTGTGGTGCAAAAAAGTCAGAAATACACATTTAGGTCTTTATTTTACTGCACTTTGTCTATTTGCGTCTGTAGATTTCTCAGAAATTCAACAAAAGTTGTCGTTCTAAATCAACGCGCTGCTCCGCGATCTGTCTTCCTTTAAAGGGGTCATGACATGAGAAACCAAGTTTGCCTTGATCTTTTGGTATATAAGAGGTCTTTGTGTCATTAAAACGTCCTGCAAGTTTCATAGCTTAAGACGTCCTCCCCATTATAAACGAATCATTTATTTAATCAAGCTCTAAATACAGCTCGTTCTGGATCCATGTAAGAAGTGACGTCACGGTATGAAGTGACGTACCAGCGTTTGCATAATGACCGCCTCCAGCGCAAGACAACTACGCTCATTTCGTATCGCCGCGCGCCTCACAAGTGTTCAGTGGACGGACAGCGAGTGGGTCTGTGTAGAAAACAATAAAGTTACGATGCCGCATATGTGCTGTTCCTGGCTGTGGACAAACAACATCTGTGAATACGCTGCGAAAGATCCAGTCGTCAGGGGAAAATGGATGCACTTTATTTTTTGCGGACGTCACGGCAGTGTTAGTTTAAGCGTTTGTTCTATACATTTGAAGGATGACTGTGTTGAGAACAAATCCCAAAATGATGCTGGCTTTGCCAGAAAACTGTTGCTCAAAGATAAGTCCGTGCCGACTATTCTGGGCTCAACAACGACGACGCAAACTGTAAGTAATGTATTTAAAACTTTAAACTAACTTACTTTTTAAATACGCCGAATCCGCAAATGTTCTGGCTGGGGGCGTTAATAATTGATGCATAGGCACTGACGTTAGCCAATCATAACAGTGGGCGTTAACACTGAACTCTTAAAGGGGAAACACCCCCAAAACAGACTGTTTGAATCAGAGGATGAGAAACAGGGAAAAGGTCATAAATCACTACATTTTAAAAGTTTTTTGTAAAAAAAACTATAGTAATACTATAATTGCACCTAAGGGAACATAATAATAAAATAAAATAAAAACATGTCATGACCCCTTTAATCTCACACACATCGTTGTAAAGCTCTCTCTCTCATGTACAATGCTGTCGGATCCAAATATGGTAATTTCCTTTTTATCAGCAACCAATCGTGAAAGTACAGTGGGCATTTAACTCTAAAAGCGAAATCTCATTGGCTGATGTCAATTTCTGACAGCGTGATTGGTTCAGAAGCATCACGTGACGCGCTCTGACATTCAGATGTGTGTTTCTGACTGTTTTTCTGTTCAGTTAAAGGCCATAAATGCTGTGTTTATAAGTTTTGATGTGATTTAGGTGGTTTGTATTGTTGTTGCTAATGATTTTATGAGATATTGTGTCTGTAAATAGTTGTTTCCACTAAAAAAGTATGATTTTTTACATTACAAATCTTTAAATGCCTTTTTCTCAAAATTAGTTTTTTGTCATTCTCCAGTATAAACATCTCAGCCGATGTACACCAAACTCTCCAGTTACACACTTAGTAGTATTCAGAAGATATGTTCAGAGGGATTTGTAAATAAATAATTCCTGGCCTGATTTATGTGACATTTTAATAAAAAAATATGTCGAAAATCGATTTTTTAAGGCTGTGGACAGTATATTTAGATTTCCTAGGGAATGAAAGCATATCTCCTGAAATCCCTCTGAACATCTTATTCATCTTGTGTGTAAACAAAATGAAAAAAGAATTTAGCACCTGGCTTTATCATATGTTCAGATCTATCTACCGAAAATATATGCAAAATTTTACATAATTAATGAGATAATGCCTAATTTGCATAATTTAACATACACATTTCAAAAACTTGTAATACATTTTTTTTATGAACTTGTGTAAGTCATCAACTGAGGAAGTTTCATGGTGATAGCCTATCTATTATTTAAAATTGTACCCTATTCACCTGTAGTGTCTCGCCTTAAGATAATTAACTATAAGGTAATTAGCTATCAAAATGTCAGAAATCTATTCAGTGGGGAGGCCTGTTTTATGTTATTTACACATGAGCGAGACCGAGAAACATTGCCCAATGTAAAATGCAGAGTGTCCAAAAACAAGTCAAGATGACAAAGCCCAGGGTGTTATGCAACATTTTACCACATAATTATTAAATTCCAGTCACAATATTACACCAAGTTACGCCCCTCGCTTTGGATAATGTACATGTTGGCTGTAGGTTATAAATAAAAAAAGTTGTTCATTCAGAATTCACTACAGTAGCTGGAATAGGAAGCAGTTTCAGACACAATTTAGGAGACTGTGTATGAGCACACATGCCCTGACCTCAACTTTTAGCCCACTAAACATAACCAGAGGAACGATTATATTGTGTGTGTGCCTTATATTTGCGAAGACACTTACTTTGCTGAGCTCTGCAGATTATGGAGAGCCAGCACCCCCACACACATTTTTCTGCTACAACTAGATAACAACAAGGCAGCGTGTCTTTATCGCTCCTCTACATGCAACACTATTGAATATCACAGTACGCCGATCATTTACAGTAACGCCTGCACTACAGGGACGTGTAATTCACCAGGGTCTCAACGGACCTGAAAAAAGAGACAAAGAAGTTAGTGTTGCAGCAGAGCGTGTTTCTGCTGAACCAGCAATCCTCTCCCAGTTCCTGCTGCCTTGACTTTTGGGCCACATGATTTCCTGTTTCTGCTGATGTGACACACACACACACAAACAAAAATACACTCTGCGTGTTGCACGTGCATTTATGCGCACATTGTGTCACACACACAGATCTGTGCAGCAATGCTCGGTCTTTAAACACAACACTTGTTCTGTGACCAGGTGACCTACTTCTGAGTTAAATCACACATGCACAGTCAGCTACAGATTATCTCATGGGAGTTTTACCCGCAAATATCAATCTAAATACTGTAGGAATCCAGTCCTTTGGCTCTTATACCAATTAAGCTTTCTGCTTTGCTTGCAGTTTTAAAGCCTCTGTGCAGCTCTGTGCACGTGTTTGATGGAGATAGAGGGAAAAGGGGAAGGACGTTATCATTGGTTGATGCAATGTGACCGGATAAGGTGACAAGTTCATGTTGTCTGTGTAAACTGTGTAGTCTGAGTTGATCTTAAAATGTACAGTGAGTTACATGGACAAATCTAATTAATATATCCACAAAAATTCTCTTTTGTGTTCCACTGAAGAAAATAGTCACCCTAATAAAAGCAGTTTTATTCTGAGGTCACCACTGACCAGCAAAATATTACCAGAGAATGTCTAATATGGGGAGAACTGCCACTCCCAGTAAACTTCCGGCTTCTGAACTGGTTGCAGTTCCCCTCTGGTTCCATGTGAGGGCGCTCATAGGACGAGTGCAGAATGAATGGAGGTCTATGGAGCTATACCCCTCAAAATCCACTTTTCTCAGGATATGATAATGTTATAATGTTGTATTCGAAAGAAAACACATAACACAGCCGACACAGGTACACAACACAGCCGACACAGGTACACAACACAGCCGACACAGGTACACACACAACACAGCTGACACAGGTAAACACACAACCCAGCTGACACAGGTAAATACAACACAGCGGACACAGGTAAACACACAACACAGCGGACACAGGTAAACACACAACACAGCGGACACAGGTAAACACACAACACAGCAGACACAGGTAAACACACAACACAGCTGACACAGGTAAACACAACACAGCGGACACAGGTAAACACAACACAGCGGACACAGGTAAACACAACACAGCGGACACAGGTAAACACAACACAGCGGACACAGGTAAACACACAACACAGCGGACACAGGTAAACACACAACACAGCCGACACAGGTAAACACACAACACAGCCGACACAGGTAAACACACAACACAGCGGACACAGGTAAACACAACACAGCCGACACAGGTAAACACACAACACAGCCGACACAGGTAAACACACAACACAGGTAAATACACAACACAGCTGACACAGGTAAACACACAACACAGCTGACACAGGTAAACACACAACACAGCGGACACAGGTAAACACACAACACAGCTGACACAGGTAAACACACAACACAGCGGACCCAGGTAAACACACAACACAGCTGACACAGGTAAACACACAACACAGCTGACACAGGTAAACACACAACACAGCGGACACAGGTAAACACACAACACAGCGGACACAGGTAAACACACAACACAGCTGACACAGGTAAACACACAACACAGCTGACACAGGTAAACACACAACACAGCTGACACAGGTAAACACACAACACAGCTGACACAGGTAAACACACAACACAGCTGACACAGGTAAACACACAACACAGGTAAATACACAACACAGCTGACACAGGTAAACACACAACACAGCGGACCCAGGTAAACACACAACACAGCAGACACAGGTAAACACACAACACAGCAGACACAGGTAAACACACAACACAGCGGACACAGGTAAACACACAACACAGCGGACACAGGTAAACACAACACAGCGGACACAGGTAAACACACAACACAGCTGACACAGGTAAACACAACACAGCGGACACAGGTAAATACACAACACAGCGGACACAGGTAAACACACAACACAGCAGACACAGGTAAACACACAACACAGCGGACACAGGTAAACACAACACAGCGGACACAGGTAAATACACAACACAGCGGACACAGGTAAACACACAACACAGCAGACACAGGTAAACACACAACACAGCGGACACAGGTAAACACACAACACAGCGGACAAAGGTAAACACACAACACAGTGGACACAGGTAAACACACAACACAGCTGACACAGGTAAACACACAACACAGCGGACACAGGTAAACACACAACACAGCGGACACAGGTAAACACACAACACAGCTGACACAGGTAAACACACAACACAGCTGACACAGGTAAACACACAACACAGCGGACACAGGTAAACACACAACACAGCTGACACCGGTAAACACACAACACAGCTGACACAGGTAAACACACAACACAGCTGACACAGGTAAACACACAACACAGCCGACACAGGTAAACACACAACACAGGTAAATACACAACACAGCTGACACAGGTAAACACACAACACAGCGGACCCAGGTAAACACACAACACAGCAGACACAGGTAAACACACAACACAGCGGACACAGGTAAACACACAACACAGCGGACACAGGTAAACACACAACACAGCTGACACAGGTAAACACACAACACAGCTGACACAGGTAAACACACAACACAGCGGACACAGGTAAACACACAACACAGCGGACACAGGTAAACACACAACACAGCGGACACAGGTAAACACACAACACAGCTGACACAGGTAAACACACAACACAGCTGACACAGGTAAACACACAACACAGCGGACACAGGTAAACACACAACACAGCGGACACAGGTAAACACACAACACAGCTGACACCGGTAAACACACAACACAGCTGACACAGGTAAACACACAACACAGCTGACACAGGTAAACACACAACACAGCTGACACAGGTAAACACACAACACAGCGGACACAGGTAAACACACAACACAGCGGACACAGGTAAACACACAACACAGCGGACACAGGTAAACACACAACACAGCCGACACAGGTAAACACACAACACAGCGAACACAGGTAAACACACAACACAGCGGACACAGGTAAACACACAACACAGCGGACACAGGTAAACACACAACACAGCGGACACAGGTAAACACACAACACAGTGGACACAGGTAAACACACAACACAGCGGACACAGGTAAACACACAACACAGCGGACACAGGTAAACACACAACACAGCGGACACAGGTAAACACACAACACAGCGGACACAGGTAAACACACAACACAGCGGACACAGGTAAACACACAACACAGCGGACACAGGTAAACACACAACACAGCGGACACAGGTAAACACACAACACAGCGGACACAGGTAAACACACAACACAGCGGACACAGGCAAACACACAACACAGCGGACACAGGTAAACACACAACACAGCTGACACAGGTAAACACACAACACAGCGGACACAGGTAAACACACAACACAGCTGACACAGGTAAACACAACACAGCGGACACAGGTAAACACACAACACAGCGGACACAGGTAAACACACAACACAGCTGACACAGGTAAACACAACACGGGTAAACACACAACACGGGTAAACACACAACACAGGTAAATACACAACACAGCGGACACGGGTAAACTCCCATAGACTCCCATTCATTTTGCACTCAGGCGATCGCCCCCAGTGGAACTCTGGTGGAACTACAACCACAATTCGGTACAATAGAACTTAATAGGGAGTGACCAGGCTCTCCGTAGACGGGCTCTGATATTACTCACTTTATCTCGATAACCCCGTTTTATTGGACACTTTCACTGGCAGGAAAAATTAATCATGGCTGACTGTGAATAAAATCTTTTTACAGTGCGGTGTAGCAATAACTAAAAATGTGTACGTTTGCATACTCGAAATCTGCACCACTAAGTGTCAGTCAAAGGTAATTGCCATCTCCAGTACCCCACCTCGACATAAACCAAAAATGCTGAGTGCACCTTTAACCTCTGTAATATTGAAAACAGCCAAGAGCATCGCCTGCTAATGTCTTCCTTTAAAATAAACTGGACTGATTAGATGATTAAGGCTCGGGTCACTTTGGCTGCGTACGTGTGTTTGGATAAATAGGAGATTACAGTTCTAAACATAGAAATATTGAGACGTGCAGGAATACGCATAACATCAACCTCTCCGTCTCTGTGCTTTTCCCTTACTTGTTTGCTCTTTTGCTTTCTCGTCTATACACTGTAACCAGAAACGGCTACAAGAAAAGCTTTTTACGTCATGTTTTTTTGTCCCAAGCCAATCACACACCAGTTGAGTCGAACAAAAAACCCAACAACAACTCAATAAACAAAAACAAACAAACAAGAGCATGCTTTCTTGTGCTGGGTCGGTGTTTGTGTGTCTGGGACACGGCTGGTTTAAACAGCACAGTCCCTTCTCTGTGTAACTGGTTTAGGAAGCTTCAATCTTTCACTTATTCGTTCATCTCCTTTTCTTTCTTCACGTCTCTTTGTTCTGGTTCTCTGAGGCACACAAGGTTTAACCACATGCTCAGTAATGCCTCAGCTCCCCATCATGACGAAACACACTGAAACACATCTCACGGACGTGTCCTCTGAGCTGCGTCTGTCTATTGATTTCCCCCTCCCCCTCCACACTTTCTCTTTCGCCCTCACATTTTCCTTTCACGGAGATATATGACAATCCCCCTGTCGTATTCAAGGGGTCAAGGTTTGCCTGGTTAGCGCGGTCCTCTTAACCACTTCTGTAGATGTCGTCTAGCATATTCTGACTAGGGGATGCACAGAGTAGTCGACTTTAATGATCCGCCATGACGCTTTAAGCTTGACGTTAACTAGTCGCTGATCATGTGGTGGCTAACAACATGTCAGACTGTTCTGACTTAAGGCTGATTTATACTTCTGCGTCGGACCTACGCCGGAGCCTCTACGCTATAGACTACGCGTTGGTTTTCATTTATACTTCTGCGTCGTTGTCCGCATTAACGCGCAATTACACATGCTGAGGGAGCAACCCGAGGGAGGGGTTCTAGCAGACCAATCACAGCGCTTGCATCCGCGTAGGATTGACGCGTTGTTACATTTTTGGAGAGGTGCACGTCAGGGTACGCGCGCTACACACAGGCTACGGCGTGAGTTCGACGCAGAAGTATAAATTGGGCTTTAGTGTTCTATATCTTTTTTTAACTGATCGGACTTAGGTTTTAGTATAAATTATGATCAAAACTCCAAAAAATCCCATAGATTTACATTGGCTGTAATACTAATGCTGCCCTATAGAGGGGACCACAGGATAAGAAATATTTTAAGTCCATTTTTTTTACTCCGTTTCCATCAGTTAAAATGACATAATGAGATGTTTATACCATCTGGATACTCAATATTATTGATTGGGTGAATAAACAGTTTATTGTAAAGGTAAAATAATTGATAAATTTGTGGGATGTTGCAAAAGCATTCCCATCTCTTGTGTTTTTATGAATGACATCATCAGCGATTACATCATCTTGCATGGTGTCCCAGACCGAGGGAGATTGACCGTCATCTTGAACTTCTTCCATTTTCTAATAATTGCGCCAACAGTTGTTGCCTTCTCACCAAACTGATGCCTATTGTCCTGTAGCCCATCCCAGCCTTGTGCAGGTCTACAGTTTATCCCTGATTTCCTCACACAGCTCTCTGGTCTTGGCCATTGTGGAGAGGTTGGGGTCTGTTTGATTGAGTGTGTGGACAGGTGTCTGTTTGATTGAGTGTGTGGACAGGTGTCTGTTTGATTGAGTGTGTGGACAGGTGTCTGTTTGATTGAGTGTGTGGACAGGTGTCTGTTTGATTGAGTGTGTGGACAGGTGTCTGTTTGATTGAGTGTGTGGACAGGTGTCTTTTATACAGGTAACGAGTTCAAACATGAGCAGTTAATACAGGTAATGAGTGGAGAACAGGAGGGCTTAAAGAAAAACTAACAGGTCTGTGAGAGCCGGAACTCTTACTGGTTGGTAGGTGATCAAATACTTATGTCATGCAATAGAATGGAAATTAATTATTTCAAAATCATACAATGTGATTTTCTGGATTTTTGATTCTGTCACTCACAGCTGAAGAGTACCTATGATAAAAATGACAGACTTCTACATGCTTTGTAAGTGGGAAAACCTGCAAAATCGGCAGTGTATTTAATACTTGTTCTCCACACTGTATACAGTATGTGTAGGTGTCTAAATACTTAATTTATTTTTATTTTACCCATATAATTATCTGATCTGTTTACTGGGATATGTCTATTGTGCATTAAAACACATGTGTATGAATAACAATGACTAGGGGTATAATTAGTTCTGAGATTCCAGAGCAAGCCACTGTTCCTAGAAAACTGCTTGAGGTAATTTTGGCTTATTACGGACAGGAACTCCATGGCAGTGGTATCTGAGCTGAATCTTAAAGGCTGTTAGTGAAGTCCTCGATAATAGATCAGTCTCACAAGTAGGACATTTGGGGGTTTTTCCCCCTCCTCTCCTTTCTCCCTTCTGCCATTTTGACTGGCTGACTCCTGTAAAGGGCTTTTCTCTAGTGGAACCCAGAACAAAAAGCCTTCCAGTAACAACTCATCTACTGCGCTGAGCTCTCTGGCACAGCTCCATTGCATTCACACGCTTTCCGGCAAATTGGACTCCTTCCAGAATTATTACACACGCACACTCATAGTTGAACTGGGCCTCTCTCTGGAATTAAAAAAAAAGAGCTCTAGGGGAGAGCTTTGGAACTCAACACAATCAAGACATATGTGCGTGAGCATATAGCACTGGTTTCCATCCACTAATGAACACTGATACACAAGCAGGGTGCCAATCCAGAGGCTCAATCTCACCATGAAACCACTTTTGAAAAAATTCTGCGCAGTAATCCCTCCAGAAACTTAGAAAGAAAGGGGTTTGGAGGGGCAAAGAGAGCTGCCAAGTTCTTCAGTTGAGGATTGGAAAGTACAACTCCGACAACTTGAAAAACCTGCATTGCAACCTTCGTTCTGACACATTCTGTAAAGTGTACACCCATACACACACACACACAGTACGTCTACTCAATCACTCATCTCCTATATTTATTAAATGTCTTAACTGAATTTAAACTGACCTCTGACAGAAATCACCTTTGCTTATCTTGCATCAAAACTGCTAACGCTTGTTCACCCACAGCAGTGACCAAGGCCATAATTTGCCGTTTAAAATAGAATCAGAAAATGGAAGTAAGGTTATGTTCTATTTTTATTTGCAGACATACAGAAACGGCGGTCAGACCACGAGACGAGAAAGCCAACAGAGGTGTGCAGGATGTTTACTCTCTGGTTCCTCTTCGTCCATCTACTGGAATAATGTGTGTTTACTCTTAAGATATGGCTGTCAGCTGACACTTTTTTTTTTTTTTACTCTCAACTTGCGTTTCAACGAAACTCCTGTTTAAACACTGTTTTCTGACATTTCTCTACATTTCAACCGATTCAATATATAAAATCATAGACCTATATCTAGACATGCAGTATATCTGTCTATCCACATATGAATGGATGCAACATACAGGCAGTATCCATCTGTTTGTTTGTCTGTCTGTATAGACCCCTTTTCAGTTAGTAAACATGATGACGTTTTTCTGTGGGCGGAGCTTAGGTGGTGGCAGACCAATCCCTCTGGCCGCTTCACTAACGTTAGTTTGCCAGTTTTGTTAGCTTGTTTTTTAACAATGACTGGAGAAAATCAGATTTTATCTTATAGCAGGGCTAAGCAGGTTCGGGAATTTCTTCGCTGTATTCTCGCTTTTTGCTCGCAGGTTTCTCTATAGAGCGCCCCCTACAGCTCCGGAATAGATATTTGACAACACTGTCGAAAAACTTGTTGGCGACTCTCAGATACCAGAGGCTAGTACTACCATTCAACCCGAAAAAAGTAATATAACCATTCCAATGATTCCGAAGCTGTTCGGTTAAGGTAAAAAACTTGCATAGTTCACCTATAATGTGCAAGCTCACTCACTGTCCAAGACCGCGATTGTTATTTGCAAAAGTTAAAAGACTTTTCAGGCGGTTCAGTGTAAAGAGGAGTGTGTTCCGGCGCAAACGTTCCCTGGTGATATTCTGCAGTTTCAGAAAACAATTCCTCCACTGACCAGGAGAAACCGAGTCTAAAGACAGCGGCGCCGCGCGTTAGTCATATGCTATTTTAAGCGCGCGTGGTTGGCCATTATGTAGCGTGTGAACAACAGCATATAATAGCAATCCGCCGTGGAACAAGCGCGCCGGCTCTTAAAGGGAATGTGAGAGGACGCTCTGATTGGTTTATTTCACGTTACGCCCAAACCACAGCTATGAGTAATGAAGCGACTTCAGACCAACACATTTTAGATTTGCGTCGGGCGCAAGAGTCGTTTATCCCGCCGGTATAATAGCAACAGCGCCGGGATCCGCCCACAGAGTTACTTGCGTTTCGCGTTTGATACTTGCGCTTCAGAATCGCTAAAATAGGGCCCATAGAGTGATAAAACGATGGATAGATGGACGAACAGTTTGTAAAAAGTAACCGATCTCATATTTCTGCTAACAATATGGTTCTAGACACACTACTGAGCTTTGCATGTGTGCTGTATGAAATCTGAGCAAAGACCTTGTGCATTCAGTCTGCCTAACAACAGTGATTCATAATTCATTGAAGTGTAGAATGTGCCCACCAGGCTTTTAGTAATGTTGTACTTGTGCACGTGTAAGTGTGTGCGTGCTCACTGAGCTGGTTCACTGTAAAATGCACAGACAGAGATGCTCAGGAGACTCTTTGTCCGATCTTTTCGCTCTCTCCGTCTAGACATCCAGCGTCTGGAGATAGAGAGTTGATGTGTTCGCCTGTGCCAGGTTGCCCAGCACATGTGCAAGTGTGTGTGCAGTGGGAGCTTTTTAGACGGGACAGTTATTCACCGCGGGTAAGCTTAGCCGCTCAACAGACTTTCTGTGCTTTTTGTGGCACGCCTTAGGGACTTGAGCTGAATTCCTGGGCCGTGCCAGAGGGAAGTGCTTGAGGAGTACACGGGGCACTGCGAGGGCACAGTCGTTAAAGGCAGATACAGAAGTGTAGGTTTGGACAACACTCAAAGCCTGATTTTCCCTCTCTGGCGTTCCCTTTCACTGTAAATCTACTTCCTTCGAAAACACCACAGCTTTCCAAGTCGTAGGCCGTTTAGGTTGCCAACGGTACGTCTAGTTAAAAAATAAAAAGAGCGAGAAGCATTGATTGATTGATGTTTGCATCCTCATGTATTTATAGTGGTTTGGCTGAACGTTGGTTCAGAGGTTATGTCATAGGAACTGGCCGTTTTTGACGTTCTCGGTGGCAACAAGATTCTTTTTACAGGATTAAGGCGAGACACGGCAGGCAAAAACATCGTTTTTTTTTTCACTGGTCAATTTTGAGATTTTGGGCTATTTGTCTTCAATAACATGTCTTCTTTCAGACTTGTGGTGAAAAAAAGTCCAAAATACACATTTAGCTCTTTATTTTACTGCACTTTGTCTATTTGCGTCTGTAGATTTCTCCGAAATTCAACAAAAGTTGTCGTTCTAAATCAACGCGCTGCTCCGCGATCTCTGCTTCCTTTATTCTCACACACATCGTTGTAAACCTCTCTCTCTCTGCTGTACAATGCTGTCGGATCCAAATATGGTCATTTCCTTTTTTATCAGCAACCAATCATGAAAGTACAATGGGCATTTAACCCTAAAAGCGAAATCTCATTGGCTGATGTCAATGTCTGACACCGTGATTGGTTCAGATGCATCACGTGACGCGCTCTGACATTCAGATGTGTGTTTTTGACTGTTTTTCTGTTCAGTTGAAGGCTATAAATGCTGTGTTTATAAGTTTTGATGTGATTTAGGTGGTTTGTATTGTTGTTGCTAATGATGTGATGAGATATTGTGTCTGTAAAATAGTTTTTTCCACTAAAAAAGTATGATTTTTTTATATTACAAATCTTTAAATGCCTTTTTCTCAAAATGAGTTCTCCAGTATAAACATCTCAGCCGATGTACACCAAACTCTCCAGTTACACACTCAGCAGTATTCTGAAGATATGTTCAGAGGGATTTGTTAATAAATCATTCCTGGCCTGATTTATGTGACATTTTACACATAAAATGATTTTTTAAGGCTATGGACAGTATATTTAGATTTCCTAGGTCATGAAAGCATATATCCTGAAATCCCTCTGAACATCTTTCATCTTGTGTGTAATCAAAATGAAAAAAGAATTTTGCACCTGGCTTTATCATATGTTCAGATCTATCTACCGAAAATATATGCAAAATTGCGCATATTTAATGAGATCATGCCTAATTTGCATAATTAAACATACAAATTTCAAAAACTTGTAATAATTTTTTTTTATGAACTTGTGTAAGTAATCAACTGAGGAAGTTTCATGGTGATATCTATTATTTTAAAATTGTACCCTATTCACCCAGCCTGTTCTCACGCAAATGCGTCTCTATAGCACGCAGTGTGTTTATCGTGCAATTTATACGATACGCAGTTTTGCGCGTGCATATGATACGCACTTTATTGCGTGATATACACACGCACCCCACACCACCCTAAACCTACCCATGTGCTATCCATGCGTAGCCTATACTATGCACGTAAAAACTCATTTTCGCGTATATATTACAAGATAAACACAACGCGTGTTTGGTGTGATCGGGTTGATTCACCTGTAGTGTCTCGCCTTAAAGGAGCAACTGAGGCAACGAAATGCAAATCTGTTTGGTGTTACCGTACATTCAGAAAAGTTGTTCCACATGTTTGTCACCAATCTAAGACTAAACACTAATGCGTTTAGTGTTGTTAATGCGCAGACTGGATTAACGAGGCCTCACAGTCTTCTCCTCCCTCTGTCCTCTCCTTCTCTCCTTCTCTCCCTCCCCCTTCTCCAACTCTGAAAGAGAAAGCTGGAGCACTGCCAGAGTACGCGACCGCACGGCACACAAACCAACACACCACGCAGCACAGCTACACACTGACCTACATATGCTAGCGCTGCGCTGATTGAGTGCCCCACTGAACCTTCTAGCCAATCGCAGACGGGGGAGGAGTACAAGCCAGCCAATAGCACTCCTCGCCCTCGGCACAAGCTCTCACAGTCTCTATACAATTTTAGAGGGAAAGCAGAAACAAAAATACTCGCCAAGAATGGAAATTATATATGACTACTTTTCTTGCAGCCCTTGCTGTATTTCAGAGTTCCCTGTGCAGGGTTGTGTTTGTCTAAATGATGGGGTACCTGACTGATGTTAAATAAGCCTGTTCACCACGGAGATGAAGAGGGCCAAATTAAAATACACTCGGTAAACCCTGACACACACACAAAGAAACATGAACTCCTGTATAAATGCTCTTGCGCACACACGTTCACCAAACACCGAAGCAGGGTCATCAGGAGGTCATATAATAGAGCAGTGATTACCCTAATCAATGTACTTGAAAAGATTTTTATTTGAATCAGAATTTTTTATATATATTTACAAGTAATACATGTTAAAAGTATTTTTTTTTTTTTTTTTTAAATATGATTTATTACATTAAAATACTTAATGATGATTAATCAGATTTATTTTCTGTTCCCTTTTAACAGAAAAGCGGGACACAAACTTGTGTGGAAGATTATTCCTTTGATTGAATGACACTACCATTCAAACGTCTATATGCTCACCAACGCTGCATTATTTGATCAAGAACAAAGTAAAGTAATATTGTGAAATATTTTTAGTATTTAATAACAGTTTTCTATTTTAATATGTTTTAAAATGCACATGACAGCCAAGCTGAATTTTTTTATTCTAATAAAATCTTTCTAATATGCTGATTTGGTGTTCAAGAAACATTTCTTATGATTAATGTTGACATCAGTGCTGCTTAATATTTTTGTGGAAACTATGATATTTTTTTTTTCTAATCTTTGATGAATATAAAGTTTAAAAGAACCACATTTTTTGTAAAAGTCTTTACTGTCACTTTTGATTTGTTTGATGAATCCTTTAAAAAAATCTTAAACTAGTGTACCGGTATATTAAATATAATATATAATAATATATAATATAAATATTACAATAACTAATCATGATTTTTTTAATTGCATGATTACACATCTTTTGTAGAAGTTACATTATTATGTAGATTATTATTTATGCTACTTGATGGGTCTGATTTTTTCCCTCATTGTTTGTAAAGATATGCAAGACACAAAGATTGGAAGACATTGTCGCAGAGCTTGAGTCCTGACATCCTCAAAGTCTCATCCGGGTCCGCGTGCAACCGGTAGAAAATCAAAACACTTTCTTCATTCTCCTTTGTCTTGCCGGTTTTTATCTGGAAGAGTGTTTATATCTGCCTTTTCTCCCGACTCTCTCCACCCCTTTTCTTTTTCATGGTGTCACTTCTCTCTGCATTATGCAATCTGGTGTGATAGTGAAGCTGATGTAACCACACAGCAGATTACACGATGATCCTCAGTTGAATCTCCGCTCGCTCTCGGTGCGCACACACTGCATGTGTACACACACACACACACACGTTGTACACTAAGTCAGCTCATATGACCGGCCACCTGACTAAGCCTCAAGTTTAGAGACTAATCCTCACACTACACATCACACCACTGAAAAATTGTCTTTACAACACATACTGTCTAGAGCATAACTATATCAAACACAAGTCTTGTGCAAAACAACATTGGTATATTAACCAGAGCTTGTGCTGTAAGTTGGCTTAAGGCGAGACACTACAGGTGAATAGGGTACAATGTTAAAATAATAGATATCACCATGAAACTTCCTCAGTTGATTACTTGCACAAGTTCATAAAAAAAATGTATTACAAGTTTTTGAAATTTGTATGTTTAATTATGCAAATTAGGCATTATCTCATTAAATATGTGCAATTTTGCATATATTTTTGGTAGATAGATCTGAACATATGATAAAGTCAGGTGCAAAATTATTTTTTCATTTTGTTCACACACAAGATGAAAAAATTTCAGGATATATGCTTTCATGACCTAGGAAATCTAAATATACTGTCCATAGCCTTAAAAAAGTTTTTTTTTTTTTAAATTTTGATTAAAATGTCACATAAATCAGGCCAGGAATGATTTATTAACAAATCCCTCTGAACATATCTTCAAAATACTGCTAAGTGTGTAACTGGAGAGTTTGGTGTACATCGGCTGAGATGTTTCTACTGGAGAATGACAAAAAACTCATTTTGAGAAAAAGGCATTTAAAGATTTGTAATGTAAAAATTCATACTTTTTTAGTGGAAACAACTATTTACAGACACAATATCTCATCGCATCATAAGCAACAACAATACAAACCACCTAAACCACATCAAAACTTATAAACACAGCATTTATGGCCTTTAACTGAGCAGAAAAACAGTCAAAAACACACATCTGAATGTCAGAGCGCGTCACATGATGCATCTGAACCAATCACGGTGTCAGAACTTGACATCAGCCAATGAGATTTTGCTTTTAGAGTTAAATGCCCATTGTACTTTCACGATTGGTTGCTGATAAAAAGGAAATTACTATATTTGGATCCGACAGCATTGCACAGGAGAGAGAGAGCTTTACAGCGGTGTGTGTGAGATTAATGGAAGCAGAGAGAGATCGCGGAGCAGCGCGTTGATTTAGAACGACAACTTTTGTTGAATTTTGGAGAAATCTACAGACGCAAACAGACAAAGTGCAGTAAAATAAAGAGCTAAATGTGTATTTCTGACTATTTTTCACCACAAGTCTGAAAGAAGATGTTATTGAAGACAAATAGCCCAACATCTCAAAATTGACCAGTGAAAACAAAACAATGTTTTTGCCTGCCGTGTCTCGCCTTAAGATGTTGCAAAAATAACTGTTCCAAGCCTTTGTGTTCTCCTGGAAAAAACCTTGGAGCCGCTGCACAGCTGCAGGAAGGGAGCGAGAAAAAAAGAAGAGAGCAAAAAGCTGGGTGGAAAAAAAAGGGAAAAGTAAAACAAACATGGGGAAGAAGTGTGGAGAGGAGAGGAGAGGAGAGACACACTAACCCATATTTACTGCGCAGCGCTAGGAGGGGGGAAGGCAACGACTTTACCAATAATACACACACTATCATATGCGACACTGATACCGCAAATGCTAACGCACGTCAGCGCCATATTCTCACTCGAATCAATCAGTCTAAAAGCCTTTCAGTCGAGTGGTGAGGTCATCAGAAGCCCTCTCCCACTGGAATATCTCCATCTCTCCATCTTCTCATCTCTCCATTTGCCATTTTCCTTTCTTTCTTTAACGTGGCTTTCTCTGACGGGTGCACAATGTGGGTTGTGTACAACTTCACATTGATTGTGTATCATTTTAGCATTAGTTTAAGATATTGCACTATGAATTTACCAATACCAAACCGTTGCGTAGCCAACTCGCTGCTTTTACACCACAGCACTCCGACCACAGTTGTTGTTGTTGTAGTTTCACTGTTTGCAAGCAGTCATTTTATTTTCACTTGGACTCATGGAAATTAGATCAAGATGGTGAACTATAAGCACACAACATTCAGCTAAAGCGAGCATAAACCACTTATTTTAGCAACTAGCAATGTAAACCAAGCCAACCAAGATCTCTCACTAAAGAAAAGTTCATGCATGGCGGTCACACACTGTTGTATAATGAGTCGTTTGTATTCAAAGCAACGTCGAGACTGTGTGTTTCCTCAAGGTTTACACACAACATGGGAAAGTGTAACTTCGCACTCCCACCCACCCGTTCACAGTAATCTGAGAGAGAGAAGGAGGGAAACTCAGATTTGAAAAAGGAAGAGAGAGAAGGCGAGGGGCCCCTTTTTTAGGAGCCCGTGTCGTGTACCCCCTTATTGGGCCTCTAGAAACAGAAATAAAAAGCAGAAAACGAAGAGGATACTGTAACGCCACAGACAAGATCCTTTCAGCACTAATGATATCAGGTGTGTGTGTGTGTGTGTGTGTGTGTGTGTCTGTGTGTGTGTGTGTGTGTGTCTGTGTCTGTGTGTGTGTGTGTGTGTGTGTGTGTGTGTGAGTGTGTGTCCTCTTTCGTGTATTCTTGTGCTTGAATGTTTAAATTAGCAAGGCTTAAATGAGTTAAATGAGTTAAATGAGTTAAATGAGTTAAACACAGATAGCAACGTGTGCCGCTCGGGTCTCGCCTGCGCTCACGGGCTATCGGCACCGAGTGACGCCCGGTGTAAGCGACTGATAGAGCATACGGCACTCCTGTTGAACAAAGTTTACCAAGAGTGACGGTTTTGACCACGTTTTTGTTGATCATCGCCAACACCATCACCAGAATGCGTATCCATCGACAAAAAAACACACATTAGCTGAACTCTTGTCTACTGGTTTTACGCATTGTTATTTCCAACAACCCATGCTACAGTTCAGATGTGAGATCAACATCGCTGCCAGTGCGTGCCGAACCGTGGGTGGAGAACGGTACAGAGAGCTCACGCTACATTACTGCATATGGTCACTCAAGCGCACATGCTTACACACACACACACACACACACACACAAGAAAGAAAAGCCCTCTCTTTGAAGCATATGAGCAAGGAAATGCATTACTGTTCCCAGAAAAGGGGTGTGTGCATTTGTCTGTGGGCATTTGCCTTTGTGCATGTCAAACACACACCACAGGAACCAGAGAAACAAGAAGAAACACACTCAGGGCCTCTTAACTACTCCTTATAGACAAAGGGGGTGTCATCGGGGTATGTGCATGTACAGTAGATCGTGTAAACTCTGTGAGCATTCAGAGAGCGTGAATCGATGAGGAACATGTTTACTCATTTAACCCCGTGACTCTCCATGACACGATTTACAACACTCGAAAAAATGCTGGGTCGTTTTAACCCAATTTTGGGTCAAATATGGACAAACCCAAACTTTGGATTAAAAATCCATTATAAAAATGTAACCCAACGGCTGGGTTTGTTCATATTTGACCCAAAATTGGGTTAAAACAACCCAGCATTTTTTATACACTACCGGTCAAAAGTTTAGGGTCGGTAAGATTCTTGTTTTTTAAATAAGTCTATTTTGCTCCCCAAGACTGCATTTATTTAATGAAAAATATAGATACAACTTAAGTAAATTGTAATCTTGTGAAATATTATCACAGTTTAATATAAACGTTTACTATTTTTATAGGTTTAAAATATAATTCATTAATGCGGTGGAAAAGCTGCATTTTCAGCATCATTAGCCTTCAGTGTCACATGATCCTTCAGAAATATTTCTAATGTGCTGATTTAGTGTTTAGGAAACAATTATTTTTATTATCATCGTTGAAACCAGTTGTGTTTTGTGGAAACCATGATACATTTCTTTTATGATTGTATCATGAATAGATTTTTTTTTTAAAACTGTAATATTAGAATTATAAATGACTTTGCGGTCACAGTCACTGAATTGCTGGGATTATAAAGGAATGGTTCACCCAAATATGGAAATTCTGTCATCATTTGCATTCACCCTCAAGTCATTCCAAACCTGTGTGACGACCTTCTGCGGGACACAGAAGAAGCGTTAGAAACAACACGCTGGGTAAATGAACAGAATTTCTATTTTTAATAACAATATTTTCAATTATCCCTTCTAGACTTCATGTGAACAAATTCTGTGTAATCATTCCGCATAAAAGCTGCACTAATATCAGTCTGCAGATTTCAAACATGTGATGATATGTGTAAATACACATTCTGAATGATAAAATATACTCATTTTTAGTTATTTAATTTCAAACCCCAATTATATTTTGTGTGGATCAATCCAAAATTGTTTGAGAAAGAAGCACAATTCATCAGTAAATACGTTTTTTTTTACCATCCATAATGTTTATGTTATCATGTACTGGACCTACTGTACACTGACTATGTTGAAACAATATTTTTTACAGAGAGGTAATGATTGAATATGCAAAGACAGAATGATCTTTTCTGAGAATGTGAAATACAAATGAAGAATGAGAGAGACAGACAAACAGAGCAAGCAACACGTCAGTGACGGCAGTCTGAGTGAGACGGCACACGAGACGCCCAGGAGCTGTGGAGCGATTTCATGCCCCCATAAACACTGTAGCACACATGGGAGAATATATATATATATATATATATAGAGGGAGAGAGAGAGAGAGAGAGAGGGGGGGAGGAGTGCAGGCAGAGGTAAATGGGACAAAACTCTGCGAATCTAACTAAAAATACAGACAACATTAGTTAGAGATTAGAACGGCGGTGTTCAAATGCGTGCCAAAAGGTATGTGCCACATTACTTCAGCCCATAATGTTCCTGATATACCGCTTCCTCACTGGCTGATAACAAACTGCTGATGTGTCCAGCTGCTGGAACCGTTGCTAAGTCAGCGCTTTGGCCCATTCAGCTTGATCCACTGGCCTCTGCATCACCAGAACTGACCCGGGGGCAGGTTAGAGACAGGTGTGTACACACCGAAGGTGCAGTGACAACAGATAAGCCTCCGCTGATAGCGTGCAAGGCAATGGACTCTTAAAACAGATAATAGTCCTGTGCTGATGACCTCACCAGCTGGAGAGCATCTGATTGGCCTTTAGAAGAACACACTGTATTGATAAGAGGTGTTAGTTTGGTGCAATGTGATGAAGTGTTCACAGCAGTTCTCGGAAAAGGTTTTCACTTTAAGAGTAACGCAGATTGAGAAACATTCAAACAAAGAGATATTTTAGTGAGCAATCCAAAGGCCACACAGTGACGAGGGAAAGATCCCAAGGATTTAAGGTGGAAACGAACTACAATAGAGATTTTAACAGTGGGCGGAGCTACTCTGTGATTGGTTAGCACAGGGGTTTTCAAAAGTGGGGGCCGCAGCAAGAAAAAAAAAAAAAAGTTAAAAAAAATTATATTATTATGAAATAGCATTATATAATTTGTCGCATAGCCTATCTGAACATTATACTTTTTAATGCTAATCTTTTAGAGATTAGGAGACCGGCCGGTCAGTCACACGGACGCACATGTAGGAAACCTCGTGAGTTACGGCCGGTTCACACCGCAAGCGTGAGCAGCGTGTATTTTTGTCAGCGCGGCGTGCATGTTAATCAGTGAGCGTTCACACCGCGAGCAGGAGCGTCAGTGAAGCGCGGGTTAGCTGCGCTGCTCACGCTCAATTACAGTCAAAGCACACTTTTGATGGACAAAATAAATATGATTTCACACAAACATTGCCTAAAATGCACATTATTTGCATGTCCAGTGTGTTTTAAAGGTTGTGTAGGTAAGAATTGTCTAAAGAACTTTTTTTCAAATTGGCTTAAACTGTCTTTATATACCAATACATAATTACAATGTAAGTACTTTGAAAAAGACTATAGTGACTATAGTGTATTTAATCTTCAAAAAACACAGCTCATTAATTCCTACCGGGACGAAACAAGTGATTGGCTTGCGCGACTGTCACTCTCCGTCGCCGTGACTACCGCCGCTATTACTGGCTCTGTAAGAGTCGCGCACCCGTTTTTAGGTGTGAGTGAATGGAATTAATGAGCTGTGTTTATTGAAGATTAAATACACTAGAGTCACTCAGTTTTTTTATACTCTCTATTTCAGAGTACTTGCATTTTAATTATGTATTGGTATATAAAGACAGTTTAAACAAATCTGAATACAAGTTTTTTTAGACAATTCTGACCTACCCTACCTTTAACAAGAACTGGAGTATATAGGGGATGTCAAAAAAGAAAACAGAGACTCAAAAATATAGATACATTTATGAAATTTACCCATTTAAACTTGTTTTTATTATTCAGTGTGGGTAAAAGTATATGGTGTTTTATAAAATAAAATAAAATAAAATAAAATAGAAAATATTTGTGTGTGCTGTAAAGTGGTAAGAAAAAATTGAATCGGAATCGGCTAAAATCGGTATCGGAAGTTCAAACTCAATGAAAAATGGTAATCGGCCTAGAAAATGTTAATCGGTGCATCTCTATAATCGTTCTGATTGGCTGGTATCAAACACCATCACATAATCTGATGTTCACAGATGTTTTATTTATTTATTTCTACATTTGCCGTTGTTGTCGATGGGTTCAGTAACACATCCTGCAAAAGGGGGCCTTGGCCAGAACCTCGTGGTATTTGGGGGGGCCTCGTCATGGAAGAGTTTGGGAACCCCTGGGTTAGCATACTGTGTGAGGATAAATTAAAACTTTTAATCGAGCTATTCAAACCCGTAGCTCTGTAAAGTTCCTGAAACTTTGTCATATTCTATTTATTGGACCCATAAAATGTTGCCCTGGGTTCCAGTGATTTAAGTTTATGGCTGATACTGAAGCCATCATATATTTGACTACCAAATTCACCGTGTGGATGTGGCCGCAGTGGTGTTATGTCACAGAAAATAAATTTGCTTAGTCAAGGAGGATCTGAAAGCCTTGCATCATCACAGAACCACATTTAATAAACACCTGCCCCGCAATCGAAACCGGAACCGCCACACTCAACATAACATAATCTGTGTTAATCAATCCAATCTTCTGTCTAATCAAAAGTCGACACATATACTCCCGCGTGCAAGCCCCGAAATAGACGTCTGCGTCACCAGAACCGGCCAATAATCGCCCACTCCTGTCTGACAGCGTTTCTCTGTTATCTTTCAAAGGGATGATGCATGAGATCACAGACACAGTATTTCCCTAAAACTATAATTTCCCTATGTTCACTGCAATAAGCATTCACTACAGAGCCACATCTGCTCTCATTACTGCTGGCCTAAAGCTCCTGGCATAGAGATCTAGCTTTATTGTACTCTATTAAAGTTTCAACGACAACTATTTATCTGCACCGTGGCAGGCGGACCTGCGTAATTAGAAATGAGGGGTCAGAAAAAGAAAAAAACATGTCAGAGCTTCAAGCTTGTAATGTACACCTTAAAGGGTAAAGTATGATTTGACTTTTCTAACTGTAGTTAGTGTGTAATGTTGTGTTTTCTAGCTGTAGTTAGTGTGTAATGTTGTGTTTTCTAACTGTAGTTAGTGTGTAATGTTGTGTTTTCTAACTGTAGTTAGTGTGTAATGTTGTGTTTTCTAGCTGTAGTTAGTGTGTAATGTTGTGTTTTCTAACTGTAGTTAGTGTGTAATGTTGTGTTTTCTAACTGTAGTTAGTGTGTAATGTTGTGTTGTCTAACTGTAGTTAGTGTGTAATGTTGTGTTTTCTAGCTGTAGTTAGTGTGTAATGTTGTGTTTTCTAACTGTAGTTAGTGTGTAATGTTGTGTTGTCTAACTGTAGTTAGTGTGTAATGTTGTGTTTTCTAACTGTAGTTAGTGTGTAATGTTGTGTTGTCTAACTGTAGTTAGTGTGTAATGTTGTGTTTTCTAACTGTAGTTAGTGTGTAATGTTGTGTTTTCTAGCTGTAGTTAGTGTGTAATGTTGTGTTTTCTAACTGTAGTTAGTGTGTAATGTTGTGTTGTCTAACTGTAGTTAGTGTGTAATGTTGTGTTGTCTAACTGTAGTTAGTGTGTAATGTTGTGTTTTCTAACTGTAGTTAGTGTGTAATGTTGTGTTTTCTAACTGTAGTTAGTGTGTAATGTTGTGTTTTCTAACTGTAGTTAGTGTGTAATGTTGTGTTTTCTAACTGTAGTTAGTGTGTAATGTTGTGTTTTCTAACTGTAGTTAGTGTGTAATGTTGTGTTGTCTAACTGTAGTTAGTGTGTAATGTTGTGTTGTCTAACTGTAGTTAGTGTGTAATGTTGTGTTGTCTAACTGTAGTTAGTGTGTAATGTTGTGTTGTCTAACTGTAGTTAGTGTGTAATGTTGTGTTTTCTAACTGTAGTTAGTGTGTAATGTTGTGTTGTCTAACTGTAGTTAGTGTGTAATGTTGTGTTTTCTAACTGTAGTGAGTGTGTAATGTTGTGTTTTCTAACTGTAGTTAGTGTGTAATGTTGTGTTTTCTAACTGTAGTTAGTGTGTAATGTTGTGTTGTCTAACTGTAGTTAGTGTGTAATGTTGTGTTGTCTAACTGTAGTTAGTGTGTAATGTTGTGTTTTCTAACTGTAGTTAGTGTGTAATGTTGTGTTTTCTAACTGTAGTTAGTGTGTAATGTTGTGTTTTCTAACTGTAGTTAGTGTGTAATGTTGTGTTTTCTAGCTGTAGTTAGTGTGTAATGTTGTGTTTTCTAACTGTAGTGAGTGTGTAATGTTGTGTTTTCTAACTGTAGTGAGTGTGTAATGTTGTGTTTTCTAACTGTAGTTAGTGTGTAATGTTGTGTTTTCTAACTGTAGTTAGTGTGTAATGTTGTGTTTTCTAACTGTAGTGAGTGTGTAATGTTGTGTTTTCTAACTGTAGTTAGTGTGTAATGTTGTGTTTTCTAACTGTAGTTAGTGTGTAATGTTGTGTTTTCTAACTGTAGTTAGTGTGTAATGTTGTGTTTTCTAACTGTAGTTAGTGTGTAATGTTGTGTTTTCTAACTGTAGTTAGTGTGTAATGTTGTGTTTTCTAACTGTAGTTAGTGTGTAATGTTGTGTTGTCTAACTGTAGTTAGTGTGTAATGTTGTGTTTTCTAGCTGTAGTTAGTGTGTAATGTTGTGTTTTCTAACTGTAGTTAGTGTGTAATGTTGTGTTTTCTAACTGTAGTTAGTGTGTAATGTTGTGTTTTCTAACTGTAGTTAGTGTGTAGTGTTGTGTTGTCTAACTGTAGTTAGTGTGTAATGTTGTGTTTTCTAACTGTAGTGAGTGTGTAATGTTGTGTTTTCTAACTGTAGTTAGTGTGTAATGTTGTGTTTTCTAACTATAGTTAGTGTGTGATGTTGCTGTTTGATCATAAACAACATCTGCAAAGTTACAACGCTCAAAGTTCAAAGCAAAGGAAGATATTTGCTTTTAAAGAAAAGGACTACAACAAACGGCTGGTAGGAACTACACGACATTCCTCCCGGGTTAGTGACATCACCAACCCTATAATTTACATAAGCCCCGCCCCCTGAACACGATTTATAGATTATCATGACAGAATATGCTAATCAATGACTAGAGCACATCAGCAACATAAATTCATCAACTAACCAATCAGAAATGTCCCGTTCTTCTACATGTTGTCACTTCTTCTTGAGTCTCTCCATCTTTGTCTGACTTGTTTGAACATAAAATGTCAGTGCATGTGTGTGTGTGTGTGTGTGTGTGTGTGAGGAAATCAAAGCTGCTGAGGACACACAAGCTGTTGAAGCTCCGCCCCCTGTGCCGGGAGCAGCAGCTCATTTGCATTTAAAGGGACAGATACAAAACAGTGCGTTTTTGCAAACCCTCAAAAAGTGACTTTAACATGCTATATAAAAATATTGGGTATTTTGCGCTCAAACTTCACAAACACTCTGGGGACATCAAAGACTTATTTAAATTTTTGTGAAAAGGGCATTTTAACACCCCTTTAAAAAACTGAGTGGGTATATTAAGGGGATTAAGAAGCACAGGGCAGGCTGAACTAGAAATACATGCAAATGTATTTACCGCAGCATATGTGCTTCTAAAACGCCTCAGTAGTAGAGCTACCCCATCAGGAAGTCTGTTTTAATCAAATATTTTCAAATATGAAAATGTCTGCTGGACGAGGGGGGGGAAGTGCTGTATGTGTGAATTAGAGCAAGTGATGTTGGTCTTGGGAAGCACATTGCATACGAGTACAAGGGTTTCCGTCATCATCAGTTTAATACGCACATAACCAGATTTGTCTAACCACACTTACTCAGTGTGCTCAGTTGTTTCTCTAATTGGTTTGTCCAAGAGGTGGCCACACTGACATGGCCCGTTGTTTCACAAAAACAACAACATAAAACTACTTAAGACGACAGTATAGATGCCAACAACTCTAGTTAAAAAAAAAAAATAGTACAATATTTTATTGGTCTTAACTTCTGGAGAGAAATAGCGCAGACACTGGAAAAGGACGAAACTTTGTAGTGTGCATGTGTCAAGGGGATGTGTTCATGCACGCTATTAAATGGTGTATACTAAAGGCTATGCATTCGGCTGCACGCATACGGCAAGCGTTCACATCTAAACTAAGGCTATGTTTACACGGAAACGATCTGAAGAGAAAACACAAAAGTGGCGTTGCGTTATTACTTTTTATTCTGCGTTTAGACGAGCGTTATGGGGGGAAATCTGCGTGCATATGGTGACGCAAAAGTGTGTGAGATTGGATGTAGTGTGCACTCCAGACGGCTAGGTGGCGATGTGGAGCACTGAAAGTGAAAGAGACGCTGACACAGTTTGTCATGTTTAATACGGTAAAGCCGCTGCTTTAACCCTTCGCTGCTCTTCACATGTCACTCAAAAATGACAGATTTGTTTTTTTTGTTTTTTTTGTCAATGAAATTAATGCTATATTTTAGTTTGATAATGTTTTGTTATTTTCCTGTACTGGCGCATGCCTGTGACGTAAACGCGTACGCGACGCCTTCACTGTCTAGCAGACTTTTGCGTTTTTACCCTTTAGACGGGAACGCGACGGTGGAGCGTTTTTAAGATCTCCACTCTGGAGGGCGGTTTCACTTTTGTGCGTTTTTAAGCCCCAAAAACGCCGTCGCCGTGTAAACGAAAGGCACATCCGATAAAATATTTTTACGTTTTCACCCGCGAGCGTTCTCGTGTAAACAGGGCCTAAAGTATACTTTAAGCTTTAGTGTAACCATAGCAAAACATCTATGACCCCAGTGACACTCACTTCAAGATCTCACACACACCTAAACATGCCCAGGCATGTATAAAAGCACCAAACATCAACATTCACATGTGTCAATCGAGACATAAAACAGTGATTGTACGAGTTAACAGTCATAGCAGCTGCAAAATAATCTCCTACACATTTTTAAACCCTCTTTAAAAAAGTCAGCATGAAAAAATTATTTAGTCTGTTTAGACTCCGCCCCCTACAAGCTTGCGTTTCTCTGTCTCAGCGCTCGCTCACATCTCAAAATCCAATCAACAACATATACAAGGAACTAACTAAGTCCCCACCCTACATTCTTTCTTTTTCGATAATCCGTCACACAAGAAAAGATCTGTCATCACTTCTGTTTCATTGCAACTTTAAAGATGCAGATATTATGTACTTTTTGAAATGCAATTTTGCACGCATTATGTGCATATATAATATTAATGTTGTATTTGTGACCCCACTCTCTTGAGAATAAACAGATTACAAGAAACACTTAAAACACAGCGTCCTGGAACTGTGCCAAGTGGAATTCGCCGAATACGGAGGGTGACCGGATCACTTTCATCAGCGTGACTGAAACATTTCAATTGGGCCTAGCGTGGCAGCTCGGCACATTAAGAGTTCCAGGAACAGAAATGCTGCAACACATTATAGTAGCTTGTTCTTTTTAAGTTACATAATCTGATTATATTTCAGATGCGAGATAAACAGCAGGGTTACACAGAGTTCTAACATAGCAAAGAGGATAGACAAGTGTCTGGTGGACTAGATTACAAGTAAGCTGGCAAGTGTGTGTGTGTGTGTGTGTGTGTGATGCTTAAGAGGTTTCACTTAAAAATTAATAAAATGACCTGAATTAATGCTTGAAGAAGTGAATAATTTAAACGCTGGCTTTTTTCAAGAGTGGAGTGCATCATTTTGCATTAGAGGAATGATCTGGCACAGCAGGAGCTCATTGTGAATGAGAACGATTAATCAGTAAAATCTAACCACTTGTACACCTGCAAAAGAAACCCCCAAAAATTAAAAATTAAACGCATTCGAGACTTAATTGTACAACCAGTTCATTAAAACACACACAGCATTCTCCTGTAAGAGTAGAGGAGTGTGCTGTAATGTCATCTATGTTTAACAGTCACTCCCTGCACCGTCACAACAGTTCGTTCAACAGAAACAAAGGAACGCCTTTATGAGATCACATGTCATCCAAACCCGCTCATTAAAACTGAGGACCAATGACCTGGTAGCCGTAGCGATGCAGCTTCTTGTCATTTTTGCACCTGTACTTGATCATTCCAACCTTTGTGTTTGACTAAGACAACTATTTCCATTGCTCTTTCGGTATCTTAATTTAACTTCTGTTTTGTTCTATCCAACAGCTTTTGATTGACAGATCTGAATGTGAACTTGCTATCTTGAATGTGTAAGAAAGGGAGGGGGTTTAATCGGACCAAATGATTGGAAAAGTCCGGCATATGTCACCAGAGAGAAGCCGTTTTACTGGAATATTGAGATATTTTGATATGTCATAAAAAAAAAATAAAAAAAAAAGAAAGATCTGAATGAATCATTTGTGCACATTAAGAAATGTAGGATTACTTAGAAACTAGATGGGGTTAATTTCCATTTTAATGCCAACTTTAGCACATAAATGCAATGCTGATGCTTTAAATGCATCATTTACATAATTTATTGTGTGTTTTATGTAAATGCAAATGTGCATATTGGCTGGCAACTGCATGCGAGTTTATCTGTGGTTGTGTTGAAACCAGCGCCCACACTCAGAGTGATCATCAGATGTGTGCATGGATCATATTCAGAGCTCAAGGAAACAGGAGCAAATTCCTAGTTATGTACTAACTGCTCATCCTAATAGAGAGCGGGGTAGCTGTGTTTCTGTGTGTGCACTCGTGCTAGATTTGGGGTTATAGTATTTGATCATAAAGCATGTTTGACTGACAGATAACATGTTTTGCATAGCCGTTTGAGAAATATGATCATGCACATACACACAGTCCTGAATGTTAGATGAGTTCCACACTGAGCTGGAGTCCGCATAGTTTGCCGTTGCCACAGACCCGGCACGGCAGTAACTCTCCTTCACTATTATAATTCATGGCTATTTACAGCCAATGGGACAGGCACGCTATGCCTCCTGCTGCAGACTCAGCCCTTGACCTTACACCCACAACCCCACACTAAACCCCCTCCCCCAACCCAACACACCCCAGTCTGCGAGTGAAAGGCCCATATGTCTTACGCTGGCTATGGCCCATGACCATGACATTCCCTTTGAAGGCAGTCCTGACGGCTAAGGAGAAACTCGCGAGTTGTTATGCAATTCCTAATGCCATTCAACACCTACATAAACCGTCTGGGCAGCTTCTAGCGCGGGTACATTTACCATGCCAAGTTTTACATAAGCCGTGCTGCGTGTATATGAACATAACTGCATTTGGATACATTTATAAATAAGACTTATTTGGGGGTTTTACCATCTTTAACTAAGTCCATCTGATAGTGTTGTCATAATGTTTCCATACTGATCACGCCTTATAAGCAATTCATCTTTTATACTGGCATCCAAATAGTTTGTTTACAGGTGACGTCACTTGAGCTTGCTCACTGTTGAGTCACGCGCACGCGAACCTTCGAAGTCTTTCCAGTTTTTTGTGCGTGAGTAAGTGTGCCAGAACATGTGTTTCTGGTTGTGATGCATTACGAGGACGCAGCACGAAATAAACAAGGACACCTCGTGACACACACTCTCTAGCGGACTGATTCTCAACCTTGATCTTTAAAGGCGAGTTCACACTACAGGATTATAACCGTCGGGCGTAACTGTGCGGTTCACACTACAGGATTATAACCGTCGGGCGTAACTGTGCGGTTCACACTACATGACTCGCTCTCTGTGAAATCAGGAGTGTTCAAGTTGTTGAGCTGTTCACACACACGACACAACGTGATCGATCCGCAACAGGAGGTCACGCACTACACGAGTTGACAACAACTCTGTCATCCAACGATTCTATCTTGTCTACAAACCACGTTTTGTCACGAAAAATCACGCGATAAAACGAACCGGAAATGACGCAATACAGCGAGCGCGCCACTACCCAGCGAAGAAGAACACAAGTACACAACACGCGAGTCTTTGTTTGAATATGGACGTCAAACAGAAATTAGTGCTGCAAAGTGTTTGCGCGATGATTTGCTCTGAGAAAAAAAAGCGTATTTTCACGGTGACGTCAACCCATGCCTTGCTCTGATTGGCTGTAGCTCATGACATCACATGTGGTTGAGTCGTGCGACAGCTCCTAGCATGCTAGATATTCTTCTGGGCTCGGCGAGGCGTCTGCGAGCGTCTTTGATGCGCTGTTGGCTCTTTCATACGAACAGATTGGCGAGCGTTCATCGGCCGCTAATCCCCCGCGATAACAACCCGACCTGTCGGCGAGCTCAACGATTTGCAAATCGGGCGTAAAATCCTGTAGTGTGAACTTGGCATTAGGGGCACACACCAATAGTACACATTTTGCATCTCTGCTGAATCAGATACACCTGATTAAACTCATCAGCTCATTAGCAGAGGCAACCAAAGTGTGTATTTATGGGGGTGCTCGGGAACGTGCTCGAAGCGGATCGCTTACCTTCCAACCAGCCGAGCTGTTGCTGTCGCCTTTGTCTTTAAAGTACGGCACACTTCTGACCATCCAGTCGTAGATCTGGGACAGTGTCAGTCTCTTGTCTGGGGTGCTCTCTATGGCTTTCGTGATGAGGTCTGCGTAGGACAGGTTGCCCCACGCGTTCCTCCGTGAAGATGACTTCCGGGGAGTTTGCGGTTGGCTACCGTGACCGCCCCGACTCGCTGCGGTCGCAGACTGAGAGGAGAGCGGGGAGTCCGTGTTCCCGCTAATGGGATGCAGTTCATCTGCCTGGCTTGGGCTGCCGTTGTCCTCTCCTTCACCCATGCCGTTGATTGCCATTGCGCTGTCATCCTCATCATCTTCTTCCTCTGGGATTATGTCAGTGTCATTGGACGCAGGCTTTGCCGAACTGGACTCCGGCAGCGGCCAAGTGCATGATCTCGGCCTTTTCTGTGGCTCAAAATCTGGATCGATGGCAACATCCAGCGAGGTCAGCGGTTCAAGGGTCGTCTCTGCCATTGCCTCCACCAGTCACTCCTCTGTACGGTCTCGAAGTTAGAAGCGGTCACAGTCGCATTCCATGAATGCACCTCTATTCTAAATGTTGCTTAATGCCTCTTGAGCGACCAGTGCAAACCTTAATGATGATTAGCACTCCTCCCTGTTTCAGAAACACAAAAATACAATATAAAGCCACGTGACACACCTTATACCCATAAATACAATTGTGCATAGAACGATAATTACTGTCATTAAATGTATAATTAAATGTTCACGCTTTAATGTGTCAGATTATACAGTCACGTGAACGTATAGTATTCGCAAATTGCTCCGGTTTCACTTCGCTTGATGGCACATATTTCACTTCATAATGACACACATAACGCACATGAAAACATTATCCGTATTCCAACAGAGAAACCCGCACGAATGATATATTTAAACCACTGATATTCCGAAAGTAAAACACATATGTCCTAAATGCTTTACTTTCACAATAACAGTGGTTTCAATGTATCATTCGTGCAGTCATTATTGCGTAACAATAGGCTAAATAATATTATCCGATTTATTATTAATGACAGATATGTGGGTTAAAACAGCAGCGTGAATGAAAAGTGGACAAAGAACCGATAAGAATAACATCAAAATGTTAATTTCATTGTGCAATATTTTCACAGGTGTACGAGCATTGCACACTGCGAACGTTAATCGGCACTGTCAGCCAAAATGTCAGTGAGTCCTACTATTGTAGCTCATGTAAACAAAACAACAAATCCAGTCTCTCTCTGTATATATCCATGCATGAGTGTGTATTATAATATTATTTGCAATACCTCAACACGCACCATTCAGCTAGAGCCGTCTCTCCTCTGTGTCGCACTCCGGTCACTGGTGCACTGATGTAACTCAACTATCTCTCTCCAGCGCACCTCGCCAGTATCCACGGACAAAGCGCAACAACGTCACTGCGCGCAACCATCACGGGCATAAGTCACAGCAGTGACAAAAGACCTGAGCTGTCCCATCCAGCGGGCTACCATCTAAACACCGCTGTGTCAAGACACTACAGTAACTAAGCGTGCTCGAAGACCGCAGTGGTGTTTTTGTGCTGTTTGACACCCGATGTCACTTCGCATCCAGAGACGTGCCTGTTGGAGAGCGCGCGCGCGCGTCACAGTGCAGAAAATTCCCGTCTAAAGAAAGTCCCTTCTCTTTCTGCACCCTTCTGTCTATCTGAAGCCACAGGAGGACTGTCTGCTCGAATCGTCTGTCAGCACTCAGGCGAGCTCAACTTAGGACTGAGTGAGTAGAGGAGGGGAGAGAACAGAGAGGAGACGCGGACAGGACCTGCCCCCTGATCGCGCGCATGCGGTCGCCTCTTAAAGGGCCACAGCCGCCGACAGCCGACGGGACATGTTCAAACAAGCCACTCCACGCTGTGAGAGCACATATCACTTCATGCGATTTCCAAATATAGATTCAGTTGCTAGAATTTGTGGTTCAGACATGCAAACAACATGATCTGGGCATGTTATCAGAAATGTTCTAGAGGTTATAGATTAGAACATTTTTATGTAACAGTAGCCAGCATTTTAACACAGGCTATAGGAGTTGCAAGTTTGATTATAATGAAATGCCTGGGAAAGTAATATCTTAAATTAATTGTTTTCCCAAAATGTAATTTTTCCACCGTTCCAATTTTCTTGCGTAAATCTGCCCTGTACAATAAAAGTCAGCCTGACATGAAAATTCATCTGCTTTGTGAATGCAAGTCGTAGATCTTATTGTGACATTTTTTATTGACCTCATGTGTCATAACTTGATTTTCAAAAACACACTTCCTTATATCATTTAATGTGCTTTTTTCTTTTTCAAAAATCTGCTACACTCAGATGTACATCACAATATGGAATAAAAGTCACTAAAGTAATAGAACCATAAAAGTAGTCCATATGACTGGTAAACAAGTTTTTTGAAGGCATAAAAGCATTTAAACATGTTGAAATCAGTCATATTATATACTCTCTAAAAAATGCTGTTGTTTTAACCCAATTTTGGGTCAAATATGGACAAACCCAGCCATTGGGCTAAATTTTTAAATAGCATTTTTTATCCAACGTTTGGGTTTGTCCATATTTGACCCAGAATTGGGTTAAAACAACCCAGCATTTTTTAGTGTATAGGCAAGAGCCAATCAATGACTTCAAAATGCCACATGCAAACGCAACCACAAATAACATTTCAAAGTAGATATTTTCAGAAGACTTGGACTAGTGTATGAGTTGCAGACCACTATTATGATACTTTTTTTTGTCTTGGAGCTTGACATTTAAAATCACTATCCATTTTCATTGCATGTAAAAAAATAAAAAATAATCTGCCTAAAATTAATGAAAGATATGAAATCACCAGAAGATTTGCTACTGAATAATAAAGAAAGGTTTGACTGACGAATGTCCAGGCATGTCTTCTTCCCCTGCCGCTGGCCCTTTAATCCCCGCGCCACGACACGCCCCCTGCTGCCAGCCTCGCTTTATTCAAACACATGACGTAATTCATAATCAAGAAATGTTATACCCGTGTGCTGTCCTGCGTGGCGCTGCTCTGGTCTGGTACAGTGACGTCTTACCAAAACACGAGCACGTCTTTGTTCCTGCAGGGATGCGTATTTTCTCGGTGCAGTGATGTCGACGCAGATGTTTGTGCAGAAATGCGCGCATAATCAAATTAATCGAGATTAGATTAAAAATAACAACGACATTTATGCAGGGTCAGAAATAACTCAGATTAGCCTGCATAATCGCACATTAATGTTGGATAATATATTGGTGCCATTCTGTGATGCTTTTGCATGGACAACAAGTGGCACTAAATGCTGTTGCGTATTCAGTCACTAATCGTTTGTTCAAAGACTCATTTATTAATTCCTTATATTTTTAAAGGAATTAAATCCCCCATCTCATTCTCCTTTGTTCCTTATCCTGCATAAATGGAAAAGTCTGCCGGTGAACATTACCATTGTGTTGACACCAGCTTGTGTATCTTAAATCTTAAATAATTACGCAGCACCTAATACACAATGCTTCTAATAATGTAACTGTAGAGTACACTTATTGCCATGAGGATGGTGATTGTAGATATGAAATGTGTGTGTTCAAGGTCTCCTGTGATACATAAATGTATAATTCAATCATAAGCCCTTATGTTTGTTGAGTCTTGCTGAGCATATGGATATAGATCTTGTGTTCTGGAGAGGGTCATGGCAACACTAGTTCCCTCAGATAGAGAACTGCAGTATGCTGTACTAATGTCCTTTAAAACAATAACACCGAGCACGTGGGGTGTGTACAGGCGAACAGGGAACATGACTGTCTTCTACTGCCGCCTTCAGACCAAACATTGAAATGACAGGAAAGAGACTTTTTAAAATGTACGTTTTTCTTTTTTCTTTTTTTGAGTTTCTGGTCCCAAGTGGAGAGAGGAAGAAAAAACTCTGGCAGTGAACATTTGAACTTTTTGTCTTTGAACATTAATTTTGCCAGTTTATCATTTAACATAATTAAGACAGACAATGCTTAACGTTTTATTGTAACCATTTTAATAAGTATGGAAGCCCACTTCTGCCACATCAGAAAAATATCATGCTTTAGTAAATCATAATTATAATGACATAAACTGACTGATGTCATAACTTCTCATAATTTCAACTTTATCTATTTTTTAAAAAAAGTCAGAATTGTGAGAGTCATAATTATGACAAACATATCATAATTTCAACTTTTTATCTCATAATTCATTTTGTTTGTTATAACTACATAAAGCATTCACATATATTTGCTATTCCCATTTTGAACGATATGACTGTATTTCCAAATACATAATAAATACTGCCGAACACATCCTCCACTAGAGGGAGCTAGACATCTACTCATTTGGCAGCATGTGCATTTACTTTTGCATATTAATGCTGTGAGTATATGGATGATTTCAGATTTTAGTAATAAGGCTGACGGTCTGTTTATGGTGTTGGAAATGTGCCTCCCCAAATGTTTGAGGAGGTCACATGGGCTCTACTGAGAGGTAGTCCGATCCGCACTGGTCCAGTAGTGCTCCGTCTGCATCTCTGTGAGGCGAGACACTGTCCTCCGGAAGGCGAAGATCTCTTCATCCGCTGTGAAGAGTGTCAAGCGCTCACTGGCCTCCTGAACAAAATACATATAGGCAGTAGAGCAATTACAAATGCCATTCTACAGATATTAGCAAAAATAAATCAAGATTTCTCAACTTTAAGGGGTCATATCCATACATTACCATGCATATTTCTATGGAACATGTCTGTTGCCTGCAGAGTGATTATAAAGTTGACTGCCCAGAAATGGAGAGGTTATAGAGAGATGACATTTAAAACCTGGAAACGAGTTAGCGTTCTAGCGCTGGCAGTTCCATCAGGAATATCATCAGATATTTAATCAGTAACATCAGGAAATATCCTCTTGTAAATGGGACACCAGAGGTTATCGGGGACATTAAACGTCATAAACTCATCTACTCTCGATCACTTTCAAAGCCTTCTTGTGTTTATAATCACACACTTGCTAACTATTCGAACTTTCAGGGAAAATGTTTTTAAGCAAAGACTGAGAGTTGTCGGAAGCTCAGTGACGGTGAAGATGCGACTGTGCTGTAGTTTGTTTACAGCTTTAGACTTCTGCCATATCTACGCTTCACAACTCATTAAAATGTGTTCATGTGTTCATTTGTGAAGATTATCACGATGAACAAAACCTGGAAGAATCACAGGAGACACACAGTTTTGTTAGTCACAGAACTTATTTTCTGCAATTATTCAATGAAAAAAATCTAACTGTCTAACTGAGCTGGCCTACACACAAGTCCAATACACAAGTATCCTCGACACTGTTTTCTCCGTTTCTCAGCCCTATTTGCTACTTACTTTGTCCTAATTATATGCTTTGATAAATAGTACAATATGCTTCTCTTTGATTCATGTCAACTGTTTGTCTGTTATAAGCAGATGGCCTTTGTATCGGTTTGCTTGCTGCTTATTTGTTATTTGTATTGCATTGTGAAGCGACCTTGGGTTCTTGAACGGCGCTATAGAAAATAAACATATTATTATTACTACAAGTCATCCCTGCACCGCTCTATGAGAAGGAAGTCTAAACGCAGAGGAGTTTCTTAAAGGAACAAGAGATCAAAAATGGCCTGTGCAGAGAGGTTGGGAAATGTTTGGCATAAAACTGTTTCTAACATTACAATTCGACTTCAGGAAATGAATAAAACGATAGAAATGTATGATATATGACCCCTTTCATCAGTGATAACTCCTCTTCGTGACCTATTAAAAATAGTTGCCAGGTAATTGAAACCAAAGCTGGAATAAAATACAATATAAATATTACATAACTTCTAAATGTTAAAACGGAAATTAGAAATGTTGCATTGGCAACTAACTGAAAATTGAAGTACTAAAATTTACACAAAATGAATGAAAGCTATATAGAATAGCTTAAGGATAGATATAAAAAGCTAAGGAATAAATACTGAAATAGAATATAAACCACAAATGACATTTCAGAGTAAGTAATTTCAAAATTGATATTTTCAGAAGACTTGGAATAGAAATAGAATAGAAATTATAAATAAAAAATAATAACACTCATGGCCTGGTATAAGAGATTTCTGATGCTACATTAATGTATGCTGACAGTATGAGTTTATGATATAGTTTCAGATAGGGCGGTAAACGATTAATCGCATCCAAAATAAAAGTTTGTGTTTACATAATAAATGTGTGTGTATTGTGTATAATTATTTTATATATATATACACACACATGCTTGTAAACATTTAAGAAATATTTGCATGTATATACTGTATATAGATTTATATATCATTTATATTATATATAAATATAAATTTAAAAAAAAATCTTAAATCTGTACATGCATGTGTGTGTATTTATATATATATATAAAAAACACATTTATTATGTAAACACAAACTTTTATTTTGGATGCGATTAATCGTTCCCAGCCCTAGTTCAGAAGTGTAATGTGATGTTTTGAGGGTGTCGTCAGTACATCGGTCAGGCCGAGCTCGTCCAGCATCAGGCGGTCCCTGGCCTCCTCTCCGGTCATCGGCCCCGGGTCCAGCAGACGGTCTAGCGGTGCGGCGGCCAGCATCACCACTCTAACCTGAGCGTTTCAGGCACAGAGACTCAGACGTTGTACATGTGTTGCTGCTAACAGACTGAGGACTACACGGCAGATTATGATTAAATCCACAAAGGTATGAAACTAATGTATTTGATGAATATCAAGTGTTTGTTATTCTGAAGATGTTAAAGGCCTACGTGAGCTTTCAGGAAGTCTTGTGACGTTACCTTTTGGTCGTAAAAGTTGTCAATGAGTGTGGTCAGGCGTCTAGCTTGGTCCTTCATCCCAACCCCGAGGTGAGGAACATCCCGGATGATGACCGTGTCAAACTGCCGTGAGATTTCTAGATAATCCCCCGCACCCAGCGGCTGTACAGGACAAATAAACACACATTAAATATGGAGAGATTAGCTAACATTAATGATTAAACATTCACTTTCTATTATAGTTGGTATTCTAAAAACTCACATTCTGTTTTACTCGTTTCAACCCATATCATGATTTCAATTTCAAATCACATATAGCTATAATATGCCTTCAGAATAATACTTTAATAATGAATAATGAAAAGTTGTATGAACAATATTTAATTGTTTTTGTGCTTTCACATAATTAAATGAAGAAAAGGTCACGACATTATTCAAAAGAGAAGGTCATACGGATATGGACGACATGAGAATGAGTAAATGAAGACATAACCTCCATTTTTGGGTTAAGTATTAACTTTGTATGTACAGTATATACAGTATCACTCAGGGTCAGAAATTAATACTTTTAATCATGAAGGATGCATTCAATTGTGACAATGACTTTCAGATCGTTACAAAACATTATATTTCAAATAAATACTGTTCTTGTGAACTTTCTATTCATCAAAGGGTCCAGAATTTTTTTAAATTATGATTTCTACAAAAGTATTAAGCAGCACGACTGTTTTCTTGTTTCTTGAGCATCAAATTATCATATTATACTGATTTCTGAAGAATCATGTGACAATGAAGATTGGAGTAATGATGCTGAAAATGTTTCTGTCATCACAGGAATATAATACATAAAAAATATATATTTTCCACAATATTACTGGTTTTTACTATTTTTTAGATCAAATAAATGCAGCCTTGTTGAGCATAAGAGATTTCATTCAAAAATCTTAATGAGCCCAAACTTCTGAACACTAGTGTATATAGTTGTAAGTATAGTATAATACACACAGCATCAGGCGTCTCTCCAGCGCGACACTGAATGAGAAGGAAACTTCACTGATGTTGTCTCTGAAACCTTGGCACATCCATCTCTCTCATCTCATGTGCTTATTCCTCTTGAATGTCTGTCTCTCATCTTCTATCTCACACTATACGCTGCATCTTCTCTGGGCAACATGCTCTCGTGGCAACTCAGCGGAAAGCACATTAACACATGCTGACATCGTCCCTACTGCATTAGCCTGACTATGAAGAAGTTGAGGACTCTTCAGGCAAATCCACACATGTACATGCGCACGCACACACACACACACACACACTCAGGACACTGAAGTGAACAGCGCTCTCAAAAGCACTGAAGGACACAGAGACAGTGCCTCGGCTCCATTAGAGAGCAGCATACTCATCCTTTCTTTCCTTCACAAACAAAAAGGGAGCTTCAAACTGGTAAACCAAGTCCAAGGTTACATACATAAACAAGCACACACACACACACACATACACACACACACACACACACACACACACACACACACACACACACACACACACACACACTCGTACATCTATCTTTATGAGGACATTCATTGGCACAATGCAATCTCTAGCAGTTTACTCTAACCTTACCCAGCACAACTGAGTGCCTAACCCGAACCCTGACCCTAACCCGACCCTTAACCTCATTATAACCTTATCCCTAAAACCAAGTCTTGACCCTCAAACAGGGCTTTAAAGCGGTCTCAGAAACTGAGGACCGGCCAAAATGTCCTCACTTTACTCTCTCTGTCCTCACTCCAATCTCTGTCCTCACTCCAATGCTCTAAAACTCAAACTGGTCCTCACAAAGACAGTTGTACAAGTACACACACACACACACACGGCTGCAAAGATAAATTTAGTTATGGGTGGATGGGTCAAGGCATGGGCGATTACATACACTGCTTCTAAAAATCGAATAATTCCCTACTATATAGCATGTGAAAAACTGTGGTAAATAAATTCTGATTCTGAAGTGCACATATCCCCCAACCGATGGGATTTATGAATGGAAGTGAAGCGGCGCAACAGACGCTGGTAGGTCACGTGACCGCAACAACATGGCATTAAGAACGTCCAAATTCATACTTCCCATATTCATATTATATAGTAGGGCTGGGTATCGATTCAGATGTTCCAATTCGATTCGATTTCGATTCCCGATTCGACTCAATTAATATAGATTTAATACAAATCCAATATTTATTTTAAAAAAACGGTGAGCATAAGTTTACAAGTGGTTAATTAATAAAAAGAAATAGAGCCACAAACCTGTATATTAAACTCTTTTTATTTTAGGTACACTTGCGTACATTAAAACCCAACTTCAAATGCATACAGTGAATAGACAGGATTTTGATGCAAGATGAAAAATGTATGCTTATCTTATGTTTAAGATTAAACTAACATAAAACCTCACAGCATTATCTGTAGCATGGAGGCTGCAAGCCTATGAACAGTGGAGGAAAACTAATACTGGCTTTTGGGTGATAGGTTAATAAATATGGGGAAAAAATCGATTTTTGGCCTTTGAAAATTGATTTTGAATCGACCACATTTTAAAAATCGATTCATCGAAAAATCTATTTTTTTGCCCAGTCCTACTATATAGAGCATATTTTTGACGATCGCAAAATAAATTCAAAAGTTGTACCTGCACGATTTTGGACGCAGCGATAGTATCAGGAGAGTGATGATGATGGATGTGGTGGTAGTAGATAATACAAATATGAAAAACAAAGTGGAAAAAAAGCATAAAAAAATAAATAAAGTTAGGTAAGAGGGTAAAAAGAAAGATTTGACATCCTTCACATTCAATAATAATCTCCTGTGTTGACATGCATGTGTCACTCCACTGCTGTTTAAAAGTTTGGGGTCTGAATATTGTAATTCAGAAAGGATGCGTTCAATTCAAAGGCAATATTTGAAATAAAGTCCTTTAGGTAAGGTAAAGCGGTGGTTTAAAATAAACCAGAAATGCACGCATATTTAAATGTAATTTTAGTATGTAAAAGTGTAATGTAACAATTTTTTTTAACATTTTTTATTTTATATTTTGTCTAGAAAAGCCTTTTACATATTTTCCAGCTTTGACTGGGATCATGTTTTTTTGTACTGTCCCTATACAAATAAACTTATAAATAAAAATAAATTGATCATGAAGTAGAGTGAAGATATTTGTATAGTTATAAAAAAATCCTGAAAAAAATTCAGGATTCCCAATTTAACCCACACCTTCCTTTATCCACATCCAACACTTTTGTCAAATATTCCCAGAAACCTGGGGCCTCATTTATAACCGTTGCGTACGCACAGAACCGGCCCAGAGAGAGGCGTACGCCACTTCCGACGCATAAGTTGTGATTTATAAAAACAAACTTGACGGGGAAATGTGCGCACCTGCACGCAAACTCTGACCCATGCGTACGAACGTTTTGGAGACGGAGCAGTTTGGCGACGCCGATGGTGAGCTGGAGTTAAATTACTTTTTGGTCACTTTTAGACAGAAAATCTAAATAAAAGTATACATATACAGAAAGATAATACAAATATAATTTCACTCACCAAGCCTATCACTTGAAGCAAATATCCACACCCTAAATGTTCGCGCCAGCGAGCGCGTTGGGCCGTTAGTGAAACTGACGCATATCTAAAACTGTAAATCTTCATTATGAGTCCTAATCATAAATAGGCTACAGTGCATGTGCACATAACAGTTTAAATAAAACAATGATTTAAACTGTTTTATTTCTGATATAAACATTTAGATTAAATAGGCCATTCTCATTAATGGAGTTAAACACTTAAACTACATGACATTTACTGAAAAGTTTAAATATATATATATATATATATATATATATATATATATATATTTAATAAATAGACTATAAATATTTGTTGTGGATGCAATGCTTTTGAACTTTTAACTACAGAGATTGCTTATCATGATAATAGCAGATTGTGCAAATATAATGCACAACAAGGTCGATCTGTTTCCATTATATAAATCATTTAAAAAGACTATTTGGTCAGTGGAAAAGATTGAGAAAAACTTTCTCTGAAATGTATTTTACACTATTTGATTTATTTATTCAAAAACAAGGCAAGGATCGGCTACTAAATGATTTTTATTAATGTAATGTGACAGCACATCCGTATTTCATATTTTCCTAATGTCTTGTACCGTTAAACATGTTATCACGTGGTGGACGAATAATCATATGCAAATGATATGCAGATGAGGATAGTCAAACTAGGCGCTGTAAGCTCATATATGGTTATTTCGGGGAGGAGACGCATGTGCGCACAATCTTCCGCTGAGTGGGATTTATAAAGTGAGTTCTGCGCAGGTTCTGGCGTACGCACGCTTTTATAAGTCTGAATATTTTTTTGCGCTCGCCATTTTTGGCTTTCGGGCGCACGTACACTTTTAGCGCGGATCCTACGCACAGTTTTATAAATGAGGCCCCAGATCTGAAATCAGGATTGTACGCCTATTTGTAGACTCACTCGCTCACACAGCTCTTGAAAGGTGCAGTCTGCGATGGTCCCACAGGTCCGGCTCAGGGTCACTTCTCTTCCCTGCACGCTCAGCACCCGTGGTCGGGTCACTATCAACGGGTAGAGGCAGACATACAGTTATTAGACTGAATGCATTGGAAAGATCGAACAATTTAATTTAGCACTGAAACGTTAATCTACACATCAAAGCAGTCAACATAAATCCAACCAACTATAAGATCTAAGTCAACTACAAGATAAAGCCTCATAAAACACCAGGTCAAGGAAACCTCCACACTTAACCTCTAAACCCCGTCCATGCAAAGGCTAATGAAGCTGCTTGCCATCGTTTTGTGCGTCCGCCAGTTCCTCGAACAGCGCATCGACAGCATTCTCTGCGTCGGGCTCACTTGATCTATGGAAAGCGAGTGAATGAGAGAGATAATTGAATATGAAATTAACCAGGTTTGAAGTGGTCACATCAAACGGTGTGTGCTGAAGGCCTGTGTCTGGGTGTTCAGTGTGTCCTGGAACCGGATGCTGGATTCAAAACGCAAACATTGAGAGAGTGTGAATAAGAGGGAGTCAACAAACACATGCATATTAAACATCCTCTGAACGCGCAGCTGTTGAGATAAAGGCTTTATAATAAGTCAGAAAGAGACGGCGTGTATATTTATATTAATGACATGACATTCTGTTTTCTCTTCTCAGACCCAGTCGTCGAGACCAGGGCCAATCGTAACATTTTTACATTTATTTCATAAGAAAATGGTACAATAACTTGTAGTGAGAATGAAAATACTATATATTAACCTATGTATCTCAAATATGAAAACAAAAAATAAAGTACCGGTATATATAATTGCTTTACAACTTAACTTCAGTGTCGCATGGTCCTTTAAAAATCATTCTAATATTTTGATTTGGTGCTTAAAACATTTCATCTTATTATCAATGTTGAAAACAGTTGTGCTGCAATATCTGTGTGGGAAAAACACATTATTTCCAGGGTTTCTTGAAAAATATCTTTAGATATTAAAATCTTTTGTAACATTATATGTATTTACTGTCACTTTTGACCAATTTAACGCATCCTTGCTGAGTAAAAGTTTTTTTTTTTTTTTTAATTGTCAGGAATAATGTGTATAAATCATAATGTGTGTATAAATCATAAAAGTATTTAAGTCAAGGACATCCAAAGCAAACTAATAAATAATAATCATAATCATAAATGTGAGTGTAGTGTGTTACAATTGCTCCAGACTATCTAACAGCTTTTTATTAATAGCTGGTGTGATGTTTATCTCTTATTAAAAGTGAGAGTGTTATATTTCTTACATGAAGTATAATCTTTCTGATGATTTCATTTTCCTCTTCCGGTAATCTATTCCAGTGTCAAGACAGACAGAATGACAGTGCTCCTGTAAAGCAAAGGGAGAGATGTGGTAAAAGAGAATGGTTACGAATAAGAAGAGAGTTATAAATGAGAGAATAAGTTTAAAATGACATCAGTTTTGCCTTGCGATACACATTTCCCCCTATAGGGGGCGACAATGCGACACCTCGGTTACTAATGCGTTCATTTTAATTGTTATAACAAAATAATTTTCACAACATGTGATCCATATAATCCTGAAATAAGCCATATGTTTAAGTATTACATTAAGTTTGACCTTAATGACTTTGAACTACTGTAAACTGTTTAACAGATTACATACAATATAATCTCATCATAGTCTAAAGTACATTCTTATTAAATACATCCGTGTAAAATATTAAGGGACTTTCTCAGTCTTCACAATGCATGTACAGTATAGAGATTTTACAATGGCACCTTTGTACATGAAATTCTCCTAATGCTAAAATAATATAATTGAAAAGTAATGTTAATCTGAATTAATGCGTACACTCTAAAAAAAATGCTGGGTTGTTTTAACCCAATTTTGGGTCAAATGTGGACAAACCCAAACATTGGATCAAAAATGCAATTTAAAAATTTAACCCAATGGCTGGGTTTGTCCATATTTGACCCAAAATTGGGTTAAAACAACCCAGCATTTTTTAGAGTGCACTAGTGTCCAGTTCATCGGGTGAACATGTCATGTTTAGAGTCTCTCTCCTCAGGTATGATGTTGTATGATCACTGTTCACACACATATTGTTTTTATAGACTGGTTATGTAAGGTGCGATAGGTTGACTGAACAGACGGGCATTTAAAGATCATGTTACACTCTAAAAAATGCTGGGTTGTTTTAACCCAATTTTGGGTCAAATATGGACAAACCGAAACGTTGGATCAAAAATACAATTAAAAAATTTAACCCAATGGCTGGGTTTGTCCATATTTGACCCAAAATTGGGTTAAAACAACCCCATTATTTTTTAGAGTGTGTTATCGTGTATTATGAAATTCTCCTAATGATAAAATAATATAATTGAAAAGTAATGTTAATTTGAATTAATGCGCACTCTAAAAAAAATGCTGGGTTGTTTTAACCCAATTTTGGGTCAAATATGGACAAACCGAAACGTTGGATCAAAAATACAATTAAAAAATTTAACCCAATGGCTGGGTTTGTCCATATTTGACCCAAAATTGGGTTAAAACAACCCCATTATTTTTTAGAGTGTGTTATCGTGTATTATGAAATTCTCCTAATGATAAAATAATATAATTGAAAAGTAATGTTAATTTGAATTAATGCGCACTCTAAAAAAAATGCTGGGTTGTTTTAACCCAATTTTTGGGTCAAATATGGACAAACCCAAATGTTGGATCAAAAATACAATTCAAAAATTTAACCCAATGGCTGGGTTTGTCCATATTTGACCCAAAATTGGGTTAAAACAACCCAGCATTTTGTATGTTTTTGCTCACTTGTACAGACTGACTGTGTGGAACTGGAGCATCTGTGACGAGGAAAGAAACATTAAAACGAAACAAAATGCTGGAGGAACGCTGACAAGAATGACTGATGAAAAGGAAGGGTGATTATTTTTAACAGGGTGTGGATAATATGTGGTATTTAGGCGAGAGGCCTTTGCCTGAATCAGTCCTCAATGACAGCTCCAGCGAATTATGAAATCAGTGAATTTTCCGCCACCCTCCTCCTTGAACTAAAGATAATTAGCAATCACCACACAGAGCGTGAGAGGAGCGATCTCTTCCTCTCCTCCGCGCGTCTCTCGCCTCTTCCCCCCGTTCTCCAGCGCTGTCAACTTTTCTCTCTCGAGCGCAGAGTTCCGCGTCCGAGCCAATCGCTGATCAGCCGTAATGACAGGCTGACAAACCGTGAGCAGAGCAACACAAAGGGAAAGTGTCACTTCATCAACCCTGTTCGACCTTGTCACCAGGCCGCCGTGTAAACAGCCGCCACGGCCACGACAACCGCGCGCACCCGAGGCTTTCTTTTTTTTCGTAAAAACTTTCCATTTCCATGATAGATCTTAACAATTGATGGGCCATTTCGCAGGAGGAGGGAGAGGGGGAGAGAAACACAATCAGTAATGATTCCAGCGCATGCTTCTTTATAATCAGCTGAAGACACGTCCTCTTGTGGATCATTGCATGATTATGGTCTTTGATGGGTTCATTAAAGACTCATAACTCCTTAAAGATCTTCATCATCTGGCCTTCTCAACTCAGAATGCACTTTGCCACACAACTAAGATGTGCATCCTCTGCTTTCAGCAAGACCCCCTCTCATAACTGACTTAATAAAATAACTAAAACATGTTTCAACGGAATTAACATGGCAATGGAAAATACATCATTTGAGTTTTAGCTCTAGCTGGCAGTGAGAAAAATATTAATGAATGTTGTTTAAAGGATTAGTTCACTTTAAAAAAACTTTTGCTGATGATTTCCTCACCCCGATGTCCTCCAAGATGTCCATGTCTTTCTTTCTTCAGTCGAAAAGAAATGAAGGTTTTTGATGAACACATTTCTCCATATAATGGACGTCAATGGGCCCCAAACGGGTCAAGGTCCAGATGACAGTGTCAGCGCCGCTTCAACGGGCTTTAAACGACACCAGACGATGAATACGGCTCTTATCTAGCGAAACCATCGTCATTTCACAAATAAATAGAAAAGTTTAAGTTTTATAAGCACAAGCGCTCGCCTTGCTCTGTTCTGTGATGCGCGTTCGTGACGTCACGTAATACGCAGTTACGCTGTAAAGGTCACGCTTGACGAGTCAGTGTTTACAGATGTGCGGAAGGAGGACCATACACACATATTCAAATGTCTTTGTGTCAGTTTATCGTTTAAAATGCCCATCTCGTGTGTGTATCCTGGTGTTGGAATATTAAAAAGCCTAAAAGAACATTTTCGTCAGGACAGAAACTTTTTACTTCTCACAGAAGCGAGACCTTTACAGCGTAACTGCGTATTACGTGACGTCACGAACGCGCATCACAGAACAGAGCAAGGCGAGCGCTTGTGCTTATAAAACTTAAACTTTTCTATTTATTTGTGAAATGACGATGGTTTCGCTAGATAAGAGCCGTATTCATCGTCTGGTGTCGTTTAAAGCCCGTTGAAGCGGCGCTGACACTGTCATCTGGACCTTGACCCGTTTGGGGCCCATTGACGTCCATTATATGGAGAAATGTGTTCATCAAAAACCTTCATTTCTTTTCCACTGAAGAAAGAAAGACATGGACATCTTGATGACATCGGGGTGAGTAAACTATCAGCAAAAGTTTTTTTAAAAAGTGAACTAATCCTTTAATGGATAATATCAGCCATTTTTGAAAACTTTTTTAACCAACTTAGCCACTGAATTAGACAGCACATTCCCTCCAAGATGTAAAATGATCGAAAGGTAGAGAGTGTTTCTGATTGGCTACAGAAGAGTGGTCTGCTCACTGATTGGCTACAGAAGAGTCTGCTCACTGATTGGCTACAGAAGAGTGGTCTGCTCACTGATTGGCTACAGAAGAGTGGTCTGCTCACTGATTGGCTACAGAAGAGTCTGCTCACTGATTGGCTACAGAAGAGTGGTCTGCTCACTGATTGGCTACAGAAGAGTGGTCTGCTCACTGATTGGCTACAGAAGAGTGGTCTGCTCACTGATTGGCTACAGAAGAGTGGTCTGCTCACTGATTGGCTACAGAAGAGTCTGCTCACCTGACCTTTTTTTATTTTATTTCACAAAACACACTTTTCAGTGTCATCTGTCAGGAAACATGGACATGGTTTTCCAAAAAGAAATATAGAGAGATATTACAATAAATAAATTATTATTTTTTATAATAATAATATTTGTGTAATACCATAAATATCCACATTACCTGGCAAAATAATACTTTTTTTTTTTTTTTTTACAAATTCTTCCCAATAAAAATTTAGTTTTAGTTTTTGTTAGTGCTGGGCAAAGATTAATCGCGATTACATAATATAATATATGTGTGTGTACTGTGTATAATTCTTTTGTATATATAAATACACAGACATGCATGAATATATTTAAGAAAAATGTGTTATATATACATAACATATGTATATTTATATATAATATTATGTATGTATAAATATATATACGGTGTATATGCAAATATTTCTTAAATATATACATGCATGTCTGTGTATTTATATATACAAAAGAATGGACTTTATGCACAGCTGCACCTAAACTTTAGCCAGCTCCTTTGTTTCCTGTCTGCCATTTTTGGACAAACTGATGAATCCAGGTGTGTCTGATTATTGTTGTTGGTCAGGCACACCTGGATTAATCAGTTTGTCCAATAATGGCAGACAGGAAACAAAGGAGCTGACTAAAGATCAGGTGCAGCTGTGCATAAAGTCCATTATACACTGCACACACACATATATTATGTAAACACAATTTATTTTGGATGCGATTAATCTTTCCCCAGCACTAGTTTTTGTAATACCATGCATGTTCATATTACCTGACAAAATGTTTTATTTATGTTGTTATTATAATAATTCAATTGATTTTTCAATGATCAATTTTATAGTAAAAGTTTTAATCAAAGTTTCTTTTAAAGTCATGCTTTATGTGCTTCCCTGCACAACCATTTAGAATAAGAATGAAGTCTGTCTCTCTCTCTCTGTCTTGCTCTCTCTCTCTCTCTCTCTCTCTATCTCTCCTCCACTCCTCAAAAAAGTTGCCTTTGAGTTTTTCAAAGCAAGGGTTGCCATTGAGCTCCAACAAAAGCCAAGGATAGCTGGCGATTGGACCCTGATGAGGTCCACTACCTCATTACTGACAGCCAAAAACATTTGATGCTTGTGTCCCTCCAGTTGGGGAGGAAGAGGGGCGGACCGACAGAGCCGGGCTTAAGGAGCGCGCGGTGGGAGAACTGGAAAAGAGAGGTGGCGGAGGGGGACCGGGGGGAAAGGTTGTAGTCCATTCATCTTTGTGTGTCTTACAGCCTCTGTGGATGGAGAAAAGAAAAGGGGGGTGGAGGCAGGGGCGGGTAAAAAGAGAACGAGAGACGGCTTAAAACACTGCCTTTATGCTTTTGAGTCTGGGACGACTCCTCTTACATCAAAGTGTTTTTACCACTGCGGTGTGTGATTTTGTCTCTGTGTGTGTGTGTGTGCGTGTCTTGAGTGAATGTATTGAGAGATTAGGTGACTAGTGAGTGTGTGCGAGGGAGAGAAAGAGAGAGAGCAATGGGGGTGGTTAACGACGTGAACGCACTAATTACGCCTAATTATCTATTCCCTTTACATGTAACCGGCTTTGTTAGTTACTCAGAACGCTCTCAAAACATACTCAAAATGTTCTCACAACCTCTCCTTGCCCCGTCCAGGACTCTTAAAGCAACATCACCCTCGGAACATCTGCCTCGCTTTGAGAGCGCGGACCCCCCAGACCTCGGCACCGCTCTCGTCCTCTCCATCACAATCCCTCGCTCCTCAGTCCTCGCTAATCTGCGCCGCTAAACACATGACTGAGCGACTTTAGCGGTGACTTGGCAAAACAACGTCTTTTGAGGAACTGTTAACGAACGTCAAGTCACCTCACATGCTGATCTTCAGGCTTATTCACACCAAAGCCAGGAGTTTTGACAGAGCCAGCAAGATTTTAAATCCAAACTATTGTATTGTTAGTTATTTTTTTGCTTAACAAATCATTTAAAGGTACAATATGTAAGAATTTCGTAATAAAATATCCAAATATTAAAAAATATGTCCTGCAGTTGAGTACTTAAAATATCCCAAAAGTATCCAGAGATTTTTTATTTCAGAGAAATTCCCATTTTAAATAATGGCCCGTCCCGGAAAAAAATGTCGCCTTTCAATGACGCAATATCCGCGCTATCCTCGGTTTCCGCTCGTACTGCCGTAGCCATGACGTAACCATGGCGACAAGGTTAAAACGACGTAACGTTTAGCGGCACGCTGTTCTTATTTCGCTCACACATTATGGACCATGGCAAGCAGACTTTGGGACAAAAGGAGAACTAAAATGAGGCTCGATATAAGCGTGGTGTTTTCGAGATGCCGAGAGCTAGCGTCCGCGACTAACTTGGACTCGACAGAGCTTCACGAGTCTCGACTGGACAGCGACACCGCTCTTGCACACTCTTTATTAGACAGGTGAGCAAATGTACATAAAACAAATCAATGTTATATAGCTCAACATGATGAAATGTTAGAATATGATCTGTATGTTATTCTAATGTTGATCATCAGCTAAAGTTTCATATAGCAAACAAACTAACACACAGAATAACATTATAACTTTCAACACATGCAGTTTAGTGTGATAGTGTAACGTTAGAGCGAGTGACAGCGCTGCGTTACATGTTTAATTCGTCTAATAAACTGTCCTGTGCGAGTATAATTCAGCAGTCGCGGCTAGTTCGGTAGAATTAATCCTTTTTCCTTTATATCCGCGGGACTCACGCGTGATATCTGTCTATTATTAGCAAGTGCGCCCTGCTTCATACCTCTGTAATGTTAAAAAACATCAATGTTTTCACTCATCAATTAACATTATTAGATCCATCAGCTTGAAGTCCCAGCATTGAGCTCGTCACTGCGTCATCAACCTACGCCTGTGTTACTGTGAGAGGCTAGCGACCCCTAGCGACTCTAAAAAATGACATATTGTAGCTTTAATAAGATAACATTGCCGTTCAGGTATCATCAGACAAATCAGTGAGTAGTTTTGGTGGATAAAAATATTTGTACACTTTATAATAAGGATTTATTTGTTATCATTAGTTCATGCATGAACTAACATGAACTAACAATGAGCAATATATCGTGTCTAAAGTATCGCAATACAAAAATGCAATAATAGTTCAAAACAAAATCAAGTTTACAGAGTTTTAGTGTCAGTACAACATTAAACTACTGTATATAATGCTGAATATAATGTATATTAATGAAACGCGAGTCCTGATAATGCCAAATGTCTTATGTTACCATTAAAAAGTCCACTACAATATTTTAAATATATCTAGTCAGTGATGGAGTGCTTGCATATTCGTCTAAAATAATTCTGTATTTTCAGCTTCAGAATCATGATTTTTTTTCTTCTTCTGGTGTCTCTATTGTCCTGTGCTTTGGGTTACCGGCACCAAGTCCAAGCCTATTCATTTCTACCCCAATGGAATACCAAATTTAGCATTTTAATTAATAAAATATTAAATAATAATTGTTAACCTTTTACCATACGTCTTGTAGTATTGCGATAATATCGTATTGTGAGTTTAGTATCGTGATATGTATCAAATCGAGACAAGGGTATCATTACACCCGTAAGCAATATATATATATAATAATGTTATTTAATAGAAATGTTAGTTCACACTCACAGTGCATTAATTAATGCCAACAGAGGCAACATTTGACCTTAAAGTTTTAGTAAACACTGCCATTAAATGCTGTAGAAGTTTTGTTCATTGTCAACTAATGTAGTTCAGCAATGTTAACAAATTAAACTTTCTATACTTTCTATAACTTTCTAAACTTCAAATTAAACCTTATTGTGTTACCAAAGTTTGTCATATTGGACTTGGTATAAATGTGCCTTTACACACAAACTCAGACAGAACATGAGTAACAGCAAGAGAAGAGACTCTCTGTGGATGAGTTATGAGATTAGATATCTCTCTTAGATCTGTTCTTATTAATAATCAGATCAAGTGTGTCTGTCCGTCTACTATAGTTAACTATTCTTCTAAACTACTTTAAGATTTATGTAAGGGTTTAGACATTTGTACAATAAAATAGCTTTGAAGGAAGAAAATTATAAGAAATATTAGAAATAGGAGGATAACAAAAGGTCAGTGGAACACTAGCAGCCATCCAACATAAATTGGCTCCTTTCAGTTTTGCTCTATCTTCAAGTCATTCAATCATCATACACTCATCCTTATCTCCACCAGAGACCTTCACCATGAGAACACACGCACACACACACACACACACACACACACACACACACACACACACACACACACACACACACACACACACACACACACACACACACACACACACACAAACGCACCTCTATTTTAATGTGTCTGTCTGATGGAAAATCCATAAGGGGTTTTGACCTTATAAATAATAATTAGGTCTGTCAAATAAAAAAAAATCAATGAATTAATGATATATATCAATATTAATTCAAAGAAATGTAGTGTAGGTGTATAAAAGTAGTATTTTTTTTTATTTTTATTGGTAGTGTATATTTATTATGTATAAAACAATATATTGGCTTCTAAAGTCACTTAAAGACATCTTTCTATTCAGTGCTTTTGTTTACCACATTTATGTACATATGGTAAACAAAAGCACTGAACAGAAAGATGTCTTTATGTGACTTTAGAAGCCAATATATTGTTTTATACATAATAAATATACACTACCAATCAAAAAAAATTATATTTATATATTAAAATGTTATTTTTCCCAGTAATGGCAAGGTTAAAATGTTAGTAGCCATTACTCTAGTCTTACATGATCCTTCAGAAATCATTCTAATATTCTGATATACTCAAGAAATATTTCTTATTATTTTCAATGTTGAAACAGTTGAGCTTTTTAATATTTTTGAGGAAACCATTATATATACACATTTCAGAAATAAAAATCTTTTGTAACAATGTAAAGGTTTGTACTGTACTTTCGATCAATTTAATGAATCTTTGCTGAATAAAAGTATTGATTTCTTTTTTTTAAAAATGCTTTATACTATAATACTTTTAATAGAAATATATTGTAAATATATATTCATGATTAGAGTTAAAGTGACAAGAATTCAACAATATTTTGTCAGCAAATAAGTATTACCACCCTGAAGAGCACTAAAGATGTAGATAAAGATGTAGATAAAGATGTAGATAAAGATGTAGATAAAGATGTAGGAGAACAAGAGCCCGTGAGTGCATGTCAGTGAGTCGGTCACACATTATTAGGGTTGACCAGACATGAGAGGAGGCACTCGGGCCACCCTAGTTACCCTGAACTGGGATCCTAGGTTGCCCCAAAACCAGATGGCCTAACAAAGAATCGGGAGCGTTAGAGATGCAAGGCAGGCGCTGGCATTCAGCACTCTTACCAGCCGAGATTAGCACAGGCCAGAACAGAGGATGACTTTACGGACCCCGGGGATTCGGCAGAGCCAGAGTGACTGTGCTGGGCCACTGAACACCAAAGACCGAGGGGTCAAACTGAGAAAAATCACACGCTGAATTATTATTTTTAGCATATTCTGCTGACGGGGCCCTTTAACTATGAGGAATACTACGATATAAAGTGGATTAGAAAGACATTGTTCAGGCAGTCATCAAAGCATCCTCTTATTCTGTCGCTCTTCAAGTTCACATAGAGAAAAAGAGCATGTAAAGGACTTTGACGACTTAAAGGTACAATATGCAAGATTTTCTGCCGCTAGAGGCGCTACATTCCAAACAACGACAATTCGAGAACACACATCATTTGCCAAAAGACGGATTAATCTTGATGTATAACACATGCTGTATTTATTTACATGGCCATAAACACCAGACGTGATAAACAATGTCAATAAGCTAAACACAAGCCTAAAGCAATAATACTTTCCTCACATAAACATAACTATTACCGAATGCTACATTTGGAATATATCAAATTGACCCGTACGTTTATGGGACTTGTGTTTGTCGACAGAATCGGTAAAGAATAATTGTGTTTCATAACGACTGCACGACACAAGCTAACGTTTGTTGCTTGATAGACGCTACAACTACAGCCTCCGCATGTGTCCAGGACTCGCGCAGTGCGAGCGGACACCGAGGCTAACGCGGATATGACGCATTGACTGGCGACTCACTCACACACCCCGCTTCCTCGGTTAAAATCACAATTTTCTCACGATTTAAAAATAGTTGGAAACATTTGGGATATTGTAAGTAATCAACTTAACAAAATATATAACACTGGCCTTGTGATTTTGGGATATTTTAATGCACAAATATTACATATTGTACCTTTAACAGCACGCTCAATATCTAAACAGAAAAAAATAAAATTAAAATGTCACCTATAGTCTCTGTGCCACAAACAAGCCGTTTGATGTTAAAACGCACTCAGCTCAATCAAATGTGCAAGAATGTGGCCAGCTGTAAAATGCCTGAAAATGATCGTCTGATTATTTATGATGGAAAGCTGTCGCCGGATGATGGTAATTACCAGGATAATGCCAATACCTGCTTAAAATAATACAATTAACTTGCAAAGCAGATCAGCGCATTGCTGGCGTCCATGGCCGGGCGCACTTTGAAATGCAAGCAGCTTCTGTCTCATTCCAGCCAACCCACGCCAGTCATTAACCGGCCCGCGTCGGTCGCTCGCTCTCTCCGTCTGTGGCTCTCATCTCCAGGTATGATCAAAGCGGCCTTTTTCTGTTTTGTGTGTTTTTGCAAACACATATGAGGTTGTGTATTTTTACCAGTGAATAAAATACATCAAAAACCAGACAGAGCAGAGGAGGAAACATGAAGAGAGATGGACGGAGATAGAATGAAAGGATAAATAAATGAACTGAGAGAATGACTTTGTCTTTACCTTGAGTACGCCAATGAAAGGCACAAAAGCAGCCCTCTGAAGCCCATTTCTGTACAGTTCTGAGAGAGAGAGAGAGAGATGCTGGTTAGATTCACTCTTTAGCCTCCTCATAATGTCATTTTCCATCTATGATCGGCAAATAAAGTGTCTATTGATGAAGTGAGGAACGGCAGGGGAGGAGGAACAAAAGGGACGAGGAGAGGCAGAAATTGATTTCTGTGGGCAGCGCGGGAGAAAGGCAGTACATGAAATTCATTACATTCCCAAACAATGAGCTCAAGAGAAGAAGTCTCTCTCTTTCCCCACAGACAATAAACCTGCATCACGCTGAATGGGGACTTCAATTAGCCACACGGGCATTACGAGCCACACACACACACACACACACACACAGATGTAAAGAGACCATGACGAGTATATGCTTGGTTCGGTCTGTGCTGTAAAAGCTTGTTTAAAGCTGCCGTGGGCAAGAACATATAAAGGGAACAGAACGGTCATAACAGAGACATGTTGAGCAATAAACAGTTGTGTGGCCAGATCTCACCCAAGAAGTGAAAGCTTTCCATATGGATCTTCTTATGAAAGAACAAATGAAAGATAGGGATCTGGAGGACACTTGTGTCAGGTGATTCATCTATTCATTTATGTTCAGGAGGAAAGCAAACTGTGACATACTGAGAGATATACATGCCTTCCCTCACGGTATTGGCCATCCCTTAAAATGAAAAGGGCCGTTTGTGGCTCTGCTGTACCTTCAGATTTATATGTAGAACGCTCACAATGTGAAAGTGGTCATGTGGTAATGTAGTCTTCTGATATCAGAAAGTAGCTGACGTTTTTTTTTTTTTTTCATTTAAAAAAAAAAAGATTTTTGTTATGAAAGTTACAGAATGCGTTCACATAACTCTTTTCTTATGTTTCTCACTATCTGACACTTTAAGGCAGTGGTTCTCAACCAGAGGGCCTCGGCAAGCTTCCAAGGGAGCATACAATCAAATAAAACCACTAAAACTCAAGATATTTATTATTTTAGTTTCCCAACCCTGTTTCTGGAGGCACACCAAGACTACGTTTACATGTGGACGGCTATTTACATAAAATGGACATTTCACGACTCTCCGTTTTCTAAAATAACATTATCGTGCACACCTGTCAGCTTTCAGAAAAGTGTTCGTTACACGAACCCGTGTTTATGCCTTTAGTGCAGTGCTTCCCAACCTTTTTTTGCACTTTTTCCCAATAACATATTTTAGCGCCCCTTCACATTTAATGATATTATCCCTCTTGTAAGCTTGCAGCAAGGATGACAAAATATGTTGTTTTCAAACAAACAGTGTTTTTGGTCAGTAAGGTTGTAATTCAAGAATGCTTTGGAATATAGATGTAAGATTGGTCTTGTTTTAAAGACGACATTTGGCAGATTTTTGAAGAAGTGAAAGAAATTAAGAAAGTTAAACTGTAAAAAAGTTATAGAAGTTTGAGTTGATAAAAATGTACAATGTTAAATTTTAATTATTAATATTTTATATAAAATAGATATTTTCAAAACCTGGTGGACCCTAAAAATGCAAAAAAAATTAACGGCAAAAATCTGAACAAGTCGTGTTAAAATGTTTTGGTTGATATCTGAGAAAATGAGCGTTCAGTGAGATGTAGTTTGGGCGCAGTACCACACTTCTCCACTAGTGGACATTACTGCCCATATAAGGGCGCCTCCATCTCCATATGTGGTTTGAGTCTGAACCATTATTTTTACCATTTTCATACAATTTATGAAGTAGACATCCTATTCAGAAGTAGTGTTGGAAGATTGGCAGATTTTGAAATGAATTCAACCTCTAAGAAACACAAAAGATCACGTATGTGCATTATAGCTCGCTGACACATCACTAATGCTGAATCTATATATTATTATTTTTATATTAAAAACATTTTCAGACCTTTTTTCTAAAAGAATTGAACAGATGCTATCTTTTGAACTCTTGGCATGAAAACAAACTGAGGTTTCTACCATTCTTTCATGATTTTTCATGTTCATCACTATTTCAAAATAAAGGTCTGAACACGCCTCAGGAGTATGAACATATTCTTGTTGCAAATTGATCAATTACGGCTCCTCTGTAATTTATTTAGAAAATCAGTCACCAAATATGTAAACTAGAGATTGTAAGCTTTCAAATGATATATAGTTAGTCAGGATTAGTTTAGGTTTAGTATAGGATATTACTGTTTTAAATATGTCTGTGATGCCAATATAAGGGGTTAAGGTGACTGCAGTCACTATTACCAGACACTTTAAATATTGTTTAAACATGTTTCTAAATCAAACTTTTTCCCAGGTTATACATGTGATGAATCTCAATCATCTATTGTAGCAAATAATTTAATATTTTAATAAAAACGACAGACATCCAGATGCTTCGGGGGACATTCTTTTGACATTTACATTTATCCTTTATCACATTTATCTATTAATGTCCCTCTAACCTGAAGAAATGGTTCTGTAGTCGACGAACTCTTTAGCGCTAGCATCTTTATTCCAATAAACGAGCAATCTCTCTCGGTGCCATCTCTCTCCCTCCCATCTTTCATGTGTACCAGTCTCTCCATTAGTCACCTAATTAAAATGGAATAAGATGGCTGTTAAGTTTTAGCGTAAGCTTTGTTCTCGGTGGCTGGTTAATGTCAGGAGAGGGTCTCTTTATGTAACTGCCGCTTACCGTTTTGTACTCGGCACACAAGGCCACTTCATACAGCGAGACATTAGCAGCGCTCCAAGACAGAGACGGAGAAGAGAAAGGCAGAAGGACTGTCTTATCTCTACCCTTATCACTCTCGCTCTCCAGTTTAATGTAACATCACAGCAATTGCAAAAAACGGCATCTATTGAATCAACAATGAGGCAGAGGAAGAAAAGAGTGGGAACGGTGGAGAGAGATAAAAGAGTAACTGCTCACAATCAAGCGGATATCAAATAAAGTTGCCTACAAAAGACCGGCGTATAGGCAAGACATCTTTGATGCCGGTGAGGTTGAAGTTTCCGCATGTTTTAAAGGGATAGGTCACCCAAACGTGTCATTCTAAACCTGTATGACTTACTCTCCTCTGTGGAATCACCATTCACTTTAATTGTATAGAAAACAACAGCTTGGACATCCGTCTAGTGCAGTGCTTCCCAACCTTTTTTCCCAAGAAAATATTTTAGGGCCCCTTCACATTTAATGATATTATCACTCTTGTAAGCTTGCTGCAAGGATGACACAATATGTTGTTTTAAAACAAATGGTATGTTTACTATAACCAGATATGTTTATGCACAAATAATAGCCTATAATATTGAAAATACAATAACAAAAACATCAGAAGGCCCTTTGTAATTTAAAAACGTAAGCCTAGGAGTAGCCTATAAACTGGCCCTATTTGAAATGCAAAAACATAAATATTCACACTGGTGTGTAGGTAAAAAAAGAAAGAATATAGGCTATTACTAAATGACTGCTGTCTGGGACATCAATACTTGCATGTTATTAGTGAGGCTTTATCAATGTGAGGCTTTATTTTTGGCGCTATAGCGAGCGATAATAAACTTTATTAACAGAATAATGCGTCTTTCGGAAGAACATTGTAGCCGGAACTACTTCTCTCTGTGTACGTCTATGACGAGTCACGCAGGTCCTGGGCTACTCCGCATCCGAACCCGTGTAAAATAGTCCCAATGTAAACACTTATTATAGGAGTACCAGTGGCTCAGGATAAGACAAAAACACGGATTGGATTCATGATGAACTCGCTCATTATATACATTTTGTAAATTTTGAACAGAAAAAAGTTAAGGACTTTTATTTAATGCTCATTGCTCAAAACTTTTCAAAATATGACATTTTGATGTGACAAATATGTCATACGGGGGAGAAAATACATTTTTGGGTGAATTATTCCTCAAGCTCCACCAAAACACACACTGAAAATAAAAGGTTTACTGAAAAACTAAGGGTTTAAAGTTCATAGGGATGCAGTCATTGTGTTCCAGAATAGCACTTCTCAGACTGGTTTCAGCCGATGACAGGTGTGTGAGTGTGTGCGAGAGAGGAGGAGAGCAATAAAAAAGGAGTGAGAGACTTTATGCCGATTATCAATAGACCTCAAAACATCACGGCATCAAACTACACAGATTAACCCCGGAGTGACAAAAAGGGGAGGTGAGCTTTAGAATAGAGTAAAAAAGGGAAGAAACACGAGCCGGACACACGAGACGGTCCAGAACTGGATTAGAACACGAGACGGACGTGTAGTTTAGGAACATGTTTTACTTCCAGGCCTTACAAAGACTGAGGAGAGTGAGAAAAGTACGGCGCTCTATTGTTGAGAAGTTGGTAGAGGACAAATCCGAGGTGAAAAAGTACAAGAGTCATGTGCGCTGTGTGGGCGGCAGATCGGTAACACACACTTAACCCAGGAGGAAACGAATGCAATAAACTACTTTGATTTCTCTCAGATTTGAATGTGTTCGCAAAAAAAGTATGACGAATTGCAAAAAGTTCATTTTAATACATTTCTTTACACTACAGTTTAAAAAATTGGGGTCGGTAACATTTTTTTATGTTTTTGAAAGTCTAACTCTGCATTTATTTGATGAAAAATACAATAAAACAGTAATATAGTGAGATATTATTATAATTTAAAATACCCGTTTTGACCCCAAACTTTATATTTAATGGTTTTAATTTAAAGGCACACCGCGGACTTTGTGACCTAAAGATTTGAAGCATACGAGTTATTTTAAATGATTCCTCAGGCCAATATACAGCGCTCGACACGATCAATGCTCCGAGCGGGGCTGCCCTCTTGAAATAAGTACGTTGGAGAAGACACACCGTCTTTGGCCTGGTCATGTGACCTGGAGAACGAATCACTTTACGCCCCTTCACGTGACCACAAGCTCTGATATGCTCAACGCTTTTGCTACTTTTTCTCCGCCTGCTCGACTCCTGGCCATGGCCGAGGCAAGGAAAAAGTTTAAAACTGCTTCTGAGGAGCAAAAAAGAGAAAACGCGAGAGGGATCGTGGACGTCTTCTTGACTTTTGCGACAGTGCTGCGCCGCTCGTGGCCTCTAGGGGCGCTCGACGTGACAATTACAGGTCTAGCGCCCCTAGTGGCCAAAAGTTCCGCGGTGTACCTTTAAATATAAAATATATACATTTTAAATAACTTATTTAAACTTAAATGTGAAAAGTTATGAAGTAATGACAGCAAAATTTTCAATATATATATTTTTTCAGTCGATTTCCTGGGTTAATATTACTTTTTGTTGTTGTTGCAGATTTATACCCCACTTTATGTTAATCACATAAACTGCTTCAACATTACCCAGACGTCTCACCTTCAGGTGGCCGGTTTGAGGTCGCCACAACCACGACTCCACACTTGAACAAGCCTTCAAATAACTGTTTCAGAATCATAGCATCTGCTATATCCAGCACCTGAAAAACAAATCATAAACTCTATAACTTTTCACATAATCTGATTCAGCAATTTCCTTTTTCCAGCTCATGTAGAAAGCAGCATACCATCAGTTCAGTGCGGTTCGGTTCACAGGAATAGGTCAAAATCACCTGCATTTTATGGCCCCGAAATTAATTATCTAAAGCCAAACTGTATATTAAATGAATGCATATTAATAAAGAAAAATGGTTTGGTTTGCATCTCATGTTGACTTTAGAGCAGCGTATAGCTGGTGTTGTTTCCGCTCCGTCCTCTAGGGTGACCGTGCATCCTCTGAAGATGAGCGAGGCGCGACTCTGTCCTCTCTGCCCTGAGCTAATTACCACACTTGTGCGCATACATGTGTACTTATGCGTGTACATGCGAATGAATGAGCGAAAACCAGGTGTCGTTACATTTTAAAACCGAAGCCTCGGCCAAGGTCCTTTGCCATCACCCTCCCCACCGCGCTCGCACACAGAAGCAGGGCCGACACAAAGCCACTCCACCTGACTGTAAAATGGCCACACAGAGCCGCGGCTTTCTGCTGGAGACGAGGACAAGTGGCCAAAGCGCTGAAAAAGGTAAATAATTGAATACATAAATAAATAAACAGTGTTTTTCGAGGTAAAATCAGTGGCACAATGACAGCCAGATGGCCACACAGAGACAAACACATAAACGCGCACACACATGCGGTCCCATTGTGCTCTCGAGGGCCTGGCATGGCTGTCCCTGAATCTCAGAAGCGAGAGGATGAGTGCTTCTTTCATTATTATCATTTTCATCATCATCATTCATTATTATCATTTAAACGTTGCCTTTTTCACAGCAGCGAGCTGTTGCCTCACACACATCTGCAGCACACACACACACACACACACACACACACACGGCTGCTGACCCTCCCGTGACAAAAGGAGCTTTAGTCAACACCGCAGTCGGCCATGGGCCGCTCTCCTCGGCTCCCGTGTTCCTGCTACTTTTTCAGGGTTGAAATGCATTTAGTCAAAAGCAAAATTTCTCCTTGTTTTGCATTGATACTTTATTAGCATTTGCATATCTGGCAGCGAGGAGCTACATTTGAGGTTTTTGTCATGCAGAAGATCTCCTCTACTATTCTTAGAAGGACACACTTATGACGGCCATACCCCCAGCATATGTTGTTTTTCTTATATTGAAGTGTTTCCCGTTTTTGCATATTAAACCTTCGGCCCCATCAAACCCAATTAGCGGCGTGTATAGCGGCCCAAGGTGGAGGGCGTGCGAGTGTCGTCTGCCACAAAGACGAGGTGCTACGGCATAAATTGGATCACATTTCCTTTAACCGTCCTCTTCTCTTCTTCATTTCAAAGGAGTCATTTAATTATGACCTTTTCATCCGTCCTGTATTTGTTTTTTGTTTGCGCAGGCACCGCGACACTCGTGTACACACACACTTTTAGGTATTGATTGCCAGGGTGAGTGCAAGAAAGCCCTCTGTGTGGGGTTGTTGTGAACGACAGCGAAAACAACGGTGCGGATATTCAAATGAGCATCCAATTATGCCAGCGAGAGTCACTTTTGTGTGGCGCACACGGGTGCCAAATTGCACTCTTTTGATCTTAAACCTTTACTTACACAACTCCGTCGATGAGTAATTTCCCCCCCGGAGACTGACAGCGGCCTGAGACAATACCTCAAGCGGTTCTGCTTGCTCTTCCTCTTTCTATATCTCTCTTGGTCCTTCTCTCAATACCTTGCATTCATTAAGGGAGTGGAGAGGGACAAAAGGGGAAGGCTACAAATTACTGATAATGATGCCGGACTAATGAAGAGAATGGAGAAATTTCATTAGCATTTAAGAGGCATGGATGCATGCGACCCGCCATAGTCGCTCTCCATTACCCCTCACTCAAGGAAGCAAGAGGGCCGAGTGAAACCCGATGCCTCATTTGCATGCTTAAGTGGCGGTGGCTCCTGATTGGTAAGGGGCTGTCAGCTCCTCATCTATGCATCATAAACAAAATGTGTGTGCCTTCCATATTGGCGCTAGCGATTGCCAAGCAAATTGAAGGTGAGCAGAGTATAACGAGATCCTAAATGAATCAAATAAATGTGATCAGCATTTCTATTTAAAAGCCAATAATAAAAAGAGCAGCGAGAGAACGAGCATTCAGATTCATTACGGATTCAGAAATGGGGTTAAAGCTTCAAAAATTGCCTCATTCTTTTGTTTTCTGTTTTATTTCTAGCTTTTTTCCTCATCTTGATCATCTGTGGCCCCAGCGTATGTTTTCAGCTTTGTGTGAAAGTGTCTGACTCCACTAGATGGCTCCAAACTAAGCAAGACTTATGTCTGTGAAGTGCTTATCTCTGGTCAGATGAACTACATCATCACAAAAATACCATCAGCTGAGTCTTACTTACAGAAGTATATTTGGGATTTTCTATGGTATCCCTTCACAAACACGCACTCAAATTTGTGCATTCAAATCGTTCAACATTTTTTCTAAACTCTTCCCCTCACCTGAAACTCATCAAAGCATATGAGACAGGTTTCCTTTGCGATCTCCATGGCAACCGGAAAGATGGGGTCATACATTGTCATTTCACCGATCCGCCGCTTTGGCAGGCTCAGTTTCAGTTTGTGGATCCCTGAGTGGAATGCACAAATTAAAATCAATACAAATAAGGTTTGAGCACATCTTCTGCTGAACACAAAAGATATTTTGAAGAATGTCGGTAATTTATAAACTATTGACTTCCAAATAAGGCAAATGCTCTCAAAACTTAAATGAAAACCAATTTTAATTGCAAAAAGCAAGAAACTATTCTGCTTTATGCTGTTATTTTCATTCATGCATGAAAACAAATAGTTTGTTTGCTTAATATGTAATTAGGTAAATATACACACTACTGTTGAAAAGTTTGGGGTCAGCATTTTTTATTTAGTGAAGATACATTAAATTGATAAAAAATGAAAGACATTTATATTGTTACAAAAGATTCCATTTCAAATAAATGTTATTTTGACTTTCTATTCAACAATGACTGAAAGAAATATTAATCAGTCATCAAACTGTGATAATAATAATAAGAAATGTTTCTTAAACACCAAATCATCATATTATGTTTAATGTATCAAATAAATGCTGTTATTTTCCTTCATGCATGAAAACAAATAGTTTGTACTTGTACAAATAATAGTACTATTGCTTAATATTATGGAATGAGGTAAATATACACTACTGTTCAAAAGTTTGGGGTCAGCGTTTTTTATTTATTTAGTGAAGATACATTAAATTGATAAAAAATTAGTCATTTATATTGTTACAAAATAATAAATGTTCTTTTGAACTTTCTATTCAACAATGAATACTGAAAGAAATATTAATCAGTCATCAAACTGTTTTCAACTGTGATAATGATAAGAAATGTTTCTTAAATACCAAATCATCTGATTTCTGAAGGATCATGTGACACTGAAGACTGGAGTAATGATGCTGAAATTTTTGTATTTTCAATATTACTAATGTTTAAATTATCAAATAAATGCAGTGAGCACACAAAACTTCTTTCAAAAACATTTTAAAATCGTACAGACCCCAAACTTTTAAACGGTAGTGCTTATGATGACAAGCGTCCCGTGTTCGAGAACCTTTCATGCATCCACACATTTAAAACCAGATCAGAACTTACTTCTATGTACATCTAACATGAATCCGTTGAAATGAACCCTCGTTTTTCTTTGGTTTTCCACAAGTGAGTAAAAAAGATTCATCAGCATGGTTTTTCCAGTGCCTGTTGAATATAAAACGGAAAACAGAATTAATGGCCAGTCCAAACTCAATATATGCATGTTTAAAATGACGAATTATGTCTAAATTTAACTTACCAACATCACCATGAATATAGTAACCGTGAGGGCGATGTAGACTTGGGGACTCCTGTAAAATAATAGCAAATCTAATCATCAAGTATGAAACATCTTGAGGTTTGCTTTGGTCACACACTGTAACATGTTCAGGTAACTCTTGGCCAGTTAAATGATTAGGAGTCCCCTTGACTTGAACAATATCTGCAATGCATTCAACTTTCCGAGTACAGAGCGTTTGAAGAGCCAGCCGTGGCTGCAGACAATTGATCATTCAGGAGAGACGGAGCGCCGACGTCCTCATCCCCGTATTCACCTCGTCCTCGCTGCTTGTTTTCGGGGGGGTGTTTGAGCAGTGAGGCGCGGCGTTCTTGGATGACAGCGTGTGACTTCTCACTGACTTCCAGAACTCTGTAGCTCGTTATTGTGGCTGGTGGCAGTGGTCTAGTCACGGTCGAGTGGACAAACACAGTGCAGACCCTGAGCGAGAGAGGACACGGGCCTTGTGTTGCCCTTGTGAGGGACGGGTCCACAAGGTGGAGTCATGCTCTATACTTTCACCGGACGCAGCCGAGGGGAAAAAGTCCACATGCCAACAGCTCTGTTCTCTTTAACTCAACAAATGAACTGTTGTTTGCTCTGGTAATGCTTAAGATAAACAATGACTTGGGATTCGATTTTTTTGGGAAATAATAACTTTGCTCAATAGTGATTAACTTATTACGAACTCATTTATTCATTCACTGCATTGCATTGCATTGCATTGTTCAATTGACGCTTCGCAGGGAGTTTGATTGACAGGTGATCTGACCAATCATACTTCGCCATCCTCCATTTTGTCCGACAGAGAGCGGTCAGGAGAGTTAGTAGATTAAGATGGGAGGATGTGAGCTTGAGAAGCGGAGTGTACTGACGTCTTTCCGCGGTTAAAACAACATTCCTTCTGATGTTCATTCATGTTTATTTGATGCTATAAATGAACTAGAAGGAAGAGATGATCGGTTCACGAGCGGCTTTAACTGAGGCGACAGCGATCTGACACACACATTAAAGAGACACAAAACGCTATTTATTGTTTACATTTCTATTAAAAAATGACTTGAAAGGTGAGACTGTTTAATATCAAAAGTAATCTGGTCTGTCTCTGTCAGTGTGTGTCAGTGTCTCTCTGCTCCGCGTGTGTTTTTCACTGCGTGAGAACATGGTGTGTGTGAGAGCGGCGTAGCTTGTCGGACATAGCGACAGTAACTAAGGGGGGCGGGGCTTTGCGAACGGTCAATTCACCTAATGAAGTGCCCTTTTTGTCCTAAATAAGAGCACATCGCTGCACATGTTTGTGTTTATTTCCCAACATTAAAAGTGGAGCTGGGAATCTCTCTCCCAGACAATGGCGACCCCTCATTACTGAGCGAGGGATAGGTGGGGTGTCCTGACTCAGTGGGGGGCTGCGCTGTGATCCAGCAACTGCTTGGTCTGTCCTCCCACTCCACACCCCCACAAACACACACAGGCTGAAGCTGCTTTGACCTACAAATAACAGGCCCACAGCAAATTAGGCAATGGCCCAGTGCAAGTGCTCGGGTCTGTCTGAAAGTGTTTTCCTCACTGTAAACATAGACAGAATGCATACCTCAACACACACACGTCATTAAAGGATTAGTTCACTTTTAAAAAAACTTTTGCTGATAATTTACTCACCCCGATGTCATCCAAGATGTCCATGTCTTTCTTTCTTCAGTCGAAAAGAAATTAAGGTTTTTGATTTTTTTTTAAATTTAAGGTTTAAGGAATTTAAGGTTCTCCATATAATGGACGTCAATGGGCCCCAAACGGGTCAAGGTCCAGATGACAGTGTCAGCGCCTCTTCAAAGGGCTTTAAACGGCACCAGACGATGAATACGGGTCTTATCTAGCGAAACCATCGTCATTTCACAAATAAATAGAAAAGTTTAAGTTTTATAAGCACAAATGCTCGCCTTGCTCTGTTCTGTGATGCGCGTTCGTGACGTCACGTAATACGCAGTTACGCTGTAAAGGTCTCGCTTCTGTGAAAAGTACAACATTTCTGTCCTGACGAAAATGTTCTTTTAGGCTTTTTAATATTCCAACACCAGGATACACACACGAGATGGGCATTTTAAACGATAAACTGACACAAAGACATTTGAATATGTGTGTATGGTCCTCCTTCCGCACATCTGTAAACACTGACTCGTCAAGCGTGACCTTTACAGCGTAACTGCGTATTACGTGACGTCACGAACGCGCATCACAGAACAGAGCAAGGCGAGCGCTTGTGCTTATAAAACTCAAACTTGTTTATTTATTTGTGAAATGACGATGGTTTCGCTAGATAAGAGCCGTATTCATCGTCTGGTGTCGTTTAAAGCCCGTTGAAGCGGCGCTGACACTGTCATCTGGACCTTGACCCGTTTGGGGCCCATTGACGTCCATTATATGGAGAAATGTGTTCATCAAAAACCTTCATTTCTTTTCCACTGAAGAAAGAAAGACATGGACATCTTGGATGACATCGGGGGGAGTAAATTATCAGCAAAAGTTTTTTTTTAAAGTGAACTAATCCTTTAACATCTCTAATTTTTAATTTGACATCATTTATTCAGTCAGGACTGTAACGTTTTTTTTTTACTTGGTTTTACCGTATTCTCCAGTTCTGAGGTGAGTGCGCAGTGTTTAGGTCGAGGGATGGGGATGTTGGTATATCCCGTCATCACTCGGTTTAACTGTTCTAACTGAAGCAGAGCATCTCTCTGTTGAGCGTCGTCTCGCAGCGACCCGGAGCGGACAAGCCTGTCGTAGTGGCTGACGAGTCCGACACGGCCAGCCCGGGGTGCGGATGTAGACGTGTGTCCCGCAGGTAATGTTGAACACCCTTAGGAAAGGAGATATGACCGTTGTAAAACATATATATGACTTGTATATACAGTAGTAAGCAATATGTTAGCGCTTATTTTACATGATAATTAATGAAATAACCTGGGCTAACTAGGGCTGTCAAAAGATTAATCGCGATTAATCAAATCCAAAATAAAAGTTTGTGTTTCCATAATATGTGTGTGTGTACTGTGTATAATTATTTATATATATAAAAACACACACAATCATGTATATATTTAAGAAAAATTGGTTATATTTATATATAAAATATTTATAAATTATATAAATGTATGTACAGTATATAAATGCAATTATTCCTTAAATATATACATGAATGTGTGTGTATTTATACATAATAATTCTACACAGTACACACACATATATTATGGAAACACAAACTTTTATTTTGGATGTGATTAATCACAATTAATCATTTACAGTCGGTAATCAAACAGTTAGCGTATTAATAGTATTTTTCCCTAATTAATTTTAATCTATTAATCTTTTGACAGCCCTAATAAATACACACACGCATGTATATATTTGAGAAACATTTACATTTATATACTGCATATATATTTTTATATGATTTATATTATATATAAATAACAATTTTTTCTTAAATATACATGCATTTGTGTGTATTTATATATGCAAAATAATTATACACAATACACTCACAGATATTATGTAAACACAAACTTTTATTTTGGATTCGATTAATCGCGATTAATCGTTTACAGTCGGTAATCAAACAGTTAACGTATTAATAGTATTTTTCCCTACTATGGAAGTCAATGCCACCGTCAACTGTCTGGTTCCAACATTCATCAAAATATCTTAGTTTTAGTTAGCAGAATAAAGAAACTCACACACACACACATATATGTGTGTATATATATATATTACATGTCTCTACCTGAATACACTACAGTTAAAACTTACTTTATTTGTAACTTTGTTATACTGTATCTATTATGTATTTATATACACTGTATACATTTATATACATAAATGTGTTCTTATATACTATATATTTCTACTGCACAATAAAAAGTTAATCAATTAAACAAAACAGCACATTTATTTTTATAATAATACAAATTATAATAGCAATATTTTTAAAAGTAATAACCACGCAAGTTAATAATCTGATCTACAACATGGTTATTACTTTTCAAATAATAATAATAATAATATTTTATTATTTTTACTATTATTGTTGTTGTTGTGACCAGTCGTTACCGATTTCCGGTTGTTTTCACGTGTTATCAGCACTGACCGTACGACAGGAGAATGTCTGTGCTCACCTCTACCTGCCTTCAACACGTCACAGCAAACTACTTTCGACAAACTTGTATTTTTTAATATAAATCTTAAAATACATCGCGTTGTTGTTGTGCACCGCGACGCGTATGCCGCCATGTTGATTCAAAATCTAATAACTTTATTGAGCTCCTCACACTGACACCTGGATATCATGTTACGGTGAACTCCTATAAATGTTGTTCTTTCGGGTTTGTGTATAAGTAACATATAATAAATATGTAATTTAGCAAGCACGTTACATCTACATAATGAATATATCTTTATAACTAGCTGAATAAACGCTAGGCAATCCTCGACTGAAGGTTATAAATAGACATTTCTCAACTTCACAAGCTTTTATCCAATCAAAGCCTCAGGATGTTGCCACGTGACCGCGTTGGTATGTCACATGTCAGCTGTTCCTCAGCTGATCGGAAGTGTATCGATCGCTGCTTGTTCGACGGGACGCGATGGCTGAGGCCATAGCAGACACGAGAAGGCTGTACACGAAACCACAGAACCTCAACGATGCGTACGGGCCGCCGAGTAACTTTCTAGAGATCGATGTGTCCAACCCGGAGACGGTCGGCGTCGGTCGGAACCGGTTCACGACGTATGAGATCCGACTGAAGGTGAGCAGCCACCGCTGGCCCGACCAGACCAGACTATCACACACTGAACGATTGAGAGAAGTGCTAATGGTAACGTACATATCATAATGTGGTTAATTTCTGTTAATAACACCACGACTTTTACTCGTGCCTCCGGGTGTCACTTTGTTTATCTCGATGGCTTGATACATATTTCCATGACAACGTAACTGTCTTTATTTTTGATTTATCAAAATTAGGTTATGTGCTCGGAATGGTTCCCTCAGAAATGAAAACTGTCATCATTTACAGACCCTCATGTTTATATAACTTCCTTTCTTCTTCTGAACACAAAAGGAGATGTGACGTTACCTGAGGCTGTCACTCAACTCACTCTGGAAGTGACAGCTGACTGAAGCTGTCAGTACTTTACATTTAGCCTAATATCTCGTTTATTTTGTGTTCATTAGCAAGAATGTCAATCATAGAGGGTTGAAAGAAAAAAAAAACTAGTAAATGATGACAGATTATATATATATATTTTTTAACTATCCCTTTAATTATTCTTTTTGACACAGACCTTAGAACCTTTGCAAGCCTGACTTTGTAATGATCAACTAACTTATGTTGTGCAGTGAGAACTTAGTTTAGTGGGGATGTCTACAAATGACAAGAGACAAGAGTTTCAAGCTGTGTAGATCTGGTTGTGTATATAGTTTGTGTGACTGACCACACCCCCCTGTGTGACCACACCCCCGACCCCTGTGATGACCACACCCCCTGTGATGACCACACCCCTGTGTGCACGGCCAAGATAACGCGGCTTATAACGTCATCTTCATCTTTTACTGTTCACATCACCTTTACTAAGTGAAAGCTTTCAGTTTGCTGGTTAAAATGCATTATTTATTTATTTTCCTCATTCTTGTCTTGTCCGTGCTCGCACCCAACTTGGACAGAACTGATTTCTTGCATGTTTCAGTGATTTGTCTCATGATAAAACTCTTCTGTATTCACTAAGGAAACCATGAATCCAGTTTATTGTATAATTTCCCACACACTCATTCCTGAGACATGAATCATCTTACTGATATTTCCACTGATAAAATGCAACAATCAGGGCTTGACATGAGCTTTTTTTGTGGTTTTCCAAAGTTACTAGCCTCTCTGCATTTTCACTGGCCACAATTGACCGTTCGCAAAGCCCCGCCCCCCTTAGTTACTGTTGCTATGTCCGACAAGCACCCCCTTTTTTTAATAGACATGAAAATGCACATTTCGAACTTAAATGGTTGTAATTCAAGAATGCTTTTAAGAAGACACTTGGCAGATTTTTGTAGAAGTGAAAAACATTAAGACAGTTAAACAGAAAAAAAGTTATAGAAAAAAAGTTATAGAAGTTTGAGTTTATGAAAATGTACAGCGTTAAAAATGTAATTATTCATCTTTTATATAAAATATATATTTTCAAAACCTGGAGGACTCTAAAAATGCAAAAAAAATCAAAGGCAAAAATCTGAACAAGTTGTGTTTCAAATGTTAGGTTAATATCTCAAAAAATCAGCATTCAGTAAGATTTAGTTTGTGCGCAGTACCACACTTCTCCACTAGTGGACATCACTGCCCATATAAGGGCGCCTCCATCTCCATATGTGGTTTGAGTCTGAACCATTATTTTTACAATTTTCATACGATTTATGAAGTAGACATCCTATTCAGAAGTAGTGTTGGAAGTTTGGCAAACTAGAGACTGTAAGCTTTCAAATGATATATAGTTTGTCAAGATTGGTTTAGTATAGGATATTACTGTTTTAAATATATAAGGGCTGATGCCAATATAAGGGTTTAAACTTATTAAACAAAGTTTCACCTTTCAAATTTGGTTATTTTTAAAAGATATGTAAACAATAAATAGCGTTTTGTGGCTCTTTAATGTGTGTGACAGATCGCTGTCGCCTCAGTTAAAGCCGCTCGTGAACCGATCATCTCTTCCTTCTAGTTCATTTATAGCATCAAATAAACATGAATGAACATCAGAAGGAATGTTGTTTTAACCTCGGAGAGACGTCAGTACACTCCGCTTCTCAAGCTCACATCCTCCCGTGTTAATCTGCTAACTCTCCTGACCGCTCTCTGTCGGACAAAATGGCGGATGGCGAAGTATGATTGGTCAGATCACCTGTCAATCAAACTCCCTGCGAAGGGTCAATTTTGACATTGATTCCATGGAAGAAAACTGGCGTATAGATATTTTTAATATCTCATAATTTGGCAGCTGCTGTCACTTTAAAGGCTGGGAGTGGGATGTCTGTCAGGACTCGGGATCGTTTTTGCGGAAAATTAGTGGAATATTTCAGTATCGATATCAAAAAAACTATATTTTTGACAACACTACTTAGTTTGCACTTAGTTTATTATTTCAGATGCCTTTTTAAAAGACTACAATTTAAAATGATAGATATAAAATTCAGCGGGTGGTATTGTCAAGCCTTGCTTACAATCGTGATTTGTTGGCTAAATTATTTGGAATGTTAAAGGAAGTTTTAGACTTCACACGTGTGTGTGTGTGTGTGTGTGTGTGTGTGTGTGTGTGTGTGCGCGCGCGCGCTATGCATGGATTGGACCTTACGACAGATAAATGACTGACAGCCCAACCCTCTTTTTTTTGGCTAATGGCTAATCTCCAACATTATGGTAAAAGTGTTGTTATACATGTAATCCAGATATCCAGAGATGCTAGGAATGGACAACTAATGCTGGGTACACACCAAAATATATTTTTTTACATCTTTTAAGATTTTCAAAATGTGGTAGACCACACACATGAGGACAAACAATCCTAGATTTAACCGTTTTGCTCCTATAGTGTGTGGCGTGATGATGTGACAAAGACAGCACACACACACACACACACACACACACCAACAGATTTTCAACCAGAGTCTCGACTGTGAACACAGGAAATCTCGCGAGACTTTAGAATAAGCGAGGCGGACGATATGCAGGAAGAAATTGCGATGGTATTGTTTGGAATGATTTTCACAGAAAATTCAAACAGGGAAACAATTATTTTATTTTTTAAAAAGAAAAATATTTCTGACCAACTCTTCTCCTTGTCCAGTCTATTCCATTCCATTTTTATTTATATAGCACATTTAAAAAACCAAGGTTTACAAAGTGCTGAACAAGGGATAACACATAAGTACACATAAAACACACAAGTCTACATACAATCACACATGCTGGTGTAAAAGCCTGTGAATACAAGTGAGTTTTTAGACGAGATTTAAAAGATTCGAGTCTAGGTTTTACACGACACGTATAAACATTTGTGCTGCGCAACGACTGCGTTTGTTATGCTCCCGTCTCCCATCATCTCGCCTTCTGATTGGATGTTGTTTCGTTTCACGTGATAATCCCCCCCCCCCCCCACACACACACACATCAGGATTTCTGATCGTTAATATTCCTCATGTTGAATATTTACGGTCGGACGAGCGGGGTCGGACACTCTTAACACACTTCACACCGAGGGAAAATCTGATAGGATAATCTGTAGAACCATCAAGATAATCGGGACACAGCTAGGGTTGTCTGAAGGGGGGAAATCGGCCCAAAATCAGCCCGATTATGTTTTGGTGTGTAGTGCATAAACTAGCAAATGTTAAATATTCCTCCAAAAGCAAAACATCTTTGTTCTTGCAGATGTGAAAGGAATAGTACAGTACTGTGAATGTTTTTAAAAATGGGAACAATTGATATAACTTCAACCTTCGTTCATTTTACTCTTCCGTAATATATTTTCTCCATCAAATACAAAGACTACATGCATGCGGCAAAAAGCTATCTTTACAAAGAAACACACACACACACACACACACACACACACATACCACAGTTCTACTAAAGATGGTTTAAAACATGTGTCAGATTTAACTCTGTCAACTGTCCGACTTCTTGACTCTGGTGTAATTTTCTCTTCTTCTAGTGTTTCTTTTTAGTTTTTCTACATAACACTCGATACTTCAAATTTGTTGTGCTTTCTATTTTAAAGGGGTGGTTGAGTATGATTTGACTTTTCTAACTGTAGTTAGTGTGTAATGTGTAGTTAGTGTGTAATGTTGCTGTTTGATCATAAACAACATCTGCAAAGTTACAACGCTCAACGTTCAAAGCAAAGGAAGATATTTGCTTTTAAAGAAAAGGACTACAACAAACGGCTGGTAGGAACTACACAACATTCCTCCGGGTTAGTGACATCACCAACCCTATAATTTACATAAGCCCCGCCCCCTGAACACACAGTCCATGTTGAGAAGAGGAAGAGTTGCTGTAGTCGAGCACATTTGTGAGTCAGCTCAAACTTTAGCATCCATCTTTTCACACGCAATAGAAAGTCACTCTGTGTGCATCTCTCAACAGTTCCTATACGAGCGGTTTATAGATTATATATAACTCTTGAAGTCCTTTTGAAGAAAAAAAATCTGAAGAGAAAACACAAAAGTGGCGTTGCGTTATCACTTTTTATTCTGCGTTTAGACGAGCGTTACGGGGGGAAATCTGCGTGCATATGGTGACGCAAAAGTGTGTGAGATTGGATGTAGTGTGCACTCCAGACGGCTAGGTGGCGATGTGGAGCACTGAAAGTGAAAGAGACACTGACACAGTTTTTCATGTTTAATACGGTAAAGCCGCTGCTTTAACCCTCGCTGCTCTTCATGTGTCGCACAAAAATGACAGATTTTTTATTTTTTTTGTCAATGAAATTAATGCTATATTTTAGTTTGATAATGTCTTGTTATTTTCCTGTACTAGCGCATGCCTGTGACGTAAACGTGTATGCGACGCCTTCACTGTCTAGCAGACTTTTGCGTTTTTACCGTTTTTACCCTTTAGACGGGAACGCGACGGTGGAGCGTTTTTAAGATCTCCACTCTGGAGGGCGGTTTCACTTTTTGCGTTTTTAAGCCCCAAAAACGCCGTCGGCGTGTAAACGAAAGGCACATCCGATAAAATATTTTTACGTTTTCACCCGCGAGCGTTCTCATGTAAACAAGGCCTAAATGCTCATCATCAGACTCTGATATTGTTGCTGAAACTCTTCCCACTTTTTCTTCCCTAAATAGCCTAAAATCTCCTTTGAAATGCTATACTTTTAAAGATGCCTAAAGGAGGCGGAGGCGAAGACATTGTCACATCCACTTACTGTCCTAAGCAGTCATTTTCCACCGCTGAGAAGTTGTGACAGGTGCGGCTGCGTCTGCTAATAGGCCACTGTCTTCCCAGCTTTCCTATAGTATTTTTAGCCTTCTCGTACCTACAGAGCGAGCCAGCGCCTGCCATTAGCCCAAATCTAAAGCTACTGTACTTGATTAGCGTATAATAATTAGCATATGCGTGTAATCAGTATTATTGTGTGTCTCTGAGTCGGCGGTGACCCTGTTTTGCATAAGGGAACACCCCACACATCCCTCTCACGCTATCGCTCTCCCGCTCTCGCCCTCGAGACCGAGAGAAAGAGCGGAGCTGTCAACTTTTGATTTGCTTCTGAAGTAGTCCAATCGCAACAATGAGAGGAGATAAAGAGATTCTGTTTGTGTTTGTCATAGTAACAGTGCCTGTGTTGATTACATGCTTCTGTGTGCCAGGGGCACTATCTTTCTTTTAGGCTCTTTCGCACCATCCATGCACGCTTTCTCTCTCTTGCTCAGTGGCCAACCATTATCCTTTCCATCGTCATATCCCACATCCCATAGATCATCCTGGCATGGGAAGTGAGAGAAAGAAGCCAAGCCATATTTGTGTGTGTGTGTGTGTCTTGGAGAAGGAGCGAGAAGCTTCTTAATCCCTTCTTTTAGAGTGGAACGTGTGAATGACTATGGGGGTGCGGACCTCGTCTTAACCCCCTGCCGAACCCCCACTGGATGGCACAAAACGTGCCCTTCCCCCGCCACCTCCTCCTGGTCTCGTCTCGGACGGGCATATCTCTTCCTCGACTCCGTTAGTGCAGGATTCCTAAAGTTATGTTTGTTTGTTTTTTTCATCCGGTCAAATTAATTTGCCCCTCAGTTAGTTAGAGCTGTAAACGATTAATCGCGATTAATCGAATCCAAAATAAAAGTTTGTGTTTACATAATATATGTGTGTGTATTGTGTATAATTACTTTGTATATATAAATACACACACATGCATGTATATATTTGAGAAATATTTGCATTTATATACTGCATATATATTTTTATTAGGGCTGTCAAAAGATTAATCGCGATTAATCGAATCCAAAATAAAAGATTGTGTTTACAAAATATATGTGTGTGTATTGTGTATAATTATTTTAAATATATACAGCATGTGTGTGTATTTATATTGTAAGAAAAATGTGTTATTTATATATAAAATAGTTCTATTTATATATAATATAAATCATATCAAAATTAGGGCTGTCAAAAGATTAATCGCGATTAATCGCATCCAAAATAAAAGTTTGTGTTTACATAATATATGTGTGTGTATTGTGTATAATTATTATGTATAAATACACACACATTCATGTATATATTTAAGGAATAATTGCATTTATATACTGTACATACATTTCTATAATTTATATTATATATATAAATATTTTATATATAAATATAACCAATTTTTCTTAAATATATACTTGATTGTGTGTGTTTTTATATATATAAATAATTATACACAGTACACACACATATATTATGTAAACACAAACTTTTATTTTGTATGCGATTAATCACGATTAATCTTTTGACAGCCCTAATAAAAATACATATGCAGTATATAAATGCAAATATTTCTCAAATATATACATGCATGTGTGTGTATTTATATATACAAAGTAATTATACACAATACACACACATGTATTATGCAAACACAAACTTTTATTTTGGATGTGATTAATCGTTTACAGCCCTACCTTCAGTCCATTCCAAGCTTGTATGATTTTCTTTCTTCCATTGAATGCAAAAGGTAGCCTAAATATTTGTGACATAATGAATCAGGACTAAAGTTCCACAATAAAAATAAAAAAAAGCATCATAAAAGTTATCCATACTTGTGCACTATATTCCAAGTTGTATGGAGTCATATGATGGCTTTGTGTATAGGAACAGCCCAATATTGAAGCCATTGTTCAATAGAAATCTTGACATCTGCCCCAGCTGTCTTTGGCACGTTCATGTGAGCAGTGGCTAAATCTGATTTGTGGTTATCTTTATCAGAGGATTTTGTCCATTTAGGTCTTTATTTGACTAACTTTGTCTATTTGCTTCTGTAGATTTCTCATAAATTCAACAGAAGTTGGCGTTCTTAATCAACATGCTCCGCGATCTCTGTCTGCACCGTCTCATCACACACACCGCTGGGAAGCTCTCTCTCCTGTACAATGCTGTCGGATCCAAATATGGTCATTTCCTTTTCATCAGCAACCAATCGTGAAAGTAATAGGGCTGAATGTGCAATCTCATGGCTGATGATAAATCTTTAAAGCCCGTTTTCGCAAAATTACTTTTTTCTCTCATTCTCTAAGTCAGAAATCTCCACTTCAGTCGCACCGATATACACCAAACCTCCCAGTCTTGTGCCTAGTTAAATTATGAAGACATTTACTGAGGGATTTGTAAACATATTATTCCTAGCCTGATTTATATAACATTTTATTCCAAAAAACATGGCGAAAATAATTTAAGGCTATTGACAGTATATTCTGATTTACAGGATAACAAAAGTAGATATCCATAAATCCCTCTGTAATTTTTTCCCATCTAATATGTGAACACAATGAAAAAAATATTTTTAACCTGGCTTTATCCAATACTTCGATTTTGTTTTTTCAAATAGATGCAAATTAGTGCATATTTAATTAGATATTGCCTAATTTGCATATTTAAACATTAAATTACAGAAAACTTGTAATACATTTTTTTCTCATCTTAAAAATGTTACCCTATTCACCTGTAGTGTGTCGCCTTAACCTAAACTGTGGCTGTTGCTCACACAAAGCTAACACTGGGTTAACTTAAAAAATAAATGAAAAAAAAAAGCAACCAGCATTTTTGAGTTTTCTAAACTTGAATAAAGTACTATTCAAACTTTTAAGAAACAAGGTCTCACAGTGTGTCCCTGAAGTCCACTAAACTCAAAACTCCTAAGCAGTTATTGATATTTTATTCAACAAACCTAAACAATATTCATGCTAATAGTGAGTGGGCACTGCAAATAAAACATCCTCAAAAACACTAAATAGATTTTAGGAATTTGCAAGGTGGAGCTGATCAAACCGAGCATGCCTTCACCACCAAACTTGACATGCGTTTTCACAATTTAAAATTATAAGTTGCTCATACTAAATTCCTTAAGTTGACTTCACTTACACTTTTTTTTTTTTTTTTTATATATCTTTAATATAGAACAAAATTTGTATTACAGTGTATCATATACTTCAGAAGTCATGAGATGTACCACAGGAGTTGTGTGGAGCTCTTCTATGCTGCTTTCATGGTGCTTTCGCATTCTCTTTGAAGCCTGAAAGCCCCAGTCCCCATTCACTGAACCTGTATGGGGAAGTGAGCGCTGTACAATAATTCAGAATCTTTCCTTTTGTGTTTTGCTAAAGAAAGAAAGTCAAACGTGATTGGAACAACATCAGGGTGAATAAATGACACAAGTTTTGGGTGAATATATTTTTACGGTCTGTTTTGTCGAGTATCTTATTTTTCTTTGAATAGAGAACAGTTGCTTTATCTCATAATATGCAGAAAGTAACTTTAGTGCCTCTTAAGCAACTGAATATTGACAATCTTTCACTTTATGGTACTTTGACGCATTCTTGGAATAGTTTTATTGGATTTGTCACACACATTTAGAGCTCGTATTCGCATGATATACGCTCAGTTTGTCGGCTTCTGCTCATATAATTTCTTATAAAATCCTTGTGTTTACAGTGCTAAAGTTGAGTGACATGATGAGACCACTGAAACCCATCCGAGGGGGACTTTGGGATTCAATGTTGTTCACAGACAGGAGAACCCCCCCCCCCCCCCCCCACCACCACTCTCCTTCCCTATCCATCTTTCACTCCCTTCTTCTCCTCCTCCTCGCCGTCCCCCTTTAATTCTTTTTTTCCAATTTCCAAAAAGCCCTCTCTCTCGCTCTCCCTTTCTGCCATTACTAAAAATGGCTTGCCTGCCTGGTTGTCAGTCCCAGTCAAGTGTAATCCAAAGTCTACAGCATCCTCCCCGACAACTATTTTAATGGTAATGGGCAGCATATTGTATCAAGGCCACCATATCCTACTTGAGATGACAGTATCAAAAGTGGGAGTTGATGCTATTGGAACAAAGACAGGGGGCAGCTTTTTGCGTGTGTGTGTGTGTGTGTGTGTGTGTGTGTGTGTGTGTGTGAGTGTGTGTGTGTGTGTGTGTGTGTGTGAGCGACTTCTGTGTAGAACACGGAGGGGGATGATGGTGGTGGGGCGCGAGTGCTCTCATTGTCCCTCTGTCCTCTTCTCTTTGGAGCTATGATGCGATGAGATGGCATTGTGCTTCCATTTTTGCTACTTTTATTTTGAAAACGAGAGAGCAGAGCGGAGAGATGAAATGCTCGCTCTTAAACTTGACTTGATCCGACTCGCTAAAAGCTAATGCATAGCCGGCACTGAGCCCTTACGCTGGGTGAGGTGACCTCTCTCGGCTGCCCTCTCTCTCCTCCTAATGAGGCTACACCATTGTCCCCAGCACACACATGCATCTAAAAAAGAGGATTCAACCATCTCCTCGTATCGGCATAAGCCATGTGGAAGCTTTTAACAGTGCGGAAGAGTGACTAAAAGAAAGAGCGCTTTTAGTGCACCTTTCACACAATTGGCTATTTTTGGGTGTTGTGCATAAAACGCACCGAGTCTGTATCTCCCTCTGTCTTGCTCACTCTCTCTCTCCGACTCCTTCTTACTCGGGCAGTCGGTCCCATTCTTTACAGGTTTTGTTTTCATTTTGACATTTTTTTAGGTTGTTTTTTAACCTAGTTTGTTTGGAGGATTTATAGAAGATGGTGTATTGATACCTTGACCATACCTGCTAAATCTTGAAGACAGAACACTGCAAAAAATGCTTTTCTTACTTAGTATTTTTGTCTTGTTTCCAGTCCAAATATCTAAAAATTCTTAAATCAAGATGCATTTACTAGATAAGTAAAATTACATAAGATATTATGTCCTGTTTTCCAGGGGAATTAATCAAAATTAAGTGAGTTGTTGCTTAAAACAAGCTAAATTATCTGCCAATGGGGTAAGAAAAATAATCTTGTTTCTGTTTGAATTAAGATTATTTTTCCTAATTTAGCTTTTTTTTAAGCAAAAACTCACTTAATTTTGATTTTATTTCCCCAGAAAACAAGACTTAATATCTTATGTAATTTTACTCATCTAGTAAATGCATCTGGATTTAAGAATTTTTAGATATTTGGACTGGAAACAAGACTAAAATACTAAAAAAAGCATTTTTTTGCAGTGAATCTGTGGCTCGGGTAGACACAACCCTGACCAACAAAAGGACTGTTTGTGCACATACTTTTTATTAAAAAATAAATATATTTAAAAACTTGCAGTCAGTAGGATATCTTAAATGTTTTTTTTGTTTTTTTTTACTTCTGTTTTTTACTTTTGTTTTTTTAAACAAGTCTCTTATGCTAAACATGCCTGTGTTTATTTAATCAAAAAATGTGGTAATGTTGTAAAATATTCTTGCCATTTAAAATAACTGTTTTTCATTTTCATATAAATTAAATGTATTTATTTGATGGCAAAATTGAATTTTCAGCATTATAACTTAAGTCATCAGTGTCACATGATCCTTCAGAAATCATTCTGATTTGGTGCTCAATAAACATTTCTTGTTATTATCAATGTTAAAAAAACGCAGCTTAATATTTTTGTCAAAACCATGATACATTTCTTTCAGAAATCTTTAAGGAATAGGATACGGTGGCCCAGTAGTGCACAACAAGAACATTTATAAAGCAAACCTAAGTTCACAACACAACGAAATAAAGCCGCAACACAGCGGGAAATGCTCCCGACCACCAGAAGGCTCTCGGAGCGCGGTAAAGTAAAGCCGCGTTTCCACCGCGGGAACTTTCCCCAGGAACTAGGAACTGTGGGCTGGGACTCGGTGTGTTTACACCGCAGGGTCTAAATGAAGTTCCGGGTAAATATTTCCCCCTCCGAAAGTGCCTGCTGGCGAGGTAGTGCTTCATCAAAGTTCTGGAACTTTCGGGGGCGGGACTTGTGTGCTGAACATGCTGATTGGTTGTGTTCACGCCGCATTTTGACTGGATGACTCCACGCAGCATTCTAATTTAACCAGCATTTAAAAAAATCTATTGCGGTTCGTGGCTTCATGCAGTGAGAGTCTGTCTGCAAATATGGAATAAAAAAAAGAAGAAAAAACACACAGCTGGACTGACGACGAGGTTCAGGCTTTATTAAGCGTATTTGTGTAACAGGCAAATTTTCTGCGCGTTCGTCCCAGCCGTCTCACGGTCAATGTCCGCATCGTCTAATTTTATAGCATTACTAGCTTTCTGAACACGTTTTAGTATCAGTGCTCGTCTCTTTTCTGCCGTTAATTACCTCGTTAGTACACCAATACATCACAAACAACTGCAGCACAGTTTGAATCTCCTCCATACTTATTATAAATGTGGCGCTCAGAACTGATTACTGTCCGTCCAGACTGGGAGGAGCCGTCGAGCGCAGTTTATAATCTTCCCGGTACTTTAGACCGCGGTGTAAACGCAGAAAGCAACCGGTCTGGGGCAAAAAAAGTTCCTGGGACAAATTGTTCCGGGTAATTTCGGTGGAAACGCGGCTTTAGTTTTCCTTGCCATTGTTCTATAGAGTCAGCAGTCTAAATATATCTATATATATGTTGCGGCTTTATTGGTCCTACAGACTCTCATTTTGTACAGAGAGTCTGGACACTCCCCATTGACGAGCGTTAACTTTCTTGTAGGCGGGGCATCTGCCATAACCAATCGCTAACGTTTGGTCGTGACGAAACTTCATCTCAAACTAGCGCACGATCTCAACGTCATCGTTCTCAGCCACTCCCTCTGTTCAATGATTGGACCGGTAAAGAATTGGTCGGAGAAAACCCGCGAATATACCGCAAACCCAGACGACGTACTGAAGGAAAATTAAAGTTGAGCGGAAGTACGTAGGAGGGCGGAGCTAAGCTACTACTGCGCCACCGTAATAGGAAGTTCAAAGAACAGCATTTATTTGAAATATGAATATTTTGTAAATACCTGTCACTTTTGATCAATTTAATGTGCTTGCTGAAAAAAGTATGAATTGCTTTAAAAAAAAGAAAAATTCTTACTGACCCCAAAATGTATCATTATATTGTAGTGCTTGCTGTGACCTAACAAGATAACTCAACCGCTGGTCAGAGCCTGACTCCACCCACTGGCAATATTTGAAAAATGCTGGAAAAGTGGGCGGAGCCCAGTGGGGGAGGGGGGCGTGCACCTGAGCTGGTACCCTCTTACATCACAGGGCCCCACAACATCCAATAGGAAAAGTCATCTGCAGTAGCCACCGTTCAACCTGAAGAGGGCAGCACTCAGGCGTTTTTACACCATATATTGTAGAATTAAAACACTTTATACCCCAAAAAATTACTTGAATCAATGAACAGCATTAATAAAGCACCAGTCTTACAGGGGCCGTATTCACAAATAATTTTATCTTACCACTAGGAGTACTCCTAAATCGCACTAAAAGATTTTAGCTAGGAGTGTTCTCTTAAAAGTTATTCACAACGCCTTTCAGACCTACTCTTAGTAAGGAGAAATGACAACTCCTAAACTAAGAGTGAGTCTTCGTTGCTATGGATGACGTCAATTCTCATGCACGAGCTTCCTCGCAATGATCACGGTGATTGGTTGTTAGATGACAGGGCCATCATGCGAACCATAACACAGACGCACCAAATCATGGAATTACACATCTATGTCTGTGTCCTACACAAAATAATAATAATAATGTCATCGAAATGCATTATAATTACATGTTTGTGCATGCCCCAGTTAAGTGTAATTCTAAAAAGGCAGAGAGAGAGAGAGAAAAGTTGTGAATTAAATTAAGGTACCCTAATACCCTAATGAAAACCACTTGCCTAATAATGAAAAACGGCACTTGCATTAACACTTGCTTGGTTAATTGACATCCTATTAGCCTAAATAGACTACTTAAAGCAAGGCAATGTTGCTCCTATTGAAGTAATGTAATAGTTGAATGACGGTGGATTATGAACTCGCCAAAACGGAAAAGAAAGCCCAACTGGACGCAGGATCAGTTACTGCTGCTGGCCCAGTTGGTGCTAAAAAAAAAAAAACATAATAAAAGGAAATTCGGCACTGGGATACAACATCGAGAATTGTGAAGTTTGCATCGAACACAATCTGGGTATTGATGAAGTGGATTTTCTTTCTATTCACAAACACGTCCTCATCCTGACGTGGTGCAATTATTTTAATATGTGTCGATCCGTCTGTAGCACCGACCACTCCGGGCAAACCGGCAATATCCATAAAGCTGGCTCTGTTTCTTTGGAGTTGGCGAATGTCCAAAGGAAAACTTATGAACTGTCGAATAATATGGGGTCTACAGAGTGCATTGATGGTTTGGTGGATGGATCTGCTTACCGATGGCTGGGATATCGCTAGATCGTCGGCATTACACAATTGCATTTTCCCCGTTGCCAGGTAGCGAAGTGTTATCAAACATTTTAATTTGGCACTGATTGGGTTGTTGCGATTAGTTGGCGCTGTTATTGCATCCCTCACAAGATCCACAACAATCAGTATTCCCTCACGGTTAAGGCGGTGTCTTTGTAATAACTCCGTGTCATTGAGTGTCTCCACAAACTGTGTCGCGCGGCGTTTTTAAGACCCGTTGTGAATAGGTCTTAGTGAGTTAGGAGTCCTCTCGACTTCTTTTAAGCTGTCCCAGACTTAGGTGCTACTTTTAGGGCTAAAATGCTTCGTGAATTACTCTTAGTGAAAAAAATTAGGAGTCCTAAATTTAGGAGTGACACGCCCATTATTTTTAGGAGTTGCTCCTAAATTCGCCAGTTAGGAGCTACTTTTAGCCTTAAAATTCTTTGTGAATACGGCCCCAGATCATTAACTAAAAAAAGTTTTTTTAGGGTTTAATTACCCTTTAAGTTTCCAGCAACGAGCGATTTGCCTTGTCACACTGAATGTGTTGCATGACATGACACACTCCAAGCCGACCAGAGCATATTTAATGTTTAATACAGTTATGTAGAGCAGGATTTTGCACTGGGAGCTTTCACTGTGGGCAGGGCTACTGAGTGCAAACTAATAGAAACCAAGCGATCAACAATGTTGATTGTCAGAAACTCTGATTAACATGTAAGACGGAGCTTTTATTGCTTGATGCATTATCGCTCGTAAGTTTTGCCGCAGTGTTATGATTTATGAGGAGGCATGAGTCCTGTTAGTGGCCAACTAGAGAGAATTAAAAAACAGACATCATTAAATATCCCACGGAGCTTACCGAATTAACATAAAAACCACCCAAGAGAACATAGCTGACCATCAGAGAGTCTCTAAGCATTTGATCGTCTCGTCTAGCACTGAGTCTCATTACCTGCCAGTTTAATCATGTCATACCGTTCCCCTCTCCAGTCTGCTCACAGGTATTGATGGACCTCTTGAAAAGCCCGTCTTCCCCGCAGCGCAGGGCTGCTGTCTTAATGAATTGGGCTGTTTTCATCTGCTCGTCGAGTGTTTGATGTGCAAGGGCTTCCGTCTGTGTGGTTAACTTTGGTTGCCACGGTAATCAGGCCCTTTGTTGGGCTGTTTTGTTTGCTTGTCTCAGGTTTGATTGAGATCATTAGTAGTGAGGGGAGGACAGTCAAACTCTCTGGAGTTTACATCTGCAGCTGTACACAGTGTGATGCACCCCTCCTTTCTCTTTGCACACGCACACAAATACAACACCGCTCTCGTCACAGCATTTCTGTTGAAGTGTAATTAGTGGTGCTTGCAAGTGTCACTATTACTATTGCTCATACTTGGTGTGAGGGATTTGAACAGCCCCCTAAAGTAGTAAACTATACCTCTTTCAGCTTGTTAACACACAACTTAACCCTCGGCTGCTCTTCGTTTGGGAGGAACACTTGTTATCTTCCCGGTCAGAAGTGACCGCCGGACACCTAAAAATGAAACTTCCTCCATTCCAGTAAAACCAATGCAATTTATTTTTGTTCTATAATATTAATAGTCTCGTCTAGCACTGAGTCTCATTACCTGCCAGTTTAATCCCCTCTCAGTATGCTCACAGGTATTAATGGACCTCTTGAAAAGCCCCGTCTCTTCAATGTAAAAATTCTCAGGAAAAATTTCAATTAATTTCCTATGGTCGGTCATTTTTGACCGAAGAGCGCAAATGTGACTTTTTTTTTCTTTTGTTCTTTTTTATACGACCACTTAGCCTGCTCAGGTCATGACCTCAATTTTTTTGTGTGTTCACATACCTAATGCCATAAAAGTCACCAAGTTTCATAACTTTCCAATGAAACTGTGATTTTTAAAAATTCTAAACCTAAATTTTTCGGTCAGAAATGACCGAAGTGCACCTGAGGGTTAAGCCGTAGAGTGAAATAAGAAACAAAACCTGACCTATTGACACCTTCATAGGTCCTATGTGTCCATTTTAAGAAGTTTTCTAGATAAATGGGCTTTCACACTTGGCCTAAGTAAGAACTAATCCTGTTCAATAACTAACTCTTCCTCTGGTCGGTGTGACCGCACACCACATAATAGTCCCGAAACTATGACATTATTGTCATGAGTGTGTGTATTAAATTACCTGTTACCGTGATCAATTGACATGGGGATTAACTTCTTTAGGCCCGCTTGCGTAGTGGAACCTAAACCCAGTGGTCCAGCCGTTCACAGTGTCATCAAGCACCTCAGCAAGCTTGCTACCTCAGCGCTGCGGTTACCCGGAGTTAATCCCGGCTCATGTGACCGCGTGGGCTGAAGGAATGTCCAAGGGAGAGAAATTATTTGTTAGGTTGCTGCAAATAAAAAATAATCTTAAATGAAAAGATTAGGAGATATAAACACTTGAGGGGATAGTTCATCTCGTGTTTTCAGAATGAAAAGTTCTGTCATTGTTTACTCGCCCTCATGTTGGTGCAAAATGGTTTGATTTATGTTTTATGTCAAGCCATATTAAGTTGTATATGTTGTGTAACACAAGCTAATATTTTGAAGAATGTTTTCAACTGTTTTTGTCCATTATGCCTTATTGACTTTCATTGTATCATTAAACTTTTTAAAGGGGACCTATTATGCCCCTTTTTACAAGATGTAATACAAGTTTTAATAATTTATTATATCATGTTGAACATTTGAGTGGAAGTAAAATGTTTTTGTGCATGTATCTTTAATGCAATTAGCTGGTATTAGAAGAGGGCGAAGCCTGCCTCCGATAGTCTGCAAAACCTAAAACATCCGTTTGGTTTTTAATTGATTATCATCTCTATCGCGCTCACGTAACATTGCAGTTCTTCATCATCATGAACGTTTATTATCTGCATGTGTTTTAAAGCCATATCAGTCCAAACTTCTGATATATGTTTTCGGAGCGTGCACAGAAAGCTGAATGTCAAACTGCGCGTCCCGTGAGTATTAAACCAAGTTCTTTCACGCCTCGTTGCGCTTTAAAAACTCTCAAAAACACACACAGTTCACATACACAGTCGGTTATGTCTGTGAACGCAAACAGCAAGAAAAGAAATCGCATGTGCGTATGACATACAGTAATATTGTGAAATATTACCATTTTCTATTTTAATATATACAGTGCTTAGCATAAGTCAATCTTAATGCCTTAATCATAGTGAAATAACTGGCCTTTAAACATACACATCTGCCGGCCTCTATGGGGATTTAACATGGGACATGTCCTGACTTATGCACCCTGTATTTTAAGGAAGAACATTTATTTATTTACAATACACTATTCATTCACAAAGAGAATTGGTGTCCTTAAAGCTTGGAGTTTTCCTCATTTTTTTTAATTAAGGCATTAAGATCAATTTCCAAAAGATTTTTTTTTTTTATTCCTCTTTTTAGTCAAATTTAGCATGGGTGTGTTCACTTATTCTAAGCACTGTAGGCCTATATTAAAATGTAATTTATTAAGGATGCACCGCGTCCATTAAGGTATATGCTAGTTTATTGCTGCTGCATCATCAAATCATCTTCATTGAACATGGATTGATCCATTTAACATTTAACAGGCCTACATAAATACAAGATATATATGAATATACAGTGTTTTTCAGGTAGGTCTAACAGTAGTTTTCAGGTACAAATATTGAATAATCAAATGTAAGATAACACTGCTGTATAAATTAAGTATAATCCTTATTGACGTTACAAAAGTGATTTAGTCGAGCAATGCACCAAAACTTAAGAGGTGCATATCCAATATACTGATATACACATGTGTTTTATTACTCTACGTTCACTTTAGCCATAACCGACTGTTTTTATTAGAATACTCATACTCACCAAGATGGGCATTTTGATATAATTTTGTGAGATTTGTTTCTGTTCAAGTGCATGAAGAATCGAAAGAGAACTTAATATTTTGTGAAACTGATTTTTTTATGAATAGAAAGTTCAAAAGAACAGCATTAATTTTAAAATTAAAATAGTTTGTAACATTATAAATGTCTTGTCACTTTTGATCAATTTAGTACATATTTTCTAAATAATTTTTTTTTTTTTTTTTTAAATCTCAAAGACCAAAATTGTTTGAACGGTAGTGAAGATTAAAAGGTGAGTCAGTAATTTAGTAATGTTACAAACTATTCACTCACATGAGACTCCTGTCATGTCACCCATCTAAAAAAGTGATTTTATTCTACATGGGTCGGGTCACATGATCAGCTAAATGCAACTCATTTTGTTACTATCTTCTTTATTAATGGACACTTTAGCTTCCTTAACAATTAAATAATGACTTACTTCTAACACCATGACACAAAATGAATGAGCACACCTTCAGTGAAACTGTTTAATGAGATTAGAAGAAAACAGACATGGGTCAGATTGATGGAGAAGAGCGGAGATGGATAAAGATCGAGAGAATAGAGATGGGGAAAGCTGAAGTAGTGGGTATTTCATCAATGTCCCTCATTGTGTGGAGAGAGCCACGATTTCTGAAGGGACGCTCTCAAGGCTAAAAACATGACTTGGAAGAGATGGAGGGAGAGTGAGCGACGGAGAGAGGAATGGTCGTGGGGTAACGGAGGATCGATGAACATTTCAACTCTTCCTGGCCAATTAGGGCCCACGTGAGACTTTGTCCCCAAAGCACACATTCATTTATTCGTTTAACTTGCGCTCTCCTCCACCATGTATTCATCTATTTCCAGCAAATCAGCCAGTGTAGGAGTATTGATCTGCACTTTTATTCCCATCTGTGTGTTCGTTACTCGCGCTGCCTTTTGCCTCTTCAGCTTCTCCTTGAATGCTGTCGTCGGGCTGTTCTTTTATTTCATAAACATCTGCCTCTCCAGTGACCCTGTTTTAGTGTCTCGGTGTGGGTCTTTTTGTGGAATTTACCTATTTATTTACTGCTTTTCTCTAATACTGAACTGGGTTTCATTGAAGTATTGATGCACTGTCAGTCTTTCAAACTGTTTTCGAGTTTCAAAGGTTTTCAAACAACTTTTATATAAGATGTAGTTTTTTTCTTTTTTTTTTTTTTAATCTCTTAATCTGAGATTGATGTTGTTTGTCCGTTCTTGTTGTCCACAGACAAACCTCCCCATCTTCAAGCTGAAGGAGTCACGTGTCCGGAGGAGATACAGCGACTTCGAGTGGCTGAGAGGAGAGCTGGAGAGGGAAAGCAAGGTGAAGGATGGATGAGTGACAGTAGTGTTGGTTTGGTTTGAACATCGCACGAATGCTCAGACTGAGGCCTTTTATCATCCTTCTGCATACCATCAGACTTGTAAGGCTCCAGTTCAACTAGATGCATTTAAGTATCTAGTAGTAGTAATATTTTTTGGGTGTTTTTTTTTTCAATCATTGGATTGGAAATGATTCTGTAGTTCAGGTAATGACGTTTGAAGTGATTGTTAGAGACCTATGACTGTGTTTGGAGATGTACATAAGTGAATGAAGTGCTTGTATCTCACACAGGTGGTAGTTCCTACTCTTCCTGGAAAGGCTCTGTTCAGGCAGCTCCCATTCCGTGGGGATGATGGTATATTTGACGACTCTTTCATCGAGGAACGGCGGCAGGGCCTAGAACATTTCCTCAACAAGTGAGTCAAGATCCTCCTGACAACTTTACCAGACACATTCATCTTTGGGTTTACCTTCTCGTTCAGTTGAACCAATGCGAGTAGGAAAAGGCAGTTCATCTAAATCACTAAACATCACAAAAATGACCGTTCGCAAAGCCCCGCCCCCCTTAGTTACTGTCGCTATGTCCGACAACCTATGCCGCTCTCACACACACCATGTTCTCACGGAGTGAAAAACACACGCGGAGCAGAGAGACACTGACACACACTGACAGAGACAGACCAGCTCACTTTTGGGTTACTTTTGATATTAAACAGTCTCACCTTTCAAATTTGGTCCTTTTTTAATCGAAATGTAAACAATAAATAGCGTTTTGTGGCTCTTTAATGTGTGTGTCAGATCGCTCAGTTAAAGCCGCTCGTGAACCGATCATCTCTTCCTTCTAGTTCATTTATAGCATCAAATAAACATGAATGAACATCAGAAGGAATGTTGTTTTAACCGCGGAAAGACGTCAGTACACTCCGCTTCTCAAGCTCACATCCTCCCATGTTAATCTACTAACTCTCCTGACCGCTTTGTCGGACAAAATGGCGGATGGAGAAGTATGATTGGTCAGATCACCTGTCAATCAAACTCCCTGCGAAGGGTCAATTCACAAAACAGGACAAAATCAGCTTCAAAATTCATGTTTTTTTACAGACTAATAAGTAAATTTTGTTTATTTGGCAGATTATTCTATCAAAAACTCATGACTTTGGAGATGCTAGCACCATGTTATACTGTTTGATTGCCGTATTGCCCAACTTTCAGGTCTCAAGGCTAAATTACTTCTCCACTAATATTCACAACCTCTAAAGCTGAATTATGAGCAAAATTACATGTGAAAAAGTGTCTTTGTTGTTTATCCTATTAGTCTTTTCTTCACAAAAATATCATCTTTAAATGGAGTAAAATTCTTCAATTTTTTCCCCACAGCCTATTGTGCACATATTTAAACTGCCATTATTAAAGAAGGACACTGTATCCATGATGCATTGCGGCAATAAAGCTATTTATCCTTGTGATTTTGTTCTTAAGTGCATTTGAGTTAATGTTGATATGACTAGATCTGCATAGTCCTCTGCTGCGTGTCCTTCCTCTTAACTTCTGTTGGCCTCAGCACATCTGAACTGCTTTATAAAGAAGAGTGAAGCGGTTATGATAACATAACACAAGAGTTTTTCCTCTTTCCGCTAATTTGGAGTTTTTAGGTTAAGGTACTTCAGTGAGAGTGAGAAACGTACACTTGCCAGCCTTTGTGTCATCCGATGTCTTCCCTCACACTTTTTTTTTTTCCTTCTCTCATAATTACCGACAGAATGATCAAAACTGATGAGAGGCCACAAGTGCACCAGCTTTACTTTTTACATTTGTTTTATTTTTGATGTGTAATTTATGATAATTGCGAGTGAAATTACAGGCATGCATACCTTTTCCCTACAAGATGTTGTGTGCACTCCTGCTTATTTTTGATCCGAGGTGCCGTTCCCCCGACGACTGAGACAATAAAAGTTACAGTTCGATTGTAATTATTTGCTTTGATTGCAGACTTTGCCATTATCTTTGTTTCATGTGCAAATGTGCCGGCTCTACCTGTTTGAATTTTAATACGAGCCGAACAGCTGTAAATTAGTTTTGAAGAAAGAAAGGATACGGAGGTAATTAAGATGGGGTTTTTCTTCAACCAAAAATTCCTGAATTAAATATCATTGTTCGGCGCTAATAGCACCTGGGGAAGGGGGAGCGTGCCCATCATACTTCTCGACGATGCGTGTGTGGATCTGTCTTTTATATTGCCGTTCCCAAACATGAACATTATTCTCTGTCGTCTTGACTTATAACATCATGAGCATCGTGTAATTTTAGAGGTGTGAGGGTCCTTTTTTATTCCATTCGAAGCGGGAATAGATATAATGGTAAAATAATTAGTTTAATTAGCATGATGGCTCATTCTACTTTTTTTAAAGATATGCGTAATTACATTTTTATATTATCGCTCTTAAAAATCAAGCTGGATGATTTATGATCTGAAAAAGGATCCAGCGAAACTTCACAGCCTCCTAATATCTAAGAGTTGCATCTTGATTGGGGTCAAAGTGTCTCTCTCTCTCTCTCTCTCTCTCGCTCTCTCTCTCTCTCTCTCCATCCTTGCATAATATTTTTATGATGGCTAATGTGTGTTTTGTGGTCTGCTTTTCCAGAGTGGCTGGTCATCCGTTGGCCCAAAACGAGCGCTGCCTGCACATGTTCCTACAGGATGAGTCCGTGGATAAAAGCTACACCCCTTCCAAAATTAGACAAGCCTGAACCGGTCTGGACTCTACACACACACACACACACACACACACACACACACACACACACACGGCCCACAAGCAATAAGAAAGGTTTGAATCATTCTTAACTGGAAAAGAAGCTTCGCATGAACCATAGGGCGTCCAAAACATTAACTTGTGCAGATCACGAGACTTCACTTTCCCAACAGTACGGTTTTATTCTGTCCTTCTATATCTGATTTATAAATCCAAGATGTTAATATTACCACTTTAAGTCCAATCGAACACATTCTGGTGTGTAATTAATTGTGGTGAAGAATTATTTATGGTAGTTTTGTCTGAGAGCACCACTAGCTTTGATATTTGTAGTACAAGATCAAACGAAACAAACCAAATAACTATATCACAATTATGCAAGCACTATATCACACACATCGGCATCCCTGTGTTACTGTACTACCTACTTATGTTGCTTTTAATGCTGAAGAACACGTACAGAAGCTTTCACTGGGATCCTCCATGACCGTGTGTGTGTCCCACTGACCCGCAGACACGTCTGTTTTTACTGTGTGATGGTGTTACACACAGTTCTGCCGACATTGCATGTTTCCAGATTTGTATACAGCTGTGCCATTGTTTTGTTTATGAGAATTTTCCAATAAAACGGATCAAACACACGCACACATGATGTGGTTTGAGAAACGAAGCGCCTCTGTTTGGCTCCGCTAAAGCTTTCTGTTGAGAGGTGGTCCTAGCATTAGACGTTCATTCTGCCTTAAAAGCTTTTTCCTTTTTGACCATCAGGAGTTTGTATAAAGTGAGTCACCTGCGTATATTGTGATTTGTGTAGTTCTGTTAGACTCTTTGCAACATCTATAGGATATAATTTCAGATAAGTTGGACAAGGTGATCAAAATATCAGTGCTCTGTGTGCAAGAATTGTAGAAATGACTGTTTTCTCATTTTAGCCTTACTGTGAAATGAATTGCGCCCAGTTATTGCTCATTCACACACAGCACATGGACATTTTTTTTAGTATTATACACAAAACAATATTTAAAGAGTCGTAGATTCATTTATTTATCGCACATTTGCTAGATGCTGTATTCAAGTGCATTATAATTTCATGCTACCAAGAAGAGTGTTCAATCTCACTGATAAACCGATGCTTCTTAAAAGACAGAATGAATGTATTGATCTTCTATGAAAGACTGAGGCAGGTTGTTGTAAAAAGGATGAATTGGTTTCAATGGGAATGGTTATTCAGACTGGGAAGAAGACTGAAGAAAGGAATGACAGGTCGTAGGGTCTTGGATGCTCAGATACAAACAAGACATCTTTGTCTTAAAGAACACAGGCAAATGGTTTTGAAGGTCAGATCCTCCTCGAATGACCCTAAAATAAGAGTAAAATGACCTTTTTTTTCATTTAAGACAGACTGATCTTTCTGATATTTTGGTAACACTTTATTTTTATGGTCCCTTTTGAACATTCTGTGCAACTACATGTCAACTAACTCTCATTAGAGTATTAGTAGACGGTCTGCTTAATATCTGCAAACTCTTTATTGTGATGCTTCTCCAACAGACACAACTGACTATAAGTAACTGTGCAACTACATGCCAACTTATTCTAACCCTAACCCTACCAGTCTACTAATGCTCTACTCACACTCTAATGATAGTTAGTAGATATGATGGGGCAATGTTACTTATAGACATCAGAATGTGTTAAAGGGACCATCCAAATAAAGTGAAACCGATATTTTTTATTATATAACTATATATAAGCCATGGTGAACTGGTTCTTCATATAAGGGTCGTTTGTTGTGTGTGGCACTTGTTTAATAAAACAGCACAAAACTGACCTGAACACAAGGGTTAAACACTGCACTTAATGTCTACTTTTTAGAACTTTATATGTATGTAAGTGTATAACAGATGTGGGATCTAAAATTGAGTGTACAATATTGGAAAACAGGTGTTTTGTATTGTTTGTAATTGCTGTACAAATTATAGGCCTACATTCAACCTTTTGCTTGTGAGTCTAGCATTGTCTCATCCTGTGGGTATTAATTGTTTGTTATTCTGTTCCTAGCATGATGGATTGTGCCTAAATTACTTTTGATGGAATGCAAATGTTGTGGAGAGTCAATTTTCTGTGCAACAATGCTGTGTACGGTGAAGCGGAGGGCACAGCCGCGCGGCTCATGCAACCTTGGAGTTCGCTCCGCGTCAGAGCAGGAACTAGGATAAAGAGGATAAATTGGATTGAAAGTTGTCATCGCAATCATGTTTCTTTCCATTGTATCCTCTCTATCAAAAAAATGAAGATAAAAAATGCAATTTGGGCAAAGCCCTTGATTTGTGAAAGAGTGCTTGAAACCCCGAGCCGTGCGAGGCACAGCAACTTCACTCAAGGTCCAGCGTATTGTATCGGCAGTGGTTCAATATGCACTTACATGCAGACATGAACCTCTCTGTCCCCGTTCAGTACCCCGTTTAGGGACTTTTTTCAGCTTGTAGGAGGTGGCTTTAGAAACCCAAAACCCCTACAGTGAATTAGACCGTCGTTGAAGAACCAAGCAATCAATATTCAATATTTATTCTAATATCTTAGAACAACTTTCACAAAAATTATCACTGTACAACGAGAAATGTATTTACACACTACAAAAAACAAAATCCAAGTGCTGATCGCGTCTCTTTTCCGTGGTTAGTAGCTATAGTCAAACAAGGGTTTTCAATAAAAAAAATCAATCAATAAAATTACATTTGCAGAGAAAACTCAACGCTGACAGAAATATATCCAGAGGATTTGAAATGCCCTGCCTGTGAACCCTAATCTTACGTAAAGGTCCCAAGCTGTGTGTGCTGTGGCCTCCCGGTCACCTCGATAGGTAATTATGTGATTCATCGGGTCAGTAATGCTCAGTCCTGCTGCCTTCCTGCGAAGCTTAGTTCCAACCTTAAAGCATGCATTTCAAGTAAACCCGATTAGCTGGTTGAAGTGTTTTTGATTAACGTTGGAGCTTCTGCTGGAAGGCAGGACAGGAATGAACTTGCTCTTCAGGTCTGACTCACGGGCCTTTGGTTTTCAGCACCATGTCAACGGACAGCGACTTACTTCCCTGCAACATACCTCATGGTTTCGGTTCTTTTTTCTTTTTCTTTTTTTGGTTTCCTTCAAAGTTCTCGTGGACATACGAATAATAGTGGAGCTGAAATCAAAACAGCATTGGTCATGAAGATAGTTGGTCACTTGGACGCAGTAAAACGTCCCATTTTGAAATGAATGATTGTACATAACAGACACTCCGTTCAAATATGACTACGTACAAACTAAGATAATTTTTGTATTTAAATCTTGATAGAACAAGAACAGATTAAGCTTGTTAAGTTACGTCCATAAACAACCTTAAATAGATTAAATCAATTACTGGTTAAACGTTTATTCTTCTTTCTAAGCAGTGAGCTGGACTTTTAGAGATGCAGTCTGTTTGTTTTAAACTTCCCCTGCGTAACGGCATCTTGACATCGGTCGAGCTTTATTCTCCAGACAAGTGCGTGAAGAATGACATTAGGGCGTCTGGGGTCGTCCGCAGCGTCCATGTGAATGCCAAGGTCAAAGATGCATTTAGTCTCTTTTCTCCGTCTCTCGTTAGCTCATATATCACTGGATTTGTACATGTCTGACAGCAGCCGTGTGATGGGCACGTTTCCGATGGTCTTTTTGAAGAACACCTCTTCAATGGTGGATGGACCGACTGAGCGGAGAGCGGGCAAGAGCAACAGCAGCTTCCCGAAGCGGCACGGCTGAGTCGGGTACCTGAAACGGAACCATTCGGTTGAAATCCTTGAAATAGGAATAGAGTTTAATGTAAAATAGAAGAGTTCTAAACCAGTTCTTGCATAAAAATCCTAAGTATTCGCTGTACCTGGTGTGGATGTAGCTGTTGAGAGTCAGCTGGGCTTCGTCCTGAAGAGCTGCGATGGCACTGGCGTTACGAAAGCTCCTCAGTTCTGAACCGCTGTGTGTTGGAACTGGACCAGAAAGAAAAGAGTTTGTTTAACTCGGTTTACACTGGCCTGTAGAGCAAGTCAGACCGGCCACTACACTGTAAAAAAAAGTTGGTTTAACTTAAAAAAGCAAGTTACCTTAAAATTTTTAGTTCGTTGTAATTAAAAATTTGAGTTAATACAATAAAGAAGAATGGTTTAATAAACAGAAACTCAAAATAGTGTGTTATCTTCACACATTAGTTATCGAAGTTGATTTGACAAAAGATAAAAAGTTGTGATAACAAATCATGAAAATATTTTTTTACAGTGTACACTGTAAAAAATTATTGTTGGTTCAACTTAAAAAAGAAAGTTACCTGGTTGCCTTAACATTTTTAGTTAATTGAAATGAAACAATTGAGTTAATGCAATGAAGGAGATTGGTTTAATCAATAGAAACTCAAAATATTATGTTATCTGAACTACATTAATTATCTAAGTTGATTTGACAAAAGATAAAAAGTTGTGATAACAAATGAAACACATTTTTTACAGTGTAGTCGTGATATTTTAAGTTAATAAGTTAGGTCGATAATAATCATTAATAAAATTAAGTTCACAGTTCTATGATGTGTAGAACTGATAAATTATATTTATTAAAATTTTTCATTATTCTAACCCTATTGTTTAGTTAATAGCTTTTCATTAAACACACGAACTTCGCAATTTCATTCACAAACCCCAGCCTGGGAAACGCTGACATGATGTAATATTTAATGCACTTCATGTTGTTGTTAACAAAGAATTGCATATATTTTGTCTCAATATGTATTTTTATATTAATATGGTACAAGATTATCCTATTCAAATCAATGTGAAAAACGAGTTAAGTCAAAAGTAATCTAGAAGTAGTCTGTTGTGATGGATTACATTAGTCATTTTTGTCATGTAGCCTAATTTGGAATCAGAAACTGTTTGTGAGTAATCTCCCCAGCACTGTGTTCGCTTAAAGTGTGATTATTAGGAGATTTATGTGTTTAACGAGCTGTACCTGCTTTAAAGGTGACGATGCACTTGAGGCACGCGAACTCCGTGGCGTCCAGTCTGAGCTGTCGGAACCGCGTCACGACCTCCTGCAGAGCCTGGATCTCAGAGATGATCTTGTTTAGCCTCTGGGAGTCTGTGTTCTCGGTATTCATGCCTAATACGCAAAAAAAAAAAAAAGTGATAAAATGTTACACTTGCATAAAGTATGGATATGACTTTGTAAACGAAAGTAAAAATAGAAATGGCAATTGTAAAGTATTTCAAACTTTTTTAAAGTATTTCAAAAGCACAACTTAGCATTGCGCACATGAATCTCCTCCAGGCTGCATGTTGTGTATGGCCTACCTGACACTGCGAGGAGAGTGCTGGAGTCCACTGGAATGGCCCACTGCGCGATGCCCAGCACGAACAGCTCCCGCCACGCGTCTTCCAAAAGGATCAACTGCAAAAAAAAAAAAAAAAAAGTAAGAGTGTGTTCATTAATGATTATAGGCTATAAAACACCTTTTGGGTTGGTTACATGATATTGATACGTTCGATGATTAAAACGCGTGTTTACCTGGTCAGGTAGAGGGAGTGTGGAGAAGGCCGGGACACTCTTGGCCCATTTAATGCTCATGAAGAGCAGGCGCGCGGCCGACTCGCACACGGACTCGGTCGCCACTTCATACAGGTACATGGGGGTGCCACTGACTTCGTGAGGATACTGAAAAGTTATTACATGAGCATGGAAAATTAGCGGACTTGTATGCAAGTTAAACTATGTTTTAATTAAATTGATGATTCGTTGATTACCTTCGGGGTGGGCTGGGCGAGTCCCACAATGGCCTGCCGTTCCGGTGTGCTCGTGACCGTGTTTAGCTCCAGATTGTGAGGCTCCAGCTGCGTGACTGTCGTGAAAAACGGGGGTCCCGGGATAGACGTGGATGGAAAATGGGTCGACGAGCCGTTCACCTCTTTATGGCCTCGGAAGTACAGAGCCACCTGCTTTCGAATGGTTGATGTTCTCGGTCCTCTCTCGTGCTGCACTGCTGTATTCATGAGGGACAGGGTGATAAATAAGCACTCATATAGGAAATAGTTAAAAAAAAAGCTATAGCTAATTTGGCCTATTTAGGCTATTCTTGTTGGATATTTTGAAAATCGATTATTTCTACAATAATTATTGATTTAATGTAGGCTATATAGGCTAACAATCAAGTTAAATCTAGGCTACAAAATTATTTTACTTGCACAATAAAGACACTAAAGTAGGCTAGTAATCGTCGAGCTGACTTTTTTGGTAACACTTTACAATAAGGTTCATTAGTTAACATTATTTAACTACATTAGTTAACGTTAACTAATAATGAACAGCATTTATTCATCTTTGTTAATGTTAATTTCGACATTTACTAATACTTTATTAAAATCTTGTTAACATGAGTTAATGCACTGTGAACTAACATGAACTAACAATGAACAGCTTTATTCATATTAACTAACATTAACAAAGATTCATAAATACTGTAACAAATGTATTGTTCATGTTAGTTAATACATTAAATAATGTTTAATAAATGAACCTTATTGTAAAGTGTTACCACTTTTTTTCTAATAATTTGCATGAATATAAATATATTGTATTCGTGTTACTCCACTTTTGGGGAAAAAAATTCCACATTTTTGAATCAGATGATTTTTTTTTTTTTTTTTTTTTTTTCAAAGACTCTCAGTACATGAGGGTCTAAAGATGTCTGTTTTGTTTCTAGTCACATGACAAACTGGTTATTAGCATGTTGGCTAGAATACACTTTGATAATAATAATAATATATAGGCCAATATAACAATAATATTTAATATTTTGTATTTTTCAGTCATCCTTTTAATTAGATTTTATAGATCTGGAAAACCAAGTCACTGACACTTATAACATTTCGCTTATAGAAGTGTATCAGTCAACTAGTTGGCAAGTAAAGACAAAATCAATCTGCTTTTTTACACTATGAAGAAAAAAAAGAAAAAAAAATTCTGCATCTATCAAAAAAAAAAAATTTGTACAGGCCACATAAAAAACATTTTCTGTTGTTAACTCTTGAAAATATATATTTCTAAAAAACGAAATGCAACAAAAAACGATGCGTGTACTAGCACTTACCATCTTTATTCATATTAACTTCTAGACACTTTTTCAAGCGACAGGCGCGACACTGGTTTCTGTGTGTCTTGTCTACTGGACAGCCGCCCTGAGGGAGAGAGGACGGGGGAATAAGGAAATACAGTCGGTTTCGTTCAGCAGTAACGGCACACAAACAGCCTCTCCTGCTTCACGCTCCAGTGATCTCCACTCCACAGGTATGTGGGAATGGTGGAGTAATGACGGCTATTGACTCGCTCCCCCGCCGCACGGCCAATAGTCTCACTCCGCCTCCGCTCTCCAAATCCTCCCAGTCCCGCCGGTGCGTTAGATTGGATTACACCTGTTACACTAGACGGGGCAAAGGGCCCTCAGCGGCGCGGGGGGGGGGGGCTCACTTCTGGGATAATCTTTCAATTATGAAAATCACTGGAGGTGTAATCTAGTCCTTAGACGCGCTTGCTTAGATCAAATTAGCTGACGCTGTTATGGTTCAAACACTTCGCTGTAATTGATTGGTAGGCCTGGATATAGCTCACCTGTGTGCCAGATTTGCAGACATACGTTCTGTTTCTCCGTATGCTCCTCTTGAAGAACCCCGAGCAGCCATCACACGCATAAACCCCGTAGTGCTTCCCAGAGCTTCGGTCTCCACACACTTTACATGGAATGTCCAGAATCCGACCTTCCAGAGATAGAGAATAATGCAGTTAGACTATTTAATGAAGAAACGACAAAAATGCAGCGACCCAATTGCAGATGTTATGTCTATTTAAGAATATTATAAGTTAGATTTTCTTAAGTTTTTGTAGATGGTGTAATGTTTGTGTGTGGGGAGGGGCTAATACACTGTAAAAAAAATGCTGCGATTAATTATCACAACTTAAAATCCAACATTGTTTCAACTTTAAAAAGTATGTGGTCATGCTTGACTTAAAATATTAAGTTTAATTAACTTTAGTTTAGTTAAGTTGGATATTTAAGTTTTCTCAATAAATTTAAAGTTGTTATAACTAATCGCAGCCTCAGTGTACTTTTTAAACATGAAATAGGCTAATGTTTAATATAGTTATTCTTTTTAACTCAAAGATTGGTATTAAGTTTACGAGTTAGACTGAGATCATATTTTCACTGGTGAAATAACAGAAAGTTGGCTATATGCTGCTTTTATTAGGCTATATCTATCACTTTGTTATATTTAGCTAAACAAGTGTCACATAAAAAAAAACATTAGTTTTGTTTAAACGTTGATTAACGCCCAAAAGAGAAATTACGCGCGAGACGAACCTCAACATTGCGCCTGCTCTTTTTATAGGCCTACAGAAATTTCCATGAAAATCATTGCATAATTCCCAAATCTTTGGCCCAAAAACTAAACAAACAATCGTTCTAAATATTGCGTTAAAGGACACACTGTTAATGAGTCAGTCCATAGGAATGCGCAAACCCAGGGCGCGTTGGTGGGAAGCGTCATATCGCAGGTCGCATAAAACAATGTTCAGTAGACGCGCACAATGGCGACATTAGGGAGAGTGTTAACTTAATGATTTCCCCATTGAGCCTCGTCTGACTGGCCTGGTCTCGACAAGCTGCCAACCCCGCTTCATAATGAAGCTCGACAACTGCTTTCTTCGCGCCGTCTATAGGCTCGCGGATTAAGGAGTGACACGGGAGAGGAGAATAATACGCACCAGCGCGTTTCAGAGACTCAAATGAAGTGTATGCAAATGAACTTGGAGTAAATGAAAATTGTGATTTTTCTTGTGTGTGCAGAACATTTTTTTCTGTATTTAAGTCTGTCAATAGAGGTATATTTGCATGTATATGGGGGAGTCGTTTAGAGAAACGGCTATGTAATTACACTGACATATGTCCACCTGCTCATTGATTTTCCAGTGACCCGTCAAAAAGGGTAGCATGGGAATTCGGATATAGACCAGTAACGAAGGAGAAGGAAAACGACTTCATGCACTCTGACTTTTTAAAACAAGAAAAGAAAAAAAGAAAAGAAAAATACGATGCTGCATTTTAATGGGAAAAGAGATTTCTGTTCTGCGCACGCCAGATGTTACTCGTACAGGACCCTTCAGACATTATAATGACGTTTTGTTACAGGCTTGGTGATCACTTTTATATTAAAAAAATCAGAACGGTGGGAAATACTCGTATTGACAACAATGTAGATTAATTGAATATTTCTTTAGCGACGGTGGGTGCTCGCATCTTGCACGACTGAGAAAGAGACTCTCTTGTGATGGCCAACTTGTTGCTTTTGTCACGAAGTCATTTTGAAACTTAAAAATTGCTCCATGGTGCACCAATAATTATTTATTGATTTATTTTTCAGATGAAGCGCTCGAAGAACGCATGCTTTTTAATTTGCATTTAGAGTTTCTGTATGATTATTATTTATTTATTTTTGTCTCCTGTCATTTTCTGTTTATGCGGTATAATTAAACCCATCAAAGTAAACAGCTCTTATTTCGAGGAAGTCATAAGGCCTATTCTGTCCCCAATACAGATTAGATGCAATCATCGCATTATTTGACAACACTCAATGGTTCGTTCGTATATAAGAAACTCATGAATTGAAGGCGGATTTGTTTTTAGAGAATGAAACGCGTCTTTAACTTTCCTCTGCGGGGGTCCCGGTGTGTTGCATTGTGAGCTGTAATTGTTTAAAGACATATGGCATATTTCATTACTGTAATCATCATCAACCCTGGCCCTGCTGCACTGGATGAGGTGCAGTTGTGAGAAACTCTGCTCTTAATGGGCCTTCGACCACCCAAACCGTGCAAGAGCCAAGATTTTACCCCTGTGAAGCAATATATAAATATTATCTTGTGTATTATAAATGTAATCTGAAAATTATTTGAAATGCGTGTAAAGCGTCGTCAAAAAGTTTTTTGGAGGGGGGGGGGGGGGGGGTAGGCATTCAAAATAATGAACGACAAGTTTAGGCCTCAACGAAATTATTTCACGTGTTCACTGGTCCTAAAATAAATGGACTAATTTAGACTAAAATATTAAGCAAGATTTTAAAATTGTGTTTTTAACACAGGTCTTTATTGGGTTACCTTCTTTTTTGCCTTTTATTTAAATATTTTTCTTGGATAATTTAGAAGATACTTAACACGTCAAAACATGGAACACCTTTTCATTTAAGTCTAATCTTTAGTCAAATAGAGGCGCACACTTTTTCTTCTTTTTTTTCACCACAAGCGTATTTCTCAAATCACACTGAATATTTAATATTTGAAAAAATGTTTCCAGTCAGACAATTTTGAAAATCCACATTGCAAATGTAAAAGAATAAATTGTCATGACATTTATTTCAGAACACTTGCATTCTTGTTTCCTTGAAATGAATTGAGGAGTCAAAAGAGCACACAGGTCTGCTGTGATGACACATTTACGCACAGCTATTCCTTATAGGACCAAACTATTTAAAATGTGCTGTTACAATATTAGTTCGAGTTTCTAGCAGCCTATTCACAACTTATTTGCGAAGCCTAATGTGCAAACAAGGCTGTCAAGACTCAGAAACAGCGTCAATAAACGCAAACTTATCTAACATTTTCCGGGCTTATCAGGTGATTTATTTTCTTACACGTTTATATCTAATATGTAAAAATACTGTTATGTAGATTGCTTCAATTTTATGTATTCGTGCTCTCGGTGTTAGAACAAATTGACAGCATGTAAACATATCGATTTGCGTCTGACAGCTCTGTGGAGTTAAGTTGATTTAAGCCATAAACATAAGCAAACATTTTAAATTCACTTATTGCGTTTCTGATTCGCTATTACTAACAACAAAGAAAAGCAAACTACTCACTGGATTTGACATTTAAAATATCCAGACAACCACTTGTTGAACCAGCAGGCTTGCTCATATTGAAGACTCTGCTCCAGGAAAACTGCGTGGAAGTTGCACTTCTCAGGCCTGGGGAGTCTCAGCACTTCTGACTTGCGTTAAAAAATGACAAGCATGAATGAAACATCCGATTTGCGGTGGACAACTGGTCCTCTAGTTTTCTTTGAGTGTGTCCACGTCGCTCCTCTTGTTTCTCAGCACATAGAATCCAGGTTTGGTCTGACTGTTGATGGATGCAGAGCCGCACAGACGATGCGCCCCGGCCGGTCTCAGTTGTGGAACACACACGCCGGCACTGTAGCTCACACACTGCTCAACCCCAGCGTAGAAGTGTCGGCTCCAGCATGCGTCTCAGCCAGAGTCTCGGTGAGTGACTTTGTGATGTGTAGCGTCAGATTAAAGGTTTGCTAATATGTATGAGATGTATTAGAGTAGGAGGGCGGGAGAGAGGGAGGGTGGGAGGAGAGCCCAACTTCCTTTGACCACTTAGCTTTTCCCTGCCTTCTGCTTCAACTCCTGCTCTCGCGTGACGTCACGGGCTCCAATGAAGTGATATTGCACACACACAGTGCGCGAGACTCGGAGAGGCCAATGGTGCGCGCTGTAGGAATTGATTAGGATCAGCGAGGCTGTTTAAATGACCGAATCAAACGTTTGCCACTGATTACAGGAACACATTTCCATCCTCTCTGTGAGTTCAGTGACCTAGTGCTCCCAGACTGAAGTAAAGCGTTTAAAGTATCCTATTTAAATAATCCCCAGAAACATAATCACCTTTTTTTTTTTTTTTTTTTGCAACGAACTTACTTTCTGTCGCGCTTTCCCGAATCCTTCCATCGCGCGCGTGCACCTGTTGCGTTGAAGGACTGCAAGAGATCTGTCTCTCTCGAGCCCGAAAACTGTTCTCAGCGCGCTCTCGCCAGGCGTGAGGATAGCCTATGTTTTTTTGTTGTTGTTTTTTTGCATTTTGTATTTTATTTCTTAATCAACATGTGGCATGTGCTATGTTTACTACTAGGCATGGTAAATGTGATAAATTATTTTCGAGTGCACTGTTTTCGGTAAGCCTTTAGCTTAGGATTTAGTTCTCATTAGTTGCTTATTATGCACATTACTATTTTGACTGTTTATCAGAAGCCTACTTATAAAGCACATATTAATTCCTTATTCTGCATGAACATATTCGAAATCCCTTAATCATACCCAATACCTAAACTTATTAATAGCCTACAATCTAAAAAATGCTGGGTTGTTTTAACCCAACTTTGGGTCAAATATGGACAAATTCTTCCGTTGGGTTACATTTTATAATTACATTTTTAACCCAACATTTGGGTTTGACCATATTTGACCCAAAATTGGGTTAGAGTGTAATAGGAGTTTATTGAGGCAAAAGTAGTTAATAGCGAGAATTGGACACTAGACTAAAGTGTGACCCTTTTTTTCCATAATGTAAAACATAATCTAAATGTAGCCTACACATCAACGTTTCTTATAACGTGTTTTCTTGGGAGTTGGGGGTATATGCAACATTTAGCCTACTTTATTTGTATAACATACTTTGTGTAACCTATAATTTGTTTATTTTTTTTTTACTTATCCTATGTTTTTGCCGAATGCAATATATCATGTCCCTATATTATGTGTAAGTGTAAAGGCAATTAGCCTTTAGTCAATTTAACGGGTACAAATAAACAGTAATATGATGTAGTTTAGATTTTGATCTACTAAATTGTTAGAGCTTTATGAAGAAAAAAAAAGCGTAATATCGAAAAAATGTCTCCGCAAAGAAGAAACAGAAGGGCAGTCGAGCTGTGTTTGGAGGACATGCGTGTGGACTGGGAGAGCCACAACTGTACCCGTCCGAGAACGTGCGCGATGACATCTTGACCTTAACAGCGTGCCGTGTTGTGGTCACCGCCACCAGACACCCATATTTTAGGTTTAATTATGAACATTCCCACGGTAGCTAGGGAGCATATGGGAGCCCTAGACCTCGGTCTAAACGTGGCTAACGGGGGCGTATCTAATCGCAATTAGTGATTGTCATGTCCTCCTTTAAACGTGTTCTCAGTGCACTGAAAAGAAATTAGGATTTTTTGACAGGTGAATGACTGCATATTCAAATGCGCGTTTTTCACGACCTTGTGTGCCAGACTGAGAAAAACAGTGTGACAGAAGACACTCATGCTGCATATCTCTGTGGGCATCACAGCTAACCCGGGCCACAAGTGATTACAGCGAACTGAGTCTAATGGCTTCTAGACATACCAGAGACTATGTGGAGAGTCATGTTCATTTTAAAAAGTGCGAACAAATCTGATTTGACTTTCTCTCTTTTTCTTTCTCTTTTTTTTTACACTTTCCCTATTTCTGTGTGTGTGTGTGTGTGTGTGTGTGTGTGTGTGTGTGTGTGTGTGTGTGTGTGTGTGTGTGTGTGTGTGTGTGTGTGTGTGTGTGTGTGTGTGTGTGTGTGTGTGTGTGTGTGTGTGTGTGTGTGTGTGTGTGTGTGTGTGTGTACAAATATGGGTACACACGTTGGGTCAAATATGGACAAACCCAGCTGTTGGGTTAAATTTTTAAATTACATTTTTAACCCAACGTTTGGGGTAACCCAACATTTTTTAGAGAGAGAGAGTGTGTGTGTGTGTGTGTGTGTGTGTGTTAGGGGTGGGGTGGTCTGCTCGTAGTAATCTGCTTAACTTGCCCTAATCCTGTCATTCATAGATAGTCTTTACACAAACATAACCAACATCATGGTTGCCCCGGCTGCTTGCTTTCACTTTTTGTGCTTGTGACTCTCCTCTCAATAACAGTCAATGAAAATCTCTGACAAAGAAGCATCTGATTGTGTATCTAGTTGTTGGCTTGACAGAATCAGTATGCAACTGCTTACTTAGCCCTTAAAGTGGAGAGGGACAGCAACACCAACTCTTGTCCTGAACCACTCCTGTAACCGCATGTTGCAGAACACGTCTCTGTGAAAAAATATTCCGGCCGCTTAGAGCACTTCTGTTACTGACTTACATATAAAGAAAAAAACTGCAAGAATGTTTAAAATGAGAACGGGAAGTTACACTCTTAAAAATGCTGGGTTGTTTCAACCCAATTTTGGGTCAAATATGGACAAACCTAAACGTTGGGTTAAAAATGTAATTTAAAAATGTAACCCAACGACTGGGTTTGTCCATATTTGACCCAAAATTGGGTTGAAACAACCTAGTATTTTTTAGAGTGTAAGTATAGATATTATACAATTAGTTAATTAATTGTAATAATTATGATAAAAACACTGGCAATGAGAACAAATATTTTCAACAAGGCAATTTCATCCAACTAAAGTCATTCACTTCAAGCATTCTGAGGTTTTCCTCATGCAGATCACGTTGTTATAGTGCCGTCCTTATACGAAACATGTTCTCTTACAGTATATGATGTATAATATCTGTTCCTGATGTGTGAAATATGTCTGTTGATAAACTATTATAACATATACTATTATAACTTAACTAAGCCTGTTCTCACTGAAAAGAAGGTGATTTTTTTTATCATGCTTTTTCCTGGTAAATAACACATTTTTAAGCTTCTTAAAAAGGGGTTATGAGTTTAAGGTTGAATGCATTTTCATAACTGTCCAACTTGTACAGAAATTAGGAGAGGCATTTGCTCTTTCAAGAGAGTATATAAACATATTTCATCCCATAGCAAAGTATGACGTACTTATCATCATCTTAATCATTTTTATTTATTTTTCAGGTACCGTAATAGGTAAAAGTACTCTTTAACTCTTTGATAAACGTTATAGATTCACTTACACAGGTGTTTTGATTTTAAAGAGAGCACTCTTTAGGCCTGACATCAAATATAATTGAATTATATATATTTTATGTTCCATATAAGCCATTGCAGTATTTATTTCATCCCGCTCCTTATATAAGGTTAGACCGTCACACTTATACTCCACATGCCTGTATATACACTCAAAAAAATGCTGGGTTGTTTCAACCCAAATTTGGGTCAAATATGGCCATTGGGTTAAATTTTTAAATTGCATTTTTGATCCAACGTTCGGGTTTGTCCATATTTGACCCAAAATTGGGTTAAAACAACCCAGCATTTTTTAGAGTGTAGACTCGCCTACATTTCCAAAATAATAATAATAGTAATAAAGGCCGAACACAACCTCGGTCTAACTGGCAGGTCGATGGACGCTTTCTGACAAATCTATTTGGGGCAAATTGTCAGTGAGAAACTTCCGCCTGAGCTGGCCCGGACAAAACTGGCTGTTGGACGGACTAAATCCTGCTGCAGGAGGGTCGGGACAATGGGCTCTGAATGTGTTGATGTGCTGGCAGTGGCTTGGGCCTGACAATGGCCGGATTAATTGGTCCCTTGGCTGACTGATTTGAGATGGCTTCACTCGGGTCCTCTCCATGGGGAGCCCCATTGTCCTTCTCCTGATTCCCACTTTTCACAAACTCCAAACAAAAGTCAATTTCTTTCTCAAGGGGGTTTGGGAGAAGAGGAGAAATATCGAGACCTCGTGGTTCGGCTTGGCGAGAGGTGACTTTAAAAGAGAGCTCATTTCTCCCCTCATCGTCTAAGTTTTTAAATGGATGACTTAACTCATCCCGGTCCCCTTTCTCCCTCTCCTTACGGCCCCGGGCTCCTCCTGAGACGGCGAGGTGTTTCGGCAGCGGGACAGGAGAGAGCTGGGCACCTGTTGAGAGTGCTGGCAGCTCCGCGCCGACGAGCTCGTTCTCATTCATATTAAAACACCAGAGATGCCATCATGTTGCTGCGCTGAAATCGGTCTGATGTCCCCCCCCGACCCGGCTCCCTGGGGACCGACTCTCCGCTTCCACAGTCACTCATGAAGGACACCCCTCCACCTCTTCCCTGCCTGTCTCTTCTCCCGTCCTCTCATTATCATTCTGCTTTTTTGAAAAGCCTCGTTAACAAATTATGACAGCTGGCTAAAGAAGCGTTCGCCGTTCACACCGTCCTGGAGAACAGCGCAGACGAACTGTGTTCTGCTGGGACATCAACTGGCTTTTATTGGTTTATTTGTCTCTTCGGGTGACGTCTCATCAATGGCATATTTCACAGAAATAATTTGCCTGCCAAAGCCTATCACATCACTGGATGGTTTTTATGTGATAACCATAATGTTGTGGTGCTGCACGTTGATCTCTTTTATATTTTGTGTTTAAGTTTCCGTATTTGCAGCGACACTGAAGGAACTTGATCATTTCTGATGTTCTTTCCTGAATTAATTGACTTGCATTAATAATTTTTAATAATACATTAAATCTATTAATATAATACATTTTAAAGTTGTTTAAAATAAAAAATATACAATTTAAACAACTTATATTAATAGATTTAATCTTTTTATTAAAATTAAATATTATATATATAGCCAAAGTTCTATCAACGTTAGTAGAAAAATAAAACTTTTTTTTCTAAATAAATTAAAGATTTAATATTAGGTCTTATATTAAACTAAAAAGTTGTATTTTTCTACCAGCCTTGATAGAGCTGTACAGTTTAATTTGATTTAATATTAAAAAAAAATAGAATACAAGAATACTTTGATAACTTATCAGATGAAAAATTATCAGATGAAAAATCAAAAAAAAAAAAAAAATCTTAAATTGAAATTATTTATTTATTTATTTGTTATTGATGATTATTATCTATAATAATAATTTTTGTCTTGTGAATTTCATTCGTCCATGCCCACCAGTTTTGGAAATAATGATAATGAATATATTTAACATTTAGAATGAAGTTAGAATTGATTAATATTAAGATTATTGTCCCCTAAGGGAACTTTGTTTTGGACTCTGTCCGTTCCGCAGCTTTACAGAGACAACACAAAATACAAAATTACAAAGAATAGACATATCTCAACACATCCTCTCATATACATTAAATAGGTACAGCTCACATATTGCAAATTCTTAAAACTATACATATTGCACAAATGAGATAATGCACACACACCACCCTGCAAAATACATAATGACATATTGCACACTCCGTATGGCCTACATATTGCACAACTAACATACCGGTATTTTACTTTTGATCTAAATTTGAATTGCAATAGCTTATTATTGTTTTGTATATGAGCTTTTATTTATTTAACACATGTAAATGTAGGATGTTTGGGCCTCTGTATTTAGTTAAAATAACAGTAAAGGTCACAGAGAGCTGGCCATGCCATGATGCCGAGGGTGACCTTAGTGACTGGGAAGATCACACACCACTCATCACACTTCATTTCTGGGATCAGACAGAGCGTGTGTGTGTGTGTGTGTGTGTGTGTGTGTGTGGGGGGGGTGTTATTAGGTGTAACTGATGGATTCATTGTTTTCCCAAAGAGTGATTTGTGTTGTTGTTCCGTTCATGTTTCACAATCAGCATTATCTTTATTAAGCTCTTCTGCGGCGTGTTACGTTTTTATGTAAATGACATCCGTCACCGATATTTATCGCACGCCTCCCCCACATTACTATCCCCATGGCCTGAGTGAAGGAGATAATAAGGCCAAATACGTTCACATTTCAAACATGGCATTTTTACTGAGAAATGTAATCATACAGTTTCCAGACACACCAGAAAGTTTTCCCCCCAAACTCGGACTTTCTGAAAAGGTTCAAACACAAATGTTACACAGAAGACTGGCCCTTGCCCCTCACTCCTTAAACCCCACACTATCATTCATAACCTTTCTGCGGCGCTCCGAAAGCAAAAGAGGAGAGGAGCGAGGGAGGGGAGAGGAGGACTGTGGGGAGGACCATGAACGCTTATTTAAAAAGACTTCCTTTATTGGAGCATGTGCAGGCAGTTCACTCACAAAGGCCTTAAATAGGATATTTTCTGTTCCCTATAGTTGCTTTCCCTTTTAAGTGCCGAGGCAAAAAAAGTAAGTTTACAACTCCTCTCACAATGAAGCTCTTCACTCCCAGGTTGCTGAGACCCGGGCTGACCTGGGAAAGTTAATTAGGAGGCCAACAATGAGCGAGCCCGAGCAAAATACCTCGCCTCTCCTCCAGCCAAAGATGTCATCCATTAATTAGGCAAATCTTTAAGGTGGGCTTATTGAATTTACAGAAAGGCCGCAGTTTGGGCGGGCCGCGTTTTTTGATCAGGCCCTCGCCCCAAACAATGCCTTCTCCTGGTTAGGGAAAGAGGGAGGGGATTGGTGGAAGCAGAGGAGGAAGAGAAAGAGAAGGAGGGGAAAAAAGGAGAGGGAGAGAAAGAAACGTATGGCTTGCAGAGGCTCAATGGGAGCAAGGATGGGGAGATTCACAGGGGTTTGGGGGCATGCTTCAGCGATGATGTCATGCAAAGGCAACCTGGGGGCTTGGGAAGAGAGAGAGGGGGGGGGGGGGGGCACTCGAAGTTAACATGGCTGCATCTGGGCCAAAGCCTTCTCTATAGAGGAGCAGAACGCATACGCACCCCTGCTGATCAGAGCTGGCTTTCACCTCGCATCTGCCCGACTTTCTTCAATGCATTAGCATGACCAGTTAATGACCGACTGTACATGCTTTTCATTTCAGATCAGCATTAGTATCAGCATTATATGTGTGTTGTCATACTGCAGAACAAATGTCGGCTCAGCCGTCCATCACATAACTCATGTCTAACAAAGGCTTCCGCACAGTTATTAGGGACAATCACATCATTTAAAAACATAGTTCAGTATATATAAAATATCAACAGAGAGACTTTCTATTCACACACATTATTTTCAGTTGAAATAATTGCATAATGTCCTGATTAACTTTTAGAACACTTACCTTACAGTGAATATACATTGCATTATATGTAATTTTACAGTAACATACTGTCGAAGTTATGCAGGCACACTGTAAAAAAATGTGTTGGTTTAACTTAAAAAAGCAAGTTACCTTGTTGCCTTAAAATTTTGGGTTCGTTGTAAAATGTTGGGTTGTTTTAACTCAATTTTGGGTCAAATATGGACAAACCCAGCCATTGGGAAACATTTTTTATTATTGCATTTTTGATCCAATGTTTGGGTTTGTCCATATATGACCCAAAATTCGGTTAAAACAACCCAGCATTTTTTAGAGTGTAATTAAAAACGTGAGTTAATACAATAAAGAAGAATGGTTTAATAAACAGAAACTCAAAATAGTGTGTTATCTTCACACATTAGTTATCGAAGTTGATTTGACAAAAGATAAAAAGTTGTGATAATAAATCATGAAAATATTTTTGTACAGTGCAGTGTTACATTTTTAATAAACATAAATTTGCTGTTAAAAAGGGTAACAGATCTGCAGAACTCGCTCCCTGGCACATTTCATTTAAATAGTTTTGTTTATTTATGTATTTATTTTTTGTTATGTTTAGTTTGTTTATGCATTATTTTAGCATCTGTGCTACACTGTTGATGTGTGTGTTGCAGAATTAGATAAGTTGTCTAGATAAGCCTTTGGCATTTATTGGCTTTTAGAAGTCACGTCTTTGCGGGAGGACTTTAGGGTTTACTGAAAAATGTCACTGGACAACAAGAATCTCACATCAGATTCCTCAGGAAGTATTGTCTTCTCCACATAAAGCCAAGTTGCTCTTTTTATTTGATTATGACTGATTTAAATCTCCAAGCAGAGCTTCATATTGGATTTGGTCTTTGTGGGATTTGGTCTGTGTGTTGAGATCCAGCTCTTTGAGAATGTCATTGATGCTGGAATTCCAGCTTTTCAGAGCGAGCCCTGGTGTGGTAAAAGCTAATGCTGACACTTGTACGCAGACGAGCGGGAGAGTAGCGTGTATAAAGCTTTGTTGGGGGAGGCTGGGTATCTCTCTGTCCTCTTCTTTGACATGACCAGTCTTTGTGAGAAAATAAAAAAAGCTTCCCTTGAAGACCATATCCCTCCTCTCATAGTTCCTGCTGTTTTAAGGGCACTGACTGGGCTGCGCTCTGCCTCCCTCAAACACTCCCTCCCCCTGCTCGTCCTAATCGGAGGGGTGGATCTATGTGTTTTGTTGCTTGTCAAAAACAATCACTCTTCGGGCCATTACAGTTGCTGCACGTCCTCCTTTAATTGGTGTAACGCACGGAGGAATGAAAGCGAGGGCGGCCCACAAAAGCAGGCCAGTGAATGAGAACCGACTCGCACTGAACTGCTCTTCAGGGCAAAAAAAGTTCAGAGTTGGCAGCTAACAAGGAGTTGTAGGGGGGTCTCTCATTCAGCGATATCACTGGAGAAACTCCGACGCCAACCTTAAAGATGGATTCGCATCGTGTTAGATAAAAGTTAACATTTTTCTTTCAGTCATGTGCAAATAATTAGAAAAAGATAAACGGTTAAAACATATTGCAGGGCCAAATTTCTACATATGGCTCTTAAAACTCCTTAAGTGTCACCGGCCCACCGGCGGGCCCAAAGTCATTACATATTTAAAATAGTATACTAAATCTAAACTAATATTGACAAACTTTATATCATTTGAAAGCTTACAATCTAGTTTACATATTTGGTGACTGAGTTATTCAAAATAAATGACAGAGGAGCCGTAATTTATCAACTTGCAACAATAATATGTTCATACTCCTACGGTGTTCAGACCTTTATTTTGAAATAGTGATGAACATAAAAAATCATGAAAGAACGGTAGAAACCTCAGTTTGCTTTCATGCCAAGAGTTCAAAAGCATCCATTCAATTCTTTTAGAAAAAAAGGTCTGAAAATGTTTTAAATATAAAGAAAAAACAATGGAAATGGAGGCGCCCTTATATGGGCAGTAATGTCGACTAGTGGAGAAGTGTGGTACTGCGCCCAAACTAAATCTCACTGAACGCTCATTTCAAGAGATATCAACCTAACATTTGAAACACAACTTGTTCAGATTTTTGGATTTGATTTTTTTTTTGCAGTTTAACCTGGGTGGTTTTGAAAAATATATATTTTATATAAAATGTGAATAATTAAATTTTTACATTGTATATTTTCATAAACTTCTATAACTTTTTTTCTGTTTCTTTCTTAATTTATTTCACTTCTAAAAAAATTCACTACAAAAATCTGCCAAATGTCTTCTTTAAAATAAGACCAATCTTATGTCTATATTCCACAGCATTCTTGAATTACAAACATTAAGTTCGGAATGTGCATTTTCATGTCTATTCAAAAAAAGGGGGATGACACTTAAAGGGTTAGGTGCAAGGTCTTTAAGTTTTACATAAAAAATTTTTTTTAAATGTTTTTTTAATCTTATATTTATGTTTTAAATAATTTACATACAATATAATTAGCCTAATAAAAATGACTTTATATTACATGAAGTATAGGCCTCCTAATGGAGGCAGCCATTTTGAGATCACATGACCAGCTCAATAACTCGCTTCATTATCCTCTAGTATTGCTCTTTTTTATTGCAGATAATACGATTACAACAAGGCAACACAAAATTATTGGTCACTTTCATTTATAGAAAAAAAAGAAGAAAAAAAATGTGTTTGGTGCACTCAGTATAAGTCCTAGATGCAACAAAAAACCTTTAAAATATTCTGCTAAAATGTCAATGCTGTTTAAGTCCACTTGGTAAACTCTAAACTGTTGTACTAACTGTACTTTTCCCCAGAGAAAGCTCACTCCGCCTGTGCTGGAGGTTGTCAGTAGAGTTTTATGTCCAGTTCGCTGGAGCTGAAAGAAGTCAGCATCGTGTCTTGTTATGAAACAAGACGTCCTTGCCTCCCGCTCCGGGTGAACGGTTCCTGGGGTGACTTGCGTGGAACGATGGCCTCGCCGTGGCGCTCCACAGAGGCGACCAACAGTGAGGAAGTCAATGCGCCATTGTGTATCGAGCTCGTCGGCTACATGTTTGGTAATTATCCCGCCGGTTTGTTGGAGACTTGGATCTCTGAGCCAAGCCGGCAGACAGTAGCACAACACCGTCAACAAAGATTAACTTCTTCTGACATGTCTAGTTGAGGGAGACAAACTCAAAACGTCATTGATTAGTGCTGCCAATCAGTTCTGCAACAGCAATTTAGTACATTTTTTAATAGTAAAACAATGAACAAAATCACAAATGCTATATTTGAGAAGACACATATTATTTAGAGTAAGTTTAGCAAATGTGGGTCAACTAATCATTACCGACTGGATGTGTCAACAATCTCAGCAAACATCCGCCAACAAACAAAAATGCTCTTCTTTAAAATAAGCTTAAAATACAAAACACCTAAAAAAACGTACCAAAAATATAACAAAACCTTTCAGGTTCAGTGTTTTTCAAACGGCTCTGGTGTGTGAGCATTATGATTAATGTATAATGGAATATATGCCATGTTAGCTGATACACACACACCCATCTCTAGGGTTTACACACACACCCATCTCTAGGGTTTACACACACACCCATCTCTAGGGTTTACACACACACACCCATCTCTAGGGTTTACACACTCACCCATCTCTAGGGTTTACACACACACCCATTTCTAGGGTTTACACACACACACCCATCTCTAGGGTTTACACACACACCTATCTCTAGGGTTTACACACACACCCATCTCTAGGGTTTACACACACACCTATCTCTAGGGTTTACACACACACCCATCTCTAGGGTTTACACACACACCCATCTCTAGGGTTTACACACACACACCCATCTCTAGGGTTTACACACTCACCCATCTCTAGGGTTTACACACACACCCATCTCTAGGGTTTACACACACACCCATCTCTAGGGTTTACACACACACCCATCTCTAGGGTTTACACACACACCCATCTCTAGGGTTTACACACACACCCATCTCTAGGGTTTACACACTCACCCATCTCTAGGGTTTACACACACACCCATCTCTAGGGTTTACACACACACCCATCTCTAGGGTTTACACACTCACCCATCTCTAGGGTTTACACACACACCCATCTCTAGGGTTTACACACACACCCATCTCTAGGGTTTACACACACACCCATCTCTAGGGTTTACACACACACACCCATCTCTAGGGTTTACACACACACCTATCTCTAGGGTTTACACACACACCCATCTCTAGGGTTTACACACACACCCATCTCTAGGGTTTACACACACACACCCATCTCTAGGGTTTACACACTCACCCATCTCTAGGGTTTACACACACACCCATCTCTAGGGTTTACACACACACCCATCTCTAGGGTTTACACACACACCCATCTCTAGGGTTTACACACACACCCATCTCTAGGGTTTACACACACACCCATCTCTAGGGTTTACACACTCACCCATCTCTAGGGTTTACACACACACCCATCTCTAGGGTTTACACACACACCCATCTCTAGGGTTTACACACTCACCCATCTCTAGGGTTTACACACACACCCATCTCTAGGGTTTACACACACACCCATCTCTAGGGTTTACACACACACCCATCTCTAGGGTTTACACACACACCCATCTCTAGGGTTTACACACACACCCATCTCTAGGGTTTACACACTCACCCATCTCTAGGGTTTACACGCACACCCATCTCTAGGGTTTACACACTCACCCATCTCTAGGGTTTACACGCTCACCCATCTCTAGGGTTTACACACTCACCCATCTCTAGGGTTTACACGCACACCCATCTCTAGGGTTTACACACACACACCCATCTCTAGGGTTTACACACACACCCATCTCTAGGGTTTACACACACACCCATCTCTAGGGTTTACACACACACCCATCTCTAGGGTTTACACACTCACCCATCTCTAGGGTTTACACGCACACCCATCTCTAGGGTTTACACACTCACCCATCTCTAGGGTTTACACACACACACATCTCTAGGGTTTACACACACACCCATCTCTAGGGTTTACACGCACACCCATCTCTAGGGTTTACACACTCACCCATCTCTAGAGTTTACACGCTCACCCATCTCTAGGGTTTACACACACACCCATCTCTAGGGTTTACACACACACCCATCTCTAGGGTTTACACGCACACCCATCTCCAGGGTTTACACGCACACCCATCTCTAGGGTTTACACGCACACTCATCTCTAGGGTTTACACGCTCACCCATCTCTAGGGTTTACACGCACACCTATCTCTAGGGTTTACACGCTCACCCATCTCTAGGGTTTACACGCTCACCCATCTCTAGGGTTTACACGCTCACCCATCTCTAGGGTTTACACGCTCACCCATCTCTAGGGTTTACACACTCACCCATCTCTAGGGTTTACACACACACCCATCTCTAGGGTTTACACGCTCACCCATCTCTAGGGTTTACACGCTCACCCATCTCTAGGGTTTACACGCACACCTATCTCTAGGGTTTACACACACACCCATCTCTAGGGTTTACACGCACACCCATCTCTAGGGTTTACACGCACACCTATCTCTAGGGTTTACACGCACACCCATCTCTAGGGTTTACACGCACACCTATCTCTAGGGTTTACACGCTCACCCATCTCTAGGGTTTACACGCACACCTATCTCTAGGGTTTACACACACACCCATCTCTAGGGTTTACACGCACACCTATCTCTAGGGTTTACACGCTCACCCATCTCTAGGGTTTACACACACACCCATCTCTAGGGTTTACACGCACACCTATCTCTAGGGTTTACACGCTCACCCATCTCTAGGGTTTACACGCTCACCCATCTCTAGGGTTTACACGCTCACCCATCTCTAGGGTTTACACGCTCACCCATCTCTAGGGTTTACACGCTCACCCATCTCTAGGGTTTACACGCTCACCCATCTCTAGGGTTTACACGCTCACCCATCTCTAGGGTTTACATGCTCACCCATCTCTAGGGTTTACATGCTCACTCATCTCTATGGTTTACACACACACCCATCTCTAGGGTTTACACGCACACCCATCTCTAGGGTTTACACGCTCACCCATCTCTAGGGTTTACACGCTCACCCATCTCTAGGGTTTACACGCTCACCCATCTCTAGGGTTTACACGCTCACCCATCTCTAGGGTTTACATGCTCACCCATCTCTAGGGTTTACATGCTCACTCATCTCTATGGTTTACACACACACCCATCTCTAGGGTTTACACGCACACCCATCTCTAGGGTTTACACGCACACCCATCTCTAGGGTTTACACACACACCCATCTCTAGGGTTTACACACACACCCATCTCTAGGGTTTACAGAGAATGGTCCAAAAAAGAGAAAATATCCAGTGAGCGGCAGTTCTGTGGGCAAAAAATCCCTGTTGCTGATACCAGAGGCCAGATGAGAATGGTCAGACTGGTTTGAGCTGATTGGAAAGGCAACAGTAACTCAAATAAGCACTCATACAGCCGAGGTCTGCAGAAGAGCATCGCTGAGCGTCATCAGCAATTTGCAAGATTTGAACAGTCTCGATTTCTGCTGCGATATTCAGTATGGTCAGAATTTGGCGTAAACAACATGGATCCATCCTGCATCTTAATGGTATGGGTGATATTTTCTTGGCACACTTTAGGCTCCTTAGTGCCAATTGAGCATTGTTTAAAAGCCACAGCCTACCTGACCATGTCCATCCTTTAATGACCACAGTGTGTCTTCTGATGCAGGATAAAGCACCATGTCACAAAGCTCAAATCATCTGAAACTGGTTACTTGAACATGACACTGAGGTCACGATACTCAAATGGCCTCCACAGTCCCCAGATCTCCATCCAAGAGCACCTTTGGGATGTGGTGGAGCGGAATATTTCCAGCATGGATGTACCGCATCCCAAAGGTGCTCTATTAGATTGAGATCTGGGGACTGTTGAGGCAAAACCTAAATCTGCAGCACCTACGTGATGCTATCATGTAAATATAGACCAAAATCTCGGAGGAATGTTTCCTGAACCTTGTTGTATCTATGCCACGAAGAATTAAGGCATTACCTAATAAAGTGGCTGGTGAGTGTTAACCTTTTAAACTGGTTTTACATTTTTATTCTAGGTCATATGGTCATTTGCTTGGTCCAAACTGATCTAAATGATGGATCAACTATAGTGGTTGGGGCTGAGATTGACCTGGCCAGTGACAAACCATGTTCCACTTTCACTGCTGATATGAGTTTTTTTTTATTAAAGCAGTGACATAGTCCTAAATGTAAAAAAAATTGTTAAAAAAAAAAGAAAAAAAAAAGGCTATACATTTTTGATTATTTTTAAGTTCTGCAGTAATCACATATAAGATCACTAAAATAGTGGCTATAGGCTAAAAGTATGTTTCCACAATGTAAAAATAAATCTGTTCAATTTACGGTAAAATACCGGCAGCTGTGGTTGCCAGAAATTTACCGTATAAAATACAGTAACAACATTTAAGGTTTTACAGACTTAACTTAAAATGTACAGTAATAAACCGTATTTCATTATCTGATATGTTATTTTACAGACCGATTGAAGTATTACTACCTGTTTTGTACCATTGTAATACACTGATAACCACCAATCACTAGATATGAGAGTCACATGATCAATCAAAGCTCATCACAAGCAGCTTTTCCACAAGAAAGTTCATGCATGAAGCTGCACTGTCATTCAGACAAACATTAAACACCATGGTAACACACATGAAATTTTAAAGATGCAATAAACATTAATTTAACAACATTAAATGTAACATAAAACCCTAGTGTATATAACTGATTAGAAAAAAATTATGAAAACTATGAAGAAACAGTTATTTCAATAAAAATACATCAAATGTGAAGTGTCACGCAGTGAATTGTGGGAATGTCAATTTAAGTTTTTCACTGTAAATTATACAATGAGTTGTTTATTTCACTTTCAAAAACTGTAAATTTAACGGTATTTTACAGTAAAATTACATTAAATGTAGCCTACAATTAGATCGATCACAGTACCGTATAAGGAAACTTTCTGTTAACCAATTAACAGTTTTTCACTGTAGCATTTTTACAGCCTTTACCGTTAAAATCATTTTTTTACAGTGAAATTATATTAAATATTGTTGTGATAAATTTATGTTTGAGAGGATTGTCACTTGTCAGTCATGACATTACAAATGATACTAATACTAATACTAAGCATAGACTATAAAGCTTTATCTAGCCTATCAAAATTTGTGTTCACATTACTTTAAATGAAGCAACTGTGCCTTTCTTTTAAATGCTGTTTCAAGAATACAATTCCAAGTCTTATTTTATTTTTTTCTGATTTCTTTTCTTTTTACACTAGGGCCACCATAGCATACGAATGAGTGAGGTCCTGTCCTGATATTCACGTTTTAAGGAGAAAGTTAGCTGTGATGAATTAGGCTGCAGGACTCTAAGCTGTTTAGTGGGATCCGTTCATTGAACATTGAGAGCGCGTTTCTCCTGTCCGAGACTGCGAGGGCTTTTCTCCTGGAGCTCTTCTCAGCTCCATCGCCTCTCAGAGGGCAGAATAGCCCAAGCCTTGATCCTCTTCAGTTGTCATCCCCAGTTCGGGACACTTTGGCCGCTGCTAGTGGGGAAGTCAGGCCTAATCCCTGGAAGGAATCAGGGCAAAAGAAAAGCAACAATAACCAAGTCAACCGTAAAAAATGAAAGCGAAATCTCTATTATCAGCCCCAACATTTCCCAGCGATGCAGTGAAATCGGGCTGGTTTGTCATTCGAGTCAGACACCGGGGGGAGATCTGGGGTCGCTTTGGGTTGATAGACTCACACGACGTTTAGAGAGCAATATTTCGGCGAAAGGGGCCTCGCGTTGGCGAAATCCCCCTCACATCCCGCCGTAAGCATTAAATGCAGTCTGACTTTATGTTGTATAGGCAACGCAGAACAAGAAAAGAGGCACAGTCCTTGCATAAAAGAACGCGGTTTTGGGGGATTAGGGACGGACCAAAGGATGGAGAATAACTTCTGCATAACTTTACAGCTCCTCTTTCTCCAGGTTCAGACCCCGGCTTAAAGCGCAGTCTTTAGTTAACCCTTAACTGCTCCCATCACTGTAAAACATGTGGCTGTGATTAGTTAGAACAACTTAAAATTTGTTGAGATAACTTAAATATCCAACTTAACTAAACTAAACTAAAGTTAACTAAACTTAATATTTTAAGTCAAGCATGAACACTTACTTTTCAAAGAAAAGTAAAAGAAATTGCTGTGATTATTTATCACAACTTAAAATCCAACATTGTTTCAACTTTAAAAAGTATGTGTGCATGCTTGACTTAAAATATTAAGTTTAATTAACTTTAGTTTAGTTAAGTTGGATATTTAAGTTATCTCAACTAATTTTAAGTTGTTATCGCAGCCACATTTTTTACAGTGAGACCAGACCCTATTTTTGTATTGTATTTAATTTTTTATTTAGGCTATACATTTAATTATATTTAGCTTATATTTATCTACACTGTAAAAAAACATGATTTTTTATCAGAACTTTTTATCTTTTGTCAAATCAACTTCGATAACTAATGTGTGAAGATAACACTATTTCGAGTTTCTGTTTATTAAACCATTCTTCTTCATATTAACTCAAATTTGTAATTACAATGAACTCAAAATTGTAAGGCAACAAGGTAAATAGCTTTTTTAAGTTCAACCAACATTTTTTTTACAGTGAAAAAAAAAATCATCAATTGTGAATAACGTTTTTGACGAGATAAATGATAAAGAAAAATAGTTCTGTAAAAAAAATTGCTGCGATTATTTATCACAACTTAAATCCAACATTGTTTCAACTTTAAAAAGTATGTGTTCATGCTTGACTTAAAATATTAAGTTTAGTTAACTTTAGTTTAGTTGAGTTGGATATTTAAGTTATCTCAACAAATTTTAAGTTGTTATAACTAATTGCAGCCACATTTTTTACAGCAATCTAAAAGTTTTATGCCAAAATGTTGTTAGGATTTAAAACGCTCGGGTTAATGTGATCTCTAACACATGTGCAGGCACCATTTCTTTCACAAATGATTGCGGATCAGATGACCCATGAAATTATTGTCTTTCTTAAAAACCTGCTTTTCGTTTTAAGAATTCATTAGGACAATCTTGAGCCACATGCACTTTTATAATTTTCAACATAAGTTATCCAGGCTCATCCCTTTGCTCGAGAGCTCTCGAGTCGATGAAGATGCTTCACTTAGGAGCCTAATTAGTGATTTTTGTCCTCGCTCAATTGCTTCTGTCTCCGTTGCGCATTCAAATGAAGTCTTTAATGCACATGGCAATTGTAGGCCTGCCTGTATACAATCCTGATTAGTTTCCTACTGATCAATACTCGTCTATTTATTATTTCTTCCAGGGCATGTGAGGTAGGCTAGTGATTTAAATATATATGTGGGTGATTTTGAACACCGCTCTCTGCTTGCAAACCGATGAAATCAGCCTTGGGTGACTTGGATCATCCAATTTAAGGCTATCACAATAACAGTGCTGCAGTGGAGAGCTAATGCCACAATCCACGACATCAAACCTGCGCATTTACCCCCAGACACCAGCGCGCAGTAGAATAGCCCTTAATGCGAGGCTTTCCGAGTCCCCCATTTCCATCAGGCTCTCATGACTGCAGAATTGCCGCGGACTGCAAGTTATCAAGAGGCACTAATTTCACATTAAAGACCATTGACTGCAGTGGCTTGATTCGAGGGTTTGCGACAATTAACACAATCAGAATCGGAGCCCAGATCGTTTACCTTGACTCCGTAATTATTTTTTTGGCCGCGTGCGCGCGCTAACACATTCGCGAAATTGCACGCGGTGTCAAAAACCGAGAAGAGAGAAGATGCACACACACACACACACACACACACACACACACACACACCACACACGCACGCACACACCACACACACTACACACACACACCACACACCACACACCACACACACACACACACACACACGCACGCACACGCACACACACACTAATGAAAAAAAGAATACAGTTAAGGTGTTTATTCCAGATTTTCGTAAATCAAGTGTTTGTTCTTCCTGAGGCTGCGGACATTTCAAAATTCACCTTGAATTTATTCATATTAGTGGTGGTGATAATTAAAGCCAATAGCCTAGATTTATGTGTGTATGATCAAAAACCGACGAAAAGTCCCATTCTGATGCGCGGTAGAAGTGTAAACAATCATCCAAGTATGTTAAATACAGTAAATAAAAGGTAAAATGTATATTTCATAAAATAAATGTGCATCACACATATTTTTTGTTAAAAACATTCAATCACATACTGAATTAATTCAGCTCTATCTATAATAGGCTATAGCCTACTTGTGCACTATGATCCTATCTATGATATATCAAAATTAAAGCGAATGATTCATTGCAAATAAATTGTATAGACACAAAACAAGTGGAATTTGGGCTTTCAACTTCACCTGTCATTTAAAATCCCGTCCATCGCGAGACTTGCCGTAGTCATGTGACCGAGACGCAGGCAAAAAGAAAACAGGAAGCTGTGCACAGTCAGGCGAAGCAACGGCGTTCTGTATTTAGAGTCCAAAACGATATGGGTTTGTTAACGAAATGTTCATGTGTGGTATCATGCTTATTTTCAGGATGGGCGTTTACATTCATTAGCATCGCGAACTGCTCGGTTGACCCGTCGGAGCTGAGTGTGGATGTCGCAGGGAAGCGCCCGGTGTCGCCGGCGAGCGGTCCGGGGTTCCTCCACTCGCTCAGTCTCTCCTCCGCGTTCCCAGATGACTTGGAAGTGAGCGAGTATTGTATGAAAATGCTTCATATCTACGGGGAACGCTACGTGACCTACGCCAACTGCCTGGTGTCTTACGCACGACCTGTCAAAGTCTGTCAGAACTGTTACTCTGACTTCATCAGTCTGAAGGAGATATACACTAATATATCATCGGACCAGGTAAGTGTTCATTACAAGTGTAATTTACTCTAAATGTCCATAACACTAAAAGTGCCTATACATGTTGAAGGATGTTTGTTTGACAGAAGTCTCAACCGCTGGTCACATGCACTCGTGTCTCGTGATTGTGGCGTGTGTGTGTGTGTGTGTGTGTGTGTGTGTGTGTGTGTGTGTGTGTGTGTGTGTGTGTGTGTGAGAGAGAGAGAGAGAGAGAGAGAGAGAGAGAGAGAGAGAGAGAGAGAGAGAGAGTGTGTGAGAGAGAGAGAGAGAGAGTGTGTGTGTGTTTCAGCAAGCCTGACTCACACTGACTCTGGAATATTATAGTGAGCTTAAAGAGCTATTTTAAGTTAATTTAAAATAACTCAAGTCCTTGTGGATCTTCGTCATCTTCTTATTGCACCTTTTAAAACTAAAGATGGCGGTACACTGTATATATTTTGATGAACACATATGCTGGTTAATGTGTGTGTTGTCACTGTACACACACTGCTGTTATAAAGTAAGTTATGGTCTGCAGATGTAGAAGGTAATGTGTGCTTGTGTCTTCTCACAGCTGGGTCCTGGAAACGTCAGTTGTCATGACAGCCTGATGCGTTCTGATAGGCTGATGCTGCTCTATACCCTCTTCAACAAACTGGACGAGATCTGGATATCTGCAGAATGCACGCGTGAGTTACACAACCTGAACATTGTAGGTTCAATTGAAACTAGCATTAGACTGGATCCGTTCTCTTAAAGGATTAGTTCACTTTTTAAAAAACTTTTGCTGATAGTTTACTCACCCCGATGTCATCAAGATGTCCATGTCTTTCTTTCTTCAGTGGAAAAGAAATGAAGGTTTTTGATGAACACATTTCTCCATATAATGGACGTCAATGGGCCCCAAACGGGTCAAGGTCCAGATGACAGTGTCAGCGCCGCTTCAACGGGCTTTAAACGACACCAGACGATGAATACGGCTCTTATCTAGCGAAACCATCGTCATTTCAAACATAAATAATAAAGTTTTATAAGCACAAGCGCTCGCCTTGCTCTGTTCTGTGATGCGCGTTCGTGACGTCACGTGATACGCAGTTACGCTGAAAAGGTCACGCTTGACGAGTCAGTGTTTACAGATGTGCGGAAGGAGGACCATACACACACACGCTTGTGCTTATAAAACATCGGGGTGAGTAAATTATCAGCAAAAGTTTTTTTAGAAGTGAACTAATCCTTTAACTCTGTTTCTTTCATTTTCACTTTTAACCAGACAATATACTTCGCACCACTTGCAATGTTAAAAAAAATTGTGTCATGTGTAAAAATGCACGTTTTCTCTCATTAGAATGTCTGACCGGAGATCAAGAGGCTCTCTCCAATGAGACGGTGTACTTCATGGCCAGTCTGAACCAGTCCCTCTCCTGCTTTCAGCAACACCAGGTAACATCGAACGGCTCACACTTGATCAATACGAGCGCAGTTCAGATGAGTGCTTGAGTTTGAGAGTTTCCCGTTCTCTGAGCAGAGCAACCACTCCGAACTCTGCAAAGCCTGCAAAGCCTCGTACAAGCGGCTGAACGAGCTCTACGGTAGGATGGAGAAAAACCAAACTCTCTGCATTGATCTAGAAGACGCGGTAAGCACCCGCTAATACACACGAACACAGTCATTTGACCAAAAACAGTCCAAAAGTTAGTAAATTAAGTTTTACAATGTGCAAGTTTGGGGGAACTGTGAAATAGCTCCTCAGGTCTGGAATACACTACACTGCTCTGAACACTCGTTTGTACAGCTAGTCGACGCTGGTTGAGTCCAGAGTCCAGATATTGGGAAGTTGGAGTTTCTTTAGTTTGCGATGTTAAAGGGATAGTTCACTTTGAAATTAAATGTTGGTATGTTTTATCTTTCCTCGAGGGCATCCAAGATGTAGCTGTCTTTGTCTCCGCAGTAGTTTAAATTTTGATATTTTTAGGTCAAACCGTTCTTGTCTGTCAGTCATATAATGCAGATCTGACCAATCATACTTCACCATCCGCCATTTTGTCCGACAAAGCGGTCAGGAGAGTTAGTAGATTAACATGGAGGATTTGAGCTTGAGAAGCGGAGTGTACTGACGTCTTTCCGCGGTTAAAACAACATTCCTTCCGATGTTCATTCATGTTTATTTGATGCTATAAATGAACTAGAAGGAAGAGATGATCGGTTCACGAGCGGCTTTAACTGAGGCGACACAGCGACCTGTCACACACATTAAAGAGACACAAAATGCTATTTATTGTTTACATTTCTTAAAAAAAATGACCAAATTTGAAAGGTGAGACTTTGTTTAATATCAAAAGTAACCCAAAAGTATCTGGTCTGTGTCTGTCAGTGTGTTGTCAGTGTCTCTCTGCTCCGCGATGTGTGTGTGAGAGCGGCGTAGCTTGTTGGACATAGCGACAGTAACTAAGAGGGGCGGGGCTTTGCGAACGGTCAATTGCGCCGCAGCTTGTGTGAGTTAGGTGAGTTGAGTTGAGTTAGGGACACCTTGAAAATCTGGTTGAGTATGACGGCCAGTTTTCCTCTGTAACCATTTACAAATTCGGCAGGTGTGTAATACCTAGTGTTTAAAATATGTTCAGATTTTTAAAGTCATGTAGTGTATTCCAGTCTTAATAAACACATTTCACACCATTCTTCTCACGGCTTGATTCTCACAGAATGGATGAAAATGCATTATTTTTTATTGCAATTTGCTTTGGATAAAATCGTGTAATATAACACACTGATCCAACAAAGAAAACAAATGCTTTTCAGCCTTACTGGTAGCAGATGAAACTGATTACCTCGCTTACTTCTCAGATGAACGTGACGCGGCGGTTGTGGAGTATAAACTATAATTGCTCGATGCCTCGGGAAGAGACGGTGCCGGTCATCGCAGTGTCCAGCTTCATGCTCTTCCTCCCCATCATCTTCTACCTCAGCAGCTTCCTGCACTCGGAGCAGAAGAAACGCAAGCTCATACACCGTGAGTAACTGCGCAGACGGTCTGCAGACGCTCAAGGAAAAGGACAGAGGTGTTCGACTAACTGTGCATGCTTCCGGTTTCATGGTCAATTACTTGCAGACGAGATCACCAAGACTAGTACTTTTAGCATCTTTCAAAGCGTGTAATACACAGACTGTGTTTGTACTCAGCAGTGTTGGGAAAGTTCACTTTCTACATGAACTAGTTCAAAGTTCAGTTCACAAATTTTAAAATGAACTAGTTCAATTCATAGTTCAGTTTCAAAAATTAAAAAGTTCATAGTTCTTTTTTTTTTTCATGTTGCTGCGAGCTATTATTTTTCAAAATGATTGCCACAGCCCATATAGAACCACAGCAGTTATTTGATCAGTTTTAACACTGAAGCTGTGCGTCAGATGTTCCCGTCCTCACCGACCTCGTCATAAAACTCGTTTAAATGATCATGTGACGCCTGCACGCTGCTTTTAGTTTTGATTTTAGTGATGAGTCGTTTATGAATGCATTCATTGCGTCTGTCACGTGACAAATGAACGAAAGACTCGGAAGGTAAAGTAATTATGTGTTCCATGTAAACGATTTTTGACTAAATAATTCAGAATATGATCAAGATTGCGTAAGTGGATGTGTTCGGGGAATTTGCCAGTTAATAGTATAACATTTAAAGCCCCTTAAATGAACGAAATGACTGATTTGTTCATTTTGATGAACGAGATCGAACAGGAGAGTCGGTCGAGCATTTGAGAGCTTACTAATTAGGCTTTCAACTTGACTGACTTGCTTGGCCATAATCTTCAACTGCATTTTTAAAAAAAATCTATAAACAACAAAAACATCAAGAATATTTTGAAAATCAGTACAGATCCGTTTTTATTTCATACTTACCAGGTACCAAAGTGACAAGTGAACATCACTGATTCAAAGTTATAGAAAAAACCCAAAACAAAACAGAGAGTTACTACTTCTTTACATAACAATTTCAATATTAATTTGTTAATTTTGTTTCTTGTGTTATTTGGATGTCACCTTTGATAAAAGCGTCAGAGAAACCATAATTATGATCACAGTGCATATAATTGGACATGTGCCTTGAAAAGACGACATCGCTCATCAAAATGACGCAGATGTGTGATCCGGTCTTAAAGGTAAACACACACAGATGTGTGATCCGGTTTTAATGGGTTAAGGCCGGTTTACGGGATGTTTTTGCCTAATGGAACCCTATTGAACGAAGTTAAACTGAGAGAGCGTGCCGTTCACCGACACCAGAAAGAACGAGTTCACAGTAACGTTCATCAGCAGTAACACAGTACGGTCAGTTCACGTTCGCCCAAAATATGAACGACTTCATGAACGCGTTCAGGCACAACACTGCACTCAGTGAATACTCTTCTGCATCTCCTGCCAGTCTGGTTTTAATCTGTTCCTTCATCTTGATCCACAGCCAAAAGAGCCAAGTCCAGCAGCAGCCTGATGAACATCCAGGACAAGTTCAGCTGAGCGGAGACGGCACCGGATCTGGGGTTCCCCTCTCCCAACGGCACTGTTATCATGGACGGATGGGGTTCATGTCTTCTCCTGGACTCCCAGCTCATCCTGGTTCTAAGACTGCGGTGTTCTCCAGCTGCTGGGATCACATTCTCTTCTTCTATTTAAATTCTCTTGTTTTGTTTTGCACTGTTTGTGATTTGCACTATTGATTTAAGTTCAGTGCTTTTTTTTTTCTTGGCTGTTAAAAAAAGACATAATTCTACTGTTTTTCAGAGAGGATCAGTGAGCTTTTCAATAATTAGAAAGGCTGTTGGTATTATATTATTGGATGTAAGGTATGAAAAATATGTGATCCGAGAAAAGGCTGCTTTATCTTTACATGAAACTGGTTATGCTGCATTTTTGAGAGAGCATGTTACATTTTATACTCTCTATTTTCCTATGTAGTAACGAATACACACACACACGTCACACACACACACACACACACGGCACCGGTACCACTTCTGGAAGCACTCCATGTGCATTAGAGAAAGGTCTTGTAACAAATACCTTATTCAGGGTCAAAGGTGTTTGCAGTGAGTAGAGGAGAGAAGTAAAGGATGGCAGACGCAACATGAAGCCTTTTAGACGAACCATGTGCTTGAGTTGCCAGTCTTCACCTCAGTGTATGCTTAGATACTGTCATTTAAATGTTTGATAGACTAATTAGACTAAGGCATGGAAGAAGAAAGTTGAATTAATGATAGGAAGCTTATTTCCTCAGCTCTGATGTATTAAATTATGTAAAGTGTAAGTTATAAGAAACCCCCTTGCATTCTTTTGTGGTTGTGAAATAATTTTCAATCTATTAGTTGCCTCATACCTGTATTAAAATATGTTAATTATGCTTAACTCCTAAAGCCTTCCTCGGAGGGATTGACAGGCTCGCTGTTTGCATGGTTATGTGGACTTTCCTTGGATTGCGAAGCACTGTTTCCTCAGTCATTAGCAGCTAATCTAAATGTAGGATAAAGTTACTTGGCCGAATAATCGTAACAACACATCCATTTAAGCCGCATTGGCTTTTTGGTCTTATGGAGCCGAGCCATTGCCTATCACACTGCCTCATAAGCGCATTGTGCTTGATTTGTCCAATCATATGATCGTACAGGACGGTGTGGGGAGAAATGGCCTTTTCATACGCGGCTCATGAGTGCAATGTCTAACAAGAATGACAGCTTTCATCCCTGCAATGCCATTATCCGTTAAGCATTGGTGAAAGTCATTACTCCTGACCTGACTGCCAAAACCAGGAGGATATTCTGGCCACGTGCTCGACGAACTGACGCAAAAGCTGGAATAGCTTACCTTCCCTGACAAGAGCCCTGGAGAGGACGAGGAGAACTGGGGGAAATATGAGATTATCCCACATCACGTTTTGCCCCGATAAGAATCCGAGCAGTGACTTTGGACCTTAAGCAATGAGCCTGTTAAGAAATAACCCTACGCCTGAAACTCGGTTGGGGATTTAAAATCCAACAAACCCTGAATGTTGCTCCTGCATTCAGTTTAAAAGTGGACATGAGGATTTTGGATGATCTGTCATTAGAAATGAAACCTGTTGATGATTGCTTTGTAAAGAGGATTCGTATACTAACAAAAAAGTCTTATATTTTCACCTTTTGTAAAGCTGTAATTTTATTTCAAATAATAAAGACATTTCATTCTAAAACTGTTTATTGTATAATTATTATTTAAATGTATGATTTACTTAATACAGCAAATATAGCAATGTGAATTGAGTTCATTACCAGCCCTCTGGCTCGTTTCCAAGTATCATTTAGTGTAAAATGTCATATTTCATCATTTGATTCTCATAATTTAAAAAAGTGTCAGTTTCTGGATTTAATTGGATCAATATTGCTCAAAATTAGTTTGAAGGAAAAATTAAATATGTTGATAGTGGTAACTGGTAAGTCATAATGTGTTCATTGTTAGTTAAAATTTGTACAAATTAAATAAAATACTGGAAAACAACATTGACCGTAATTGCATGTCAAGTTGCAACAAGAAAAATCATGCATGTGATCATCACCTAGCTGATAAAACCCTGGTATAATAGTAATATAATAATATATACACACCTGTTATTGTATAATAATACTATCTGGGTTATAAATTAAATATTGTTGGTTTGCTTATCAAATTTGTATCTTTAAACTTTTGATTTGTATCTGGTCTATATCTGCTCTGTCATCCATCACACTTATAGTATTCTTATGTTGTGCAACTTTGGTAGTTATGCAAACCTTTTAAAGCTGTCAGTTAGTAAATGAGCTGAATATGGTGCTTTGTTGAAGAAATATAGCGTTATAATTAGAGAACTCTCACTTAAGAGCCAACATGTGTTGCTGAATGAAAGGGGCCATTATGACCTCATAAGGGTCAAAGTCTGAAGATCATGGGATTATGGTATTATGATTATAAAATCACTTCATCACAGTGGTCACTTAGCACCGCTGATGGCCACAGCGCTCTCCATCCCAGCCTCCATTAACCGCTGATCGTTCTTCAATGCTTCGCCCCATTACAAAGGTCACATGAGAGGTCAGCTGGAGGAGACACCGCAGATGCTGATTGGTGTGTCAGAATCCTAAGGTGGATGACTTCTGTTCCCTGTAGCTTTAAATAAGACAATGGGATCACCGTAGGCCAGGCTTACACAGACCCGGGGGGTCTGGCAGAATAAGAGCTTTTGAATTAGAGGCTGTGGCATGAGGGCAGAAACATCTGACCCTGTCGGGCACCCCTGCCCGCTCATCTCTGGGTACAGTGCATCGCCCATCAGCTGGACACGACGGCTAGAAAGCCTCTTGAGGAAAATAATAGGCAAGATTTCAGTGAGGAAAGGTGGCCACTGCGGTGCTTCATCTCCATCAGTGATCCGCTGCATTCAAGTCTATTTCTAAAGTGGGTTTAGCATCTGAATAGCTCAGTGAACATTAGAAAGCACAGGGTAAAATGAATAAACACTTCCACTTATTTAAGTCTATATATTCCTATATATCGAGTTATGCACTGAACTCAATATGCTAATATTTTTTACTCTCTGTTTGCTAATGATACTATTTGTTTACTCCATTCATACTTGAACTTCTAAGTCAATGTACAAAATAAGCAGAAATGCAATGGGACCATGACCACAAATACAAAATATTTATGGACATGACCTTTATTTTACAATATATACATTTAAAAAAAATGCTGGGTTGTTTTAACCCAATTTTGGGTCAAATATGGACAAACCCAGCCATTGGGTTACATTTTTTAATTGCATTTTTGATCCAACGTTTGGGTTTGTCCATATTTGACCCCAAATTGGGTTAAAACAACCCAGCATTTTTTAGAGTGTAATAATGAATATCCATTAATCCTGTAACTGTAAAAGTTTTAAAATAACCATGACCCTCATTGTAAAAAGAAATTGACATAAATTTGGGCATGAAACAAAATTAATTTCTTAATTTTCATGCAACTTGTTATGTTTGATTTTTATACAGATTTATGGCCTTATAGAGCATAACCTCCATTTAATAATGTGTAAATTAAGATGAGGGTTGTGACCTGCACAATTACTCCCTGCATATTTAACTCTGTCTGATTAACGCAGGACGGCAAGAGCATCTCTCAAGTCTGAAGTAAGCAGTCTCATCACTGGAGCTCTTATTTGTTATTTTCTGCTGCCATCATCACTCAGGTCAATGGGATTGAAGTGGAAATGGCAAAGGTTATTGAGGAGGGTTTGAGCATGATCACTTCCTCTCGTTTTTACTCTATCATATCAACTCAGATGGAGACACTTGATGATTTTTTTATTTTTTTTTGTAAATAATGTGGAATTTATTAACAGTTGAACCATGAGGCTGTCTATATTACATGGAGATTAATCATAAATAAATCAGATTGTATTACTCTGGTGCCATCTATCGATGGAATGTGATTTTAAGGCACACTTTGAATGCTTTATGATTGACTTAATAGATTGAGACAAGATGTTTTCATGCCATCACTGCTGAAAAAAAAAAAACTTTAAACCAGACTAAGTTGGGCTGGTTTTTAGACTTGTACGTCCGTTTAGCTATAGCTTACCAGCATTTGAACCAGCTAGATTGGCCTTTACCAGATGAGACCAGCTATCTTGGGCTGCTTTAAGATATTTTCAGCCTATTGACTGGTTTGACAGCAATATTCACTGAAGAAAATCAATTGGCATTCGGGAAAAGCCTCTTAATCCATAATATACAGTATATGGATTTGCCATAAGAGTGCGGCATTGCACCAGTATAACCAGTGTCGGGCCAACATCTAGTGAGGAGGAGCGGTCGTGGTTTCCACGGGCTCGGGGATGATCGTCCACATCGGGGGCAACGGCCAGTGGGTTCCGTCCCACCGAATATCTTGGTCCAAAGCGGGCCAACTGGGGCTTAAGTGTGGTCATGAACAACAGCGGAGCTACCTCAGTCAGGAGCACTGCTGCTCATTTCACATGTTTTCATATCAGGCTACCAGCTAACCTCAACATTTAAGGCATTTTCAGCTCAAGACACTTTCAGACACAAGCGATCTGTTTGAAATAATAAATACATATATGACTTTGAAACTGAGTCCGGAAAGCATGGCGCTGGAAACATGTATTGCTTTTTTATTAGCGGACAGTTATGATGCTGAAGATTTCTTATATTTCAAGAAAAATACGACTCGCCGGAAAGCCAGGTGAATAAAACAGTTTTATTCATGGTTTTATTAGTATCGCCGTTGTTGCTTCATTTAGTAAACAAACACTGCGCTCTCCTCTCACTACAGTTAGTATTTGATGTATTCATTCTGTTTCCCAGCCTGTTGAAAATCCATTTTAAACTGGTAATTAATGTTTCAAACGTGGTTGATCTTCATTTGCTGGTTTATTGTCTGCCCACAATCTTCTAAAAACCAGCTCGGCTAGCTACCTTTGCTAGCTGCTGGTTAACTTACAAGAAATTAGGTAGGCCTACAAGCTGTCACTGCCTGGGGCACTAGGTGCTAATATGTACATTTAAAGTATTAATATGTACCTTTAAGACACTATGATGTGCAATTTAGGGGTAAATGTTTTCATTTTTTGTACATTAGGGTACTGCCCCAGTGACAGCTTTGTACCTTTTTATTTTCCTCCTGGGAGTGCCAATGACCAGCAGCAACTAAAAAGCGAGAGAAAAAAATCAGCAGGGAAAAACCAATGATACAAATTATTATTTTGATATTAATTTATTTATGTTTCAACAGAATGAAGCTGAAAACTAAACAAAGTGATAATCTGAAAAGGTAAGATGATCCACACAGCATTTGATGAAAAAAAGTTTCCATCAAGAAACAACTTTATAATGAAATGTTAGATAAATAACAATATTTGTTTTCACGTGTCAGAGAGGAAGAAAGAGAAGTGTTCAATACCGTGCTGCAAAGCTTGACAATAAGTGAGTTTAAGAGTCACTTCCAGCTGACGCCAACTCAAACCGAGGTACTTAAGCTAATGCTGGTCCTACTTGTTTTGCTAATCTCGTTTGTATTTTGTGAACACATTGTTCCGTTTGTGTTTGTAGGAGTTGGTACGGCTGCTGGCGCCCTGTAAACGGACCGCCATTAGGCAAGAGGGATGGACCGTGTGGCACGCGGTGCTTGCTTCTCTGTGGGCGCTTTCTACCCAAGAGTCTTACCACAGTGTGGCGACCCGCTTTCACATCACAGAGTCCCTCGTCTGCGATCAGCTGGATGAGTTCTGCGTCCTTATTACCAGCAATCTGGCTAATGAAATCCACTGGCCTCAGGGGGAGGACGCGGAGACGTCTGTGCTGGGCTTCTTTTCTACCGTGGGGTTACCAGACACTCTGTGTGTAGTAGGAACGTGTTTCATTCCTATCGGGAAGCCTACAGATGTGCCAGATCCAGAGGCGTATAGAGATGCACAGGGGTTGTACTCGATAAAACCCATGGCTTTTTGCGACCACAAGGGTCGGTTTGCCCATGTGACCGCAGAGCACCCGAGTAACTGGCACAACTCAAGAGCACTGTTAGCCACGGAGATCGGCAAGGCGTTGCTGGAGGACCCCGTGGCTCTCCTACATGGCAAGCACATCGTCGGTGACTCCACCTTCCCACTTTCAGAGCACGTCCTGACCCCGTTCCCCGATTATGGAACAGTCGGACAGAAAAAAGTGTGTTATAATCAGAAAGTGCAGTCGTGTCTGGCAGTGGTGCAAGGCTCTATCCATACGCTGAGATCTCATTTTCAAAGGCTCCGGTGTCTGCAGACGCACTCCATCTGCCAAACCAGCGCCGCCGTGAAGGCCTGCTGTATTCTATACAACATGTTCCTAGACACGTATGTGCCAGTGGATTGCATGGAAGATGATCATATAACCCAAGAACCTTTCCACAAACTACCTTATGGACACTCTGGAAGTCTTGGTGGAATATCTAAAAGACAAGACATCGCCGCCTTACTTGGGCGAGCCACTAAAAAAAGAAAATTAATGTACAACAATTAGAAAATTATTTTCAGTTTTGCATATGACAATGTTGAAAAAAATGTCCTAATTTAAATTGTAAGGTGACTTTTGTGTAAACAAGTCAAAAAGCAATAAAAATATATTGAATTTAAAAACAAGTGATTGTCTAATAAAACCATATTCTTTATTGAGGATCTAGGATGTCTATTCATCTGAAAATACTTTTATGGTTTATTTAAAATGATCCATTACAATAATCTGAGTCCAAAAAAATAATATATTATATCATATTGTTTTGGGGTTCTTGGCTGAGAGTGTGAGGGACCCAATGTCTGTAAATGTTGTTTTTTCTTCTTCTTCAGTTTTTAGTACCTTGTCATTTTGTACATTAAACGCCGATAAAAACTTAAAATCAGGGGTTTCAACTAAAAAACAAATACTACAACGCGCAGGCGTAGAACACGTACACTACTTATGCTTAAAACCGGCGCACAGGTTTTTCGCATTTCAGAGCTACGACAGCAAGCGGCGAGGCGTTATTAACGCCATAATAAATGTCTATGTCGTGTTAAGAGTACAAAAGTATGAATCTTTTATCCAACCAACAACAATCGCTGTACTGTAAAATAAAACGCGTTTTTAAAAATACCCCCCACATTTTTACATAATCACATTAGGCGGGCAAAGTCTTAATAAAAATAATACAAGCACCGGGGACTTTTATTTTGACACGCACAGCGACCGTGGCAGAGAGTGCGCGGACGCTGGCTTCCCTCTCCCGCATATGTGTCTAGTCCTACAGTGAGCGACTGTACGGCGGCAAGGCGGCTGAAAAAATCGGGGTTTAGTGCCGCTGCGAAATGGCTGGACAGCAGTTTCAGTACGACGACAGTGGCAACACTTTTTTCTATTTCCTCACGTCCTTTGTGGGACTAATAGTCATCCCAGCCACCTATTACCTCTGGCCCCGGGATCAGAATGCGGGTAAGGCCCCATATGCTAATGCACTTCCAGCTAACCAGGTGCCTGTCGCTCGCTGATCACCCTGATTACCTGATTGCCTTCTCTGCAAGGATGATTATGTTGACATTGCTGTATTTAATAAAACGAAAGCCGAGAGTAGGTCCAGTAATGACACCAAGGGCTCGGCGGAATGTTGTGTGTGGCATTAGCAGCAAGTCAACTAGACTAACGTTAGCTGGGATATTCCAGTGTTTAGAAGTGTCAGTCACGGATCCTAATGCAGACACGTATACACAAGGCTTTTCAGGGTTATATGTGAGCTTAGCTTCCATCACACACCAGCTAACATTACATCCGTGGTCCTCCGTTCAATAGGCTTGTTATGTCCTCATTTGTTTACGTTAGCAAACACAGTCAACTAATCTGGTCATATCATATAATGCAGTGGATGTTAAAAGTATTGGCATTACGTGCCACTCCCACTAATTTGTAAGCATGTTATGAAATATTTTTTCACCTTGAATTGTGCTCTTTCATGAACTCATGTTTATTTTTGATGTACATGCAACAGATAGACATGCTATTAAGTCAAACTTGATCACATCCACAGCAATAAATCCAGGCTACATATTTCTGCAGGCTACATAGAAGAAAACACACACATAAACGGACAGGTAAAAGATGACAAAAACACATTTATTTATATTTAAGAGTTAAACATTTAAGAGTATATTATATTGTGTGTAACACAAGCAACATTCCAGGAAAGCTGTAGTTTTTTGTTTTTTACAGCTCAGTAATTTCCTATCAGGCTATAAACACCACAGCTTAATTTTGTGTGTGTGTGACTGCGTATAAAACCCTCTGTCTACTAGATATTATTAACGATGGTTGGTTTTATTACACTAAAATCATTGCCTTGTCAATTTCATTTTTGTACATTTTCAGGCAGCTTTTGTAATATGGCTCTCAATGTAAGGCTCACATTCAGATAGAAATTCAAATGCCATGCCAAGTTTGCTAAACCCCACCAACTAAACAATATCATAGTACTGCCATGCTTTTTGGGCATGCTAAGACTAATATTGTGTCTTGCACGTGCACTTATATGGTAAGCATTCAGTACCATGCACTATATCAGCGTGCCGTAGCATTATTACCTGGAGCCCTCAGTGTACAGTGTGTGTGGTGGCGAGTGAGAATTAGATTTCATTGCACGATTGTCTTTTCTCATTCTTACGTAAATTAATTCACAGAGCAATTGCGGTTGAAGAGTTTACGAAGAGTTCATGGAAGATGTCTGTGGTATCGCCTTCGGCTCATGAAATCACAGCAGAGCATTGTTCCTACACTTAAGTAAGTGATTGTTTCTGTGGAAATGGTGCGTTTCATGGGAATGGCTGTGAGTGTGTGTGAGCATTAGGATTTTAACATGCATAGATTGTTGTGATTGCAGTAGTTGTATATAGTGTGCACTGGGGAACATGTGCATTTGTACAACAGCATCTGTTTACGATGATGCAGAATGTGGAGAAAAATAATTTTCCCTTTATGCATGTTATGTATATTAAAGGATATATATATAAAAAAAAGTTTAATATATTAACGTATGATGTATTTGGTGCTTGGTGTTCTGAAAACACAATTTTTTTTATTCTGAATCACCATTAAGACAGCAATTATTTCATGATTTTGTACGTTTTTGTTTGATATCACACTATTTGATTTCTGATTTTACATATAGCGATCTGCTGGTCATATAATTAGAATATCATCAAAAAGTTGATTTATTTCAAGAGTTCAACTTAACAGGTGAAACTAATATATTATATAGACTCATTACATGCAAAGTGAGATATTTCAAGCCTTTATTTGTTATAATTTTGATGATTATGGTTTATAGCTTATGAAACCCATGAAATCAAAATCTTAGAAAATGAGAATATTACATGAAATCACACAGTAATAATCACACAGTAATATGGTCACTGAACCAGGTTTGGGTCTTCTGGCAGTGTGTGCCGGTGCAAATCCTGCTGGGAAATGAAGGAAGCATGAAGTGCTCTGGACATGTCCTGTAGACGCTGCGCTGACTCTGGATTTAATAAAGCACAGTGGACCAAACTCCTCTTTTCTGAGGAGAGACACCTTTGCAACTCCAGCCGACGACACGGCTCCCCAAACCATCACGGACTGTGGGAACTTCACACTGGACTTCAAGCATCTTGGATTGTGTGTCTCTCCTCTCTTCCTCCAGACTCTGGGACGCGGTTTACAAATGAGATGCAAAGGTGTCTCTCATCAGAAAAGAGGACTTTGGTCCACTGTGCTTTATTAAATCCAGAGTCAGCGCAGCGTCGACCAGGACATGTCCAGAGCACTTCATGCTTCCTTCATTTCCCAGCAGGATTTGCACCGGCACACACTGCCAGAAGACCCAAAACCTGGTTCAGTGACCATATTACTGTGCGATTACTGTGTGATTTCATGTAATATTCTCATTTTCTGGGATTTTGATTTCGTGGGTTTCATAAGCTGTAAACCATAATCATCAAAATTATAACAAATAAAGGCTTGAAATATCTCACTTTGCATGTAATGAGTCTATATAATATATTAGTTTCACCTGTTAAAGGATTAGTTAACTTTTTAAAAAACTTTTGCTGATAATTTACTCACCCCGATGTCATCCAAGATGTCCATGTCTTTCTTTCTTCAGTGGAAAAGAAATGAAGGTTTTTGATGAACACATTTCTCCATATAATGGACGTCAATGGGCCCCAAACGGGTCAAGGTCCAGATGACAGTGTCAGCGCCGCTTCAACGGGCTTTAAACGACACCAGACGATGAATACGGGTCTTATCTAGCGAAACCATCGTCATTTCACACATAAATAATAAAGTTTAAGTTTTATAAGCACAAGCGCTCGCCTTGCTCTGTTCTGTGATGCGCGTTCGTGACGTCACGTAATACGCAGTTACGCTGTAAAGGTCTCGCTTCTGTGAAAAGTAAAACATTTCTATCCTGACGAAAAGTTTCTTTTAGGCTTTTTAATATTCCAACACCAGGATACACACACGAGATGGGCATTTTAAACGATAAACTGACACAAAAGACATTTGAATATGTGTGTATGGTCCTCCTTCCGCACATCTGTAAACACTGACTCGTCAAGCGTGACCTTTACAGCGTAACTGTGTATTACGTGACGTCACGAACGCGCATCACAGAACAGAGCAAGGCGAGCGCTTGTGCTTATAAAACTTAAACTTTATTATTTATTTGTGAAATGACGATGGTTTCGCTAGATAAGACCCGTATTCATCGTCTGGTGTCGTTTAAAGCCCGTTGAAGCGGCGCTGACACTGTCATCTGGACCTTGACCCGTTTGGGGCCCATTGACGTCCATTATATGGAGAAATGTGTTCATCAAAAACCTTCATTTCTTTTCCACTGAAGAAAGAAAGACATGGACATCTTGATGACATCGGGGTGAGTACATTATCAGCAAAAGTCTTTTTTTAAAGTGAACTAATCCTTTAAGTTGAATTCTTGAAATAAATCAACTTTTTAATGATATTCTAATTTTGTGTATTGCTGTGACACCTCAGCAATGCAGCACAGTGGCCAAAACTTATGAAATGATTAATTCTTCAGCAAAGTAATGGCCTCAGACACTTTTCAAAGCTCTGCAGGAACTATTTAAAGCACAGCTTGGATCCGATGCTTGGAGAGTTCAGACATTCTGTCTTTCATGGTTTAATCTGCTTTTTTTGGCTATTCAATCACCGTTACATACATCATCTACTGTCTATTTAATTGTGAATTGTGGTTACAAACTAAAATGAACTTTTTGTCATTTCAGAAAAGCAGCCCTGTTGTTTGGGTGGGCAGTATTTCTTCTTCTGGCCTATAAGGTGTCTAAATTAGATCGAGAGTACCAGGAGTATAACCCCTATGAGGTCCTCAACTTGGACGCGGTGAGGACGACATTCTTGCTTTCTTTCTTTCTTGTAATCTTGTTTGTCATTTGAATCTCTAAACGACGTCTCCTCAAGATTAATAGATCCACTATGTTCCTCTTTAGGGGGCATCTGTCGCTGAGATTAAGAAGCAGTACAGAGTTCTGTCTCTAAAACACCATCCAGATAAAGGTGGAGATGAGGCCATGTTCATGAAGCTCGCTAAAGCGTACTCAGCGTAAGACCCGTTTTATTCACAGTTGGCTTTTAGATTTAATGTCATGTTATTTATGGGTCTGGCAACTCATTTTTCTGTGCGAGTCAATCGTGGTATTGCAGTGTGGGATGTTTTATCTGGCACAATACAGTTCATAAAAAAGCTATTCATTAAAATGTGCTGGAATTAAATGCTTAATCTTCTTGAAATACACTTTCTATTACTTGTCAATATGGCACACTATGTAATCATCACTTTCTGAAATTGTTTTCATACTTTCGCACAGTTTGACAAATGAGGAATCACGGAAAAACTGGGAGACATATGGCAACCCTGATGGCCCAAGAGGTGATGATTTCTTTAACTTGTTAACTTATTGATTGATTGTTTAGTGTTCCCTAAACTGAAAAAAAATCTTGTTTTCATTTAACTCTTGAACAGTGACGAGTTTTGGGATCGCTCTTCCTGCGTGGATTGTTGACCAGAAAAACTCCATGCTGGTAAATTCACACACTATTGTTTTTCTCCAGCTGTCAGTTCAGTTTTAACCACATTTTAAGAGTCAACTAAAAATGATATAAATGAGTTGCAATAACTGAGTTGCAATAACCTTTCACAGGTGCTGCTGGTCTATGGGTTGGCTTTTATGGTCATTCTGCCTGTGGTTGTGGTAAGCTAGATCAATAACTTAAGTTAACCCCTTATATTGGCATCACAGCCATTACATATTTAAAACAGTAATATCCTATACTAAACCTAAACTAATCTTGACTAACTATATATCATTTGAAAGCTTACAATCTCTAGTTTACATATTTGGTGACTGGTTTTTAAAATAAATGACAGAGGAGCCGTAATTGATCAATTTGCAACAAGAATATGTTCATCCTCCTGAGGCGTGTTCAGACCTTTATTTTGAAATAGTGATGAACATGAAAAATCATGAAAGAATGGTAGAAACCTCCGTTTGTTTTCATGCCAAGAGTTCAAAAGATAGCATCCATTCGATTATTTTAGACAAAAAGGTCTGAAAATGTTTTGAATATAAAAATATATAATAATAGATTCAGCATTAGTGATGTGTCAGCGAGCTATAATGCACATACGTGATCTTCTGTGTTTCTTAGAGGTTGAGTTCATTTCAAAATCTGCCAAACTTCCTATACTACTTCTGAATAGGATGTCTACTTCATAAATTGTATGAAAATTGTAAAAATAATGGTTCAGACTCAAACCACATATGGAGATGGAGGCGCCCTTATATGGTCAGTAATGTCCACTAGTGGAGAAGTGTGGTACTGCGCCCAAACTAAATCTCACTGAACGCTCATTTTCTGAGATATCAACCTAACATTTGAAACACAACTTGTTCAGATTTTGGGCTTTGATTATTTTTTTTGTTGTTGCATTTTTAGAGTCCACCAGGTTTTGAAAATATATATTTTATATAAAATATGAATAACTAAATTTTTTACATTGTCATAAACTCAAACTTCTATAACTTTTTTCTGTTTAACTTTCTTAATTTATTTCACGTCTACAAAAATCTGCCAAATATATTCTTTAAAACAATACCAATCTTACATCTATATTCCAAAGCATTCTTGAATTACAACCATTTAAGTTCAGAATGTGCATTTTCATGTCTATTAAAAAAAGGGGGTGACACTTAAGGGGTTAATAGAACACATGTACACTACTGTTCAAAAGTTGGAATGTGTTTGAAAGAAGTTTCTTATGTTCACCAGGACTGCATGTGTTTGATCAAAAATAAAGTACCAATAGTGATATTGTGAAATATTATTACAATTTAGAATAAGTGTTTTCTATTTTTTATATATTGTAAAATTGTATTTATTCCTGTGATGACAAAGCATCATTACTCCAGTCGTCAGTGTCACATGATCCTTCAGAAATCACACTAATATCTAATTGAGTGCGCAAGGAATATGTCTTATTATTATCAATGTTGAAACCGATGTTTAAATGACTTTAATGTTGCTTTTGATCAATTTAATGGTTCTTAAGTCGAATAAAAAATATAAATTCATTAAACATTGTTGGGTTGTTGTACAGGCATTTTAGAAACTTCCATTGATTAATATTCTTATAAACACTATATTCATGTGTGCATGTGTGTTTAGGGCACATGGTGGTACCGCTCCATCCGCTACAGTGGGGATCAGATCCTGATCAACACAACTCAGCTTTTTATGCACTTTATGTACAAAACACCTACAATGAACATGAAACGTAAGTGCACACCTAGACGGACGTAAGGTCACCATTCAGAGAACTGCTTTATGACATGTTTCGTGACCGAGTCTCTCTCTCTCTGGCAGGATTGGTGATGGTGTTGACGGCAGCGTTTGAGTTTGATCCTCGTAGTAACAAAGAGGCCATTATAAGACCGACAGACAACATAGAAGTTCCCCAGGTACAATGTTCCTCAAACATTTATATGCATTTTGTGTGTGCAGAAGATTTAAGAGCGCTTGTGGATCATGATCATATCGAAAACATAATGTTTGTTCCTGTGTGCAGTTGATTCGGGAGCTGGGGAACATTAATGTGAAGAAGAAGGAGCCTCCGTTCTGCTATCCCTACAGCCTGAAGGCCCGAGTCTTATTACTCACACACCTCGCCAGGATGGACGTGTCTGAGGACATAGAGGAGGGTATGCATTCACACACACCTCTCAAGTGTCGACATGTATTCCTGTAAGATAATATCTGTCTAATATAAAAATCATTACATTTATGCATTTGGCAGACGGTTTTATCCAAAAGAATTCAAGCTTTACATTGCAAGTATGTGCGCTCCTTGGGAATCAAACCCTTGACTTTATCGTTGCTAATGCCACGCTCTGCTAGTTGAGCTAACCGAACTGTATTATCATTGCAAATAATTTAGGGTTTTTAATGTGAATTCATTGGTAGTTTTGTATCTCCTGCAGATCAACGGTTTGTGGTGAAGAAGGGCCCTGCGTTACTGCAGGAAATGATCAATGTTGGCTGTCAACTCACTATGATGGCAACCAGTAGAGGAGGTAACTTCAAAACAATGTTTTCAAATATTGACTGATGGACTATATACATATACACTACAGTTCAAAAGTTTGGCATCCAGTATGATTTTTTTATTTGAAAGAAATTAATATTCAAGAATGCATTCAATTGATTAGAAATGGCAGTAAAGACTTTAAATAATTACTAATAAAAAATAATCCTATTTCAAATAAATGCTGTTGTTTTGAACTTTCTATTAATCGAAGAGCCCTGAAGGTAAATGTATCATGGATCCCACAAAAAGCTGTTTTCAACATTGATGATAATAATAAATGTTAGAATGATTTCTGAGGGATCATGTGACACTGGCTGTGTTTACACTTGGCATTAACATGCGCCCTGTATCCGGATGTTGTCCACACACACATTGAAAAGACGAGTGTAAACGCGCTTCTGATGGGAAAGTTCTCGATGAGCGTGTGCAGGTCCAGAGGGAGTCGAGGACGCATTGTGATCGGATCTCAGTGTAATGTAAACGCAATCCAACCGGCGTGTGTGTGTGTGTGTGTGTGTGTGTCTGCATTCACAAGTGGACGTCATAAATCTCCCCACGTGCTGTCAGAAAATAATGACCAGATGCAGTTTAGACAAGAAATTAAACTTATTTGAACCTTACAATAAATGTCAATATTTAAAACAGTTTATTTAGACTCACATGATACTGTGTGTGTCATTTTTAATTTTAATTGTGCAACATTATCTGATGGCCTGTGCAATCACATCTGTGATCATGAGATCTTAATGAAGAGCGTGCGCTGCTTTGCCAGAGGAATAATGGGAATAAACTTTCTATTTTTTTATGTTTTAAATGTTTAATTTTTTTTATTGTTTCATCATGTTTATTAATTTCCCATATTGCACGCTATAACCTTAAACCCAGATGATCGATGATGTGACTTGTTTAACATGATCAACCCAGTTATTTTTGTATGATCAACTCTGGAAATAATCCTCATTCAAAAAGCGTAATTTGATCTAAGACTGGAGATTGCACAGGAAAGTAAAGTGAGTGAGTGAACGCAATTGGGACATTGATTCATTTGTATAATCTTTACTCTTACTTTGGTGTCGTGCTACAGACCTAATTTAAATATTATTCAGGAAGCAGAAATCCGTTCGGTTATCCAGATACAGAGGCTACTTAATACGAACAAATGTAAACGCACCGTGTCCTGATTGGCTAATGATCCGATCTGCTTGATCCATCATGGTGATCGCATGTTAATGCCAAGTGTAAACGCAGCCATTGAAGACTGGAGTAATGATGCTGAAAATTCAGCTTTGCCATCACAGGAATAAATGAAGTTTTAAAATTAAATTAAAACACAAAATTAATTTAATTTTTTTTTTTTTTTACAATATAACAGTTTTTTTTACTGTTTTAATCAAATAAATGCAGCCTCGGTGAGCATAAGAGACTTCTTTTTAAAACATTTAAAAATCTTTCTGATTCCAAACTATAGAACACTGGTGTACATGAAGTATCATACATGATTAAAACATGGTTGTGTTTGATTCCAGGGCTTCGGGCCCCCAGGCTGACGTCCATAGAGAACTGCATGAAGCTGTCTCAGATGGTGGTGCAGGGACTGCAGGAGGCCAAGTCTCCTCTGCTGCAGCTGCCACACTTCGAAGAGGAGCACCTCCGATACTGCATCTCCAAAAAGGTACATCATTCTCAGCACATAAGAAGATCTGTTAGGGCAATTGTGTTGTGTTTATATTATACTATAGTATAACTAATTAAGAACTGTAAATCCATGCATACTAATAGTTAGGGCTGTGAGGGAATCTGCTACATCAGTTATAGTTGCACTTTGCAGGCTGTTTTTCTTCATAATAAGTTTAATACAAACCATAGTTACATACCCCCACTTAAACTATTTCCTAATATCGTTCCTCTCTGATTCTCAGTATAAGGTGCGGACGTTGCAGGATCTGGTCAGTCTGAAAGACTCTGACAGGAGGAACATGCTGAGATTCCTTGGGGATGAGAAGTATGATGAGGTCATGGTGGTCCTCGGGAGCTTCCCCTATATCAACATGGAAACTAAACTTCAAGGTTTGTCAGCGTGTTTGTGCAGTCTTAGGCCCTGTTTACACGAGAACGAAAAACGTAAAAATATTGTATCGGATGTGCCTTTCGTTTACACGGCGACGGCGTTTTTGGGGCTTAAAAACGCACAAAAGTGAAACCGCCCTCCAGAGTTAGGGTTAAGATCTTAAAAACGCTCCACCGTCGCGTTCCCGTCTAAAGGGTAAAAACGGGGGTTAAAGCAGCAGCTTTACCGTATTAAACATGACAAACTGTGTCAGTGTCTCTTTCACTTTCAGTGCTCCACATCGCCACCTAGCCGTCTGGAGTGCACACTACATCCAATCTCACACACTTTTGCGTCACCATATGCACGCAGATTTCCCCCCATAACGCTCGTCTAAACGCAGAATAAAAAGTGATACCGCAACGCCACTTTTGTGTTTTCTCTTCAGATCGCTTCCGTGTAAACATAGCCTCACTGTGCGTTCACACCGGACGCGAATAGCGCGTCAAATTCACGCCTGCCGCATCTAGTTTGACGCTTGAACATTTTTTACGCCTCGGACGCGCGTCAATTTCGCTCCAAACGTAAAAAGCAAGCGTCCGAGGCGAAATCCGCTTCTTCTGGGAGAGGAAAGTGCTACGCGGGAAATTTAAAAATACTACTGTTATTGTGTCACGAAATGTAGTTTTAAGAGTTGTTCAGTCGAGAATGTAGTCGTTTAAAGCTCAAATCTGTGGTTTATTTATGAAGATAGCGCCTATTTAAAAAATGTGATCTGCCGTTTCGGAGTTGTGCGATCCAGGCGATCAGCGGCGCTCAGCGCTCATGTAACCCGCTGGAGCCGCCGCACCTCGGCTAGTCCTCCTGACGTCTGCCGCTGGTGAACGAGACATGTTTAAATTCACAATCTATAGCTTCGTTCTATTATATGAAACATAAGTTAAAATACATTAATGACTCGTTATAACGTCGGTCAAACGACTTCTTTAATTAACGTTATGTGAGTTTTTCTTCATCTCATTCAGAAATATGACTGCAAGTGTTCAGTGTCACATTCATAGTTAACATCTGAACAATGTCATTCCTTCTTTCACGCGGGCATTTAGTCATTACAAAATAAGTTATTGAGGCCAAACATTTAAAATGACATTATAATTAGAAAATCGGGCCTTCCCCCGTTTATCACGTCACTTCACCACGTGACAGCAGCAAGCAGGCTCCGATTGGTTAATGCGGCGCGGATTGACGCAGAAGTTCAGATTTTTCAACTCGGGCGGCAGACGCGAATTTGCGTCAAACGCGTGAATGCACAAAAAGCACTACATAAAATAATTCGCGCTTAACGCATCAGACGCTCAATTCGCGCGAACGAGGCGTATTCGCGTGTACCGCGCCGCACTCTACGCCTCATTCGCGCCGCAGAAATTTGACTTTGACTTAACATTGGAATCACTCACGCCTGACGCGCTATTCGCGTCCGGTGTGAACGCACCATTACATTCAATAAAAACAATATGTGTGATTTACAGACTTTAACTCTGTGTATGTTTCATCACTCTACAGTGTTGGACGATGAAGATAGCCATAACATCACAGCAGGATCCATTGTCACAGTTACGGTTACCTTGACAAGGAAGAGAATGTGTGTAAGTAGTATATATACAAGAATATCTCATGGGCCACCATTTCTCACCCAGATGTTTACTTGAAGAGGGTGTGTTATGTATATATTATGCGTATTGATTATGGTCATGGAAAGGCCATTGGTACACACATTGCAGTTGCACCAGTCTTCCACAAGAGGCCAATGCTGAGCTTGCTTTTTGTTTTTGAGAATTTATTTCAGCAAGACAATCATATTTGACCAAAAACAGTCTTTATTATTTGACTTCTTTATGCACAACAACATTGTAAATTTGTGTTTAGGAGATGTTCGAGAAAGAGGAGAATGCACCTCTTCCTACAGAGGAAGCGAATACAGAGGAGGTAGCAATGCTTTTAAGTTACACTTTAATCAAACACACAATTATAATGACTTAAATATGCACATTTGCATCTTGCTATTTGCTCATCATCATGTTTGAACGTTTTAAAATGCTTAATTTGTCATTTGCAGCAAGGTGATGCCAAAAACAAAGCAAAAGTTTGGCAAAATAAGAATAAAGGAGCTAAAAAAGCTGCTAAGTCCAAAAAGAAGAAACTGACTAAGAAGAAACCAGTCACCCAACAGCAAGCAAAAGGAGACAAGACAGCCAAACAGGCCAATGGCAACGTGGCAGGAAATGTAAGGAACTTTGTTTATATTATTCAGCGGTACAGCTTTTCTTTTGATAAAAATAACCTTCAGTTTTACAGTACAAAAGATCGAGATTAATTTTTAATTAACACTTCTTTTTATTAAGCAAGGATGCATTAAATTGATGCATGAAAGTGACAGTAAAACATTTATAGTCATACAAAATATTTGTATGATGTGACCATGTGACCAAACGATGTGACCAAATGCTTTCCATGCATCAAAGAAATCTGAAAAACTGATTTTAACATTGATAATAGTAAATATTAGAATAATTTCTGAAGTACCATGTGACACTGAAGACTAGAGTAATGTCTGCTTTGCCATTACAGAAATAAATTACACTTTAAAATGTATTAAAATAAAAAACTGCTTTTCTTAATACCAATAATATTTCACAATCAAACAAATGCAGCTTTAGTGAGCATACGAGACTTCTTTAAAAGAAAATATATATATATATCTTGCCATCCCCAAACTTGGTAGTGTAATATACGTTATATTCATTCATAGTCTTACTTTAATGCTAATTTTCTGATATTATTGACAGCAACCACAAATCTTTCATCCCATTGCATGTGTGTTTGTTCACAGGAAGTTGCTCCATCAAAAGAGGAAGAGGAGGATCTCTCTGATAAAGGCAGCGAGTCTGACGAAGCCGAGGGGAATAAGGACTCGCCCAGCGAGAGAGACGAGGAGAGTGACAAGCAGAGCGACACGGAGTTGGACGAGATTGCCGGAGATGATGAGGAGGTGTGTGTCCTAACCCTCGGATGAGTGACCGCTGATGTCCGTTAGTGCAGTGCAGCTTTCCATAACCGCACGTCTGTTTCCTATAGGAGTGGGAGGCGCTACAACAGAGCATTCAGCGGCGCGAGAGAGCGCTACTGGAGACCAAGTCTAAGGTCACACACCCCGTCTACAGCCTGTACTTCCCTGAGGAGAAGCAGGAGTGGTGGTGGCTCTACATCGCGGACCGGAAGGAGCAGACTCTGGTGTCGATGCCGAACCATGTGTGCACACTCAAAGACACTGAGGAGGTGAGGACCGCTCCTGTCTGTCCGTCACTGCTTTATGTTCAGGAAAGTGGAAAGAGGTGAAAAGAACGGATGACATTGTGTTGCTCATTGTTCTGATGGTCTTGGAATTTTAGTATATCCAGGTGTTTTTCTTCAAGTCTTTCAATAGGAAAACCAAGGCATTTAGAACTGGACTAATAACATAAACAAATCACTAAAATGAATTGCAATATGATGTGCCATTTTAATACAGGGTCCCCGCGGATCCTCTTAAAAGGTCTTAAATTAGATTTTACAAATAATCTTATTTTTACTTATGAAAGGTCTTCCATTTTAGATGACACTTAGACATATCTAAATGCTTTCCACATTAAAACTATCTAATTAGCGTACGGATTATTTTTATTATTCTATCTTCGTGGATTTGCTTGTTCACGTGACAATTCACATCATTTATGGCAGCGTATTAGCCTACGTCTGTCTTTTTGACTGAAATCCGCGTTTTTAAATGAATCATTTTAATGATTCAATGACCAATCACTTGTTTTTCTGAATGAATCGGCCGTTTGAAGAAGTCGGCTGAATAAGTGATTCCAACAACTCGCTTATTAAGACAGTGACTTACTGCCACCTACTGCCGATTTTAGATCATATTTAAAGTACCCTTTAATTCAAACGTTACATTTATAAATCATTTCATATTTAAATATTGAATAGCTTTATTTATGCAAGTGTAAATGAAGTGTAAATATAGTAATGCCAGTTCGGATGCCGCTTCTGTCACCTCTGCACTGCAAGGATGGATTTTAATTGAATGATTTAATTTGACATTGGTACTGTCTTATTCTAATATCATTTAATTTCAATGTTAGAATTTGACATAAAAGGTGATGCATACCTCTAAATACGTTTAGAAAAAGTTTCCATATATAGGGGTAAAAGCCCCTGGAAATCAATTTAAGGTGGTAAATATTGCCCCTTAATAATTTTTTTAATTTCGGTCACTACTGTAAACTGACCACTGCATAGAATATGCAAAATATGAATATCTTTGTTAGTCTGCTATCAACAACAGGCCTAAACCAGCCATGGTACCAGACAGTACAAAATCAGTAAAATATCATCTAATGATACAAAACTTTTAAAATATCGAGATATATTTTTGTCAATATTGCACACCCCTAATGTATGGTATTAATTTTGATTTTTTTCAGGTCTTAAAAAGCCTTAAATTTGACTTTAAAAAATTTGCAGCTACCCTGTAATATAGTCAAATGGAAGAATAATAGTGTGTGTGTGTGTGTGTGACTGGCTGAATGGCGCTAGCTTCAGAGTCTCCTGCGCTGCAGTTTTCCCCATAGCCTGTTGCCAGGCAACTCCACACTGCAGTCTCGTCTGGTCACAGGACGGCCAGATGCCCGTCATAATTCTGTCTGACACACTGAGTGCTTCCTCTCTGTGAGGAGCATGAGAATGCACGGATGTAAACAAAAGGGTCATAAATCAGCCCATATTTCCCAATTACTCCTCCGTGCCGAGTTGTGTGAAGTGACCAATGATTGTGTAAACTTCCTGTGTGCCTCAGGTTGAGCTGAAGTTCCCCGCTCCGTCCAAAACCGGAAACTATCAATATTCTGTGATTCTCAGATCAGATTCATTCATGGGATTAGATCAGGTCAAGCCTCTCAAGGTCAGTGTTTTTCATTCTCTCCTCTTTGGAAATGCTCTTTCTTATTTGTTAAATCATACAAATGTTTGTTGAAATATTTGATGCAAAAATATACACACACTGGGGTCGATTTAAGGTTTGCACTTTGTTTCATTTTTAAGGTTTAAAGTCTCTTATCCTCAACAAATCTGCATTAATTTGATCAAAAATACAGTAAAACAGTAATGCAAAAATATTATTATAATTGAATATAACCGTTTTCTATTTTGAATGTAATTGTGTGATGGCGAAGCTGGATTTTCAGCAGCCATTACTCCACTTAGTCAATATGTACATGCATCTACTATAATCTTTGGTCCTGATCTTGTTTGGTTTTAGCTGGAGGTTCACGAGGCGAAGGCCATGTTGGATAACCACCCCCAGTGGGACATCCCAGAGACTGAGGAAGAAGAGGACGACCCCGAGGACAGCGATGGCATTGAGGAGTCCGAGGAAGACGAAGAAGACAACGACTAAACCAGTCACTTCATGCAAACTTGAGCACAGCTCATACACCCATGTGCCCACTCATGCGTGCACACACACACACACACACACACACACACACACAGCCCCAGACCGTTGCCGTCTTCTGGGCCGCCACACACCGGAGGCAAACAGGAGACCAGGACGTTGACGCCCCTCTTCCTGTTTAAAACCCTCATGAATCACAAATCTGTCTGAACCGTTTATTTTGCCAATCAAAACAAGACTTGAGGAACTGTTGGTTATCTCTCCCTGCGTTCATCCAGGCGTTATCGGTGGGATGTCCCAGTGGTTGTGTGTGGGGTCCAGCTGTGTTTCATATTCCTCTCCACCTGACGGAAAACATGTCTGACCAACCAATGCGTCGGGAAAAATAAAAACCAGAGTACCGCTGAAAAATCACACACCTCACGACTGTCATTTTTCAATGTCATGTCCGTTTATGCTTCAAGGGGGTTTTCTACCTTATCATTTTGTAGTTTTATGTAGTTTATTAGATATTAAATTTGCCAGGTGTTTCCACTTTGACGAGGCCGTGTGCCGTGTAACCTGGAGTGAGCTCAAGGACTGAGCCGGAGTTATGGCCGAAGAGCCGTGCAAATCCAATACATTTATAAATCTCATCTATCAGAACTACTGTTCACGAGCGCAGGTTATCTCCGCCTCACCGACACTGCAGACATTCCACAGCCGGGTCTACGGTGAGCCTGATCGAACCGTTAATGTTGCTTTAAAGGAGAACTCCGCTCTTTTTTAACATTGAGCTCAATTTTGAGTAAATTTGGAGTGCTGTCAATACAGAGAACAACGACAAACATCGGTGTTGCCTACAGCGTGTTATCCTCTTTTTAAAATGTGCACCCTGTTGACTTGAATGGGGCAAGTTATAAACCTGCTTTTATCCTCTTATCATCCTTGATGTGTCATTACAAGTGTCCAGCCATGTTAGACGAGTCCTTCAGAGTGAACACGGTGAATCTGACTGCAGGAGATGTGAAAGATATTAATAAAAATGATGTTAATTCAACAAGCGCACATACATGTATTTACTTCCTGTTTTCGGTGGAAGTCCACAGTAGTCGACTGTCGAGGTCACGTGCGTGATCATAGGTAACTAAGCAACAGTGGAGACTCAGACTGACAGCTGTCAGCCGAAGACGGTGATGTGTGGTGTTTGGAGAATATCAGCTCTGATGGATATTTGTAAAAAAAATCATCTTAGTTACCTATGATCACGCACGTGAACTCGACAGTCGACTACTGTGGACTTCCACCGAAAACAGGAAGTAAATACAGGTCTGTGCGCTGGTTGAATTAACATCATTTTTATTCATATTTTTCACATCTACTGCAGTCAGATTCACTCGTGTTCACTCTGAAGGAATCACTCAACATGGCTGCGCACTTGTAATGACACATCAAGGATGATAAGAGGATAAAAGCAGGTTTATAACTTGCCCCATTCAAGTCAACAGGGTGCACATTTTAAAAAGAGGATAACACGCTGTAGGCAACACCAATGTTTGTCGTTGTTCTCTGTATTGACAGCACTCCAAATTTACTAAAAATTGAGCTCAATGTTAAAATTGACCGGAGTTCTCCTTTAACTAGTGTTCGCTTCACAAATAGGCAGTAGATATCAGACTGATTTCTTGCCACTGTATTAACATGGCCTAATTTCTTTTTAAACTCCCTCTAGGACAATATTGAAATGTGAAAATGTCCCCCTGATATATTTGTTGAACTGGAAACAGAAAGTTCAGTGCAGTGGTGCCAGCGAGCCTGTGTTTCCAGCGTGAGTGTACACCAGTACACCAGTACACCAGTACAGGGCTTCCCATCAGTGTGTTGGCCACAGGGCTTAGAACGGCAGGTTGGTGGAAGTTAAACCAAAAAATAATAATATAAAATGACATACAGGCTTTTGGCTTCCCATGGATTTTAATTCCTCAATTATTGATAGTTTAGCTTGACTTTTTTAATATATATATATAATTGTTTTACATTCCACTCTCATCAAATATGAATGCCTTATTCAATGTATAAAATTTGTAGTGGCCACAAATATTGCAAATGGTTTGTGATGTAAAAACACCAAAATAAGTGATGGGAATAATTGAGGGTCAGTGTTTATTTCCGTAAGTTTATTTTTTTGGCAAGAGGGCTTAAAATTAAGGGTAGATTTATTTTATTTTTTTTTTGGGGGGGGGGGGGGGGGGGGGGTATTATTATTTTCTTTCCATTTAAATGTTATTTTGCACCAGTGGACGGTCTGACAGCGTATTGGAAGTGTTTGTGAAAATGCTAGTCTGTTTATTTATCAGTCAGTGGGAGAGGTGAACAATTATTTGAAATGTAGAAATGCGTATTAAATGATAATCTCTCAATTTATTGTTCAAAAAAATTTTTTAAATCATGAATTTATGACAGGAAATTGAATTTTCTTGTTGGTTCCCAATAGCTAATGTATGTATTTTATAGTTACATTTGGAAAATTGGAAACTTATTTCCCCTCGCGTTCATTAGCATAAACACAATCTTTATTGACACAGGGAAAGTGTCTTATTCTGGCTGCATGTAACTCACACGTTCACAACCAATTTGATCAAATAATAAAGGTTTTACAGATAAATAGACATTTTAGTATTATAGCTCCTAAAAAAGATTGTAGCCTCAGATTTGGTGCTGTGACTGAAGCGCACAGATGATGGGACATGTCTCACACACACAGAAACTCACCGGCCAGGAAAGGGTGAATTGCCTAGTAAACAGTATCTGCCACTTTTGTTTACAAGAAAACTGTCAATGTAAATGGAAAATATATATTATTTGTATTTAAATAATTTCAAATAAAATAACTTTTTAAATGATTTTCTTTTTGATTACACATGATTGAACACTGCATCATTCTTTGATAAATAATACATGGTTTTATAGACTGAGCTTTATTTGTCTGAAGGTATGAGGCCCTTTGGAGATTTCTTTTCTTCTTAATTTCCCATGACATTTGCATAAACATTTTGAACAAATATTTGTTAAATATTATAGAAAAGACAATGAAAGTTAGTTTAAAGTGCTACAAAAGAGGCTGGTGAGCTGAGATTGGTCTGTGAAGTCTATACATCCCGTTTATATACACACAGTTTTTGCCACTTCTATATGAGGCTCATATAATGGGTTTGGCTACACACACTCTCAAATAAGCCATTTGGACTTTGAATTTGATTATTTGAGTTAAACGAGAAACAAATGCAAAAACGTCTAGATTTTGTTGAATGTTAAAAGCAGCAATCACAATTTAGCCTACAATGTATTGTTGTTGTTTTTAATACTGAGAGTATATTCCTAAATATTTTATAGCCCGCTCATCGACATTTAACGCCTTTCTATATATTTTTTGCCGTTATAAGGAATTTAATGTATTAAATAATCAAGTGTGCAGCTTAAAGTCTTCACGCGCTGACACGTCAACATGTTATTATTATTTAGGCCTATTAAAAAAACGAATGTGGACAATATTCGCTCTATATAGACAATATCTATATTCGCGCCATGCTTTAGATAAAAACGGGTTTCCGTGCTAATAAAGGCTCTGTGAGAAGCTCATATTTGCTGTATTTTCCTCATTTTGACCCCGTAACACTGACTGATGCTCTATTTCTGCAGTGCTAAACTAACATCAGTGTTCGTCCCATGACCTTGAGAGGCTTCCCGGACAGGTTGCGATACATATTCAACACCCAAATCCCATATTATTATTTTCTCTCCTCCCCCTGATGGCTAAATGACCACAAAGAACATTGAAATACATTTTCAAAAAAATGAATTAAATAAATAAATAAAGACGAATAGGCTAATCAACTCAATGCACGAAACAACACAAATTAAACGCATTTTTTTATTCTGTGCAATAAAAAAATAAAAAAAGATTATCTCAACACCAAATCATTTGAGTTCTTAATTTTTTTTACTATTAATTGTGCATGTTCAGCTGAATGCGGGCAGAATTAAGGGGTTGTATAGACGACTGTTGGTGAATTGAGCTTACTGTAATTTAAAATAAAATTTGCAGTGAAAAGAGCTATGTTGTTGTAGGCTATGTAGGCCTATTTATTTGATTTGATTTTATTTTTAATCCGAAACTGATAAATTTAATTAAAGTGAGCTTGTGCAGTGGGGTTTTAGGACAGTTGATGCTATAGCTACATTTTAAGACAATTACACCGATTCTCCTGTATTTTCTTCCTTATGAGTCAGTTGACAAGATAAAAACAACAGTTAAAAAATCTAAAGTTAATAAACGTGGAACACTGCTTTATTACCGGATCGGAAACACTGTTTAAAATAGCTCACAATCCTCCACGGAATTTCACAAAGCTTCATGTGGGTTCAAGTGGGTTTGTTCCAAAACACACGAGTGGTTTCCAGCTCTCTCTCACACTCTCACACACACACACACACACACGCGCGCAGTTTTTATGCAATAGATTTTGGGATACAGTCGGATATCCTGGCTGGGTGTTTCTACATGGTTTTGCATACCTAGGCGAAATAAATAAACGCTTCTCCACACCCCGTGCCTGGCCGTTTAATGAGGTCCCCGGGGTGCGGGTCAGCTCGGCCCCGTGTCTGCGTGCAGCGGAACCGGCTGTTCGGTGTTTAGCTCCCGGAGCCCGGCCGCGGTCCTCGCGCGAACTCACTCCTGCACCGGCGGCGCGCGGAGAAATCGAGCCCGCAGTCCCGCTGCTGCTGTCGGGCACAGAGTCCTGCACGACTCGGACAAACAGACGGACGACAGCCCGAGCGGAGCCGCCGACCAGCAGAGGTAAATCAGTCGCCAGTCGGCATTCGCTGCTTTCCCGAGTGGATGTTTGCTGTTGTCAGCGTCATTCGAGACGCCAAGTTCGTGCAAATATGAAATGGTCACTGCGATACTGTCCGACTGGTGATTAATGAACATTATAGACGCTAATAATTGTGATAACTTACTGTTCATTACACTTCTGTCTGTTTATCTGAGTATCTTGAAATAAGATTGCACTTAATATTGATTTTCTTTTTAGGATAACTTATGACTTTTAACTATTATGTCTATTTGTATTGTTTTTACAATGCATTTATGATGTTAACTGTAGCACTTTGAGATTTGCTCCAAATGTAAAGTGCATTACAAATAAAATATATATTAGCCTATTATTATATCGCTGGGACAGATTATTTTAATGACGTCTTTGAATGTTTGCTACTTTGAATCTGCAGAAAAGCTAATTTATTTATTTCATTCTAATTATACTAAGAAATATTTATAAAATATGAAATTATATTTTATCTGAAGATCAGTTTTAATGACACCCTCATGTTTATCCTACACAGCAATGAGATTAAATGGAGAAGAATGCTTAAATCTCCTGCTTTTCAGATTTTCTGAAGAGAAAATGACCCTAGCAATCTCACATGAGTTTCAGAAGAGATCTCGGCTCACACTGGCAAGATACCAAACACTGTCTGCAATTAAAAGCCAGAGATTTTTATATGACCTCAAAGATTTCCCATCAAATTATCTGAGCCATGAATGAATCCACATTAGGACATTTCTGAGGCGAAGTTGATACTTGAATGCAACATTACAGCGATCTCCGTTATCTCCTGATTTATGAAAGAGGAACCTCTGGGTAATAAACATTTCCTCTGGCTACGGTTGTTTATGTGTCTTGCTCCACTGGGACAACTTGCCCCACCTGTGCTTGCTTCTGTTGTGCTGGCAATGTCCCTGAAGTACTGAAGGCCCTCAGCCTGATGGGGTTTGTGAATAAGAAAGATGAATATGGTTAGCCTATACTATTTTGCATTCAGTAAACTACATTTTGCATGATTTTTTTTTTTTTACTTTAATTACATGAAACGTTGTAGTCATGATTTCTAGCAGTCATCATTTTGGGATAATTATTAATCGCCCAGTAATGTTTTAAAAAAAAAAAAAAAGCAACGTCAGGGATTAAGCACGTCTGAAATGTCTCCTGTGGAAGGTCGCTTTCCCCCTTGACACACACACACACACACACACACACACACACACACACACGCACACACACACGCACACACACACGCACACACACACACACACACACACACACACACACACACACACACACACACACACACACACACACACACACACACACACACACACACACACACACACACTTAGACAATGCAGTGGTGTGTGTATTAACAGACCCTCAGGCACTGTGTCAGAGTGAATAAGTGGATACACACATTCTTTATTATTGAACCAAATAAGCCACTAGAGATGACTGTGTGAAAGTGTGTTTGGTTACAAGGTTATAAAAACACGCTGGCGTCACGGAGAACTTCAGGGTCACGCAGACACAGCCCTGTCCTCTACAGTTTACGGTTCATTTGAGGAAACACCACTGCAGGATAGATCAATCATTTAGTGTTGACCTAGTGTTGAGGAATCAGAGATATCAGTGGATATAGAGCTCCACACACCCCGTCCTGGTCTGGAACGGGTCCTGAAATAAGACTATTGTGGAGTAATTGGCCCAAAAGTGGCTAATCTTCTTCTTTATATGTGTGTGTGTCAGAGACAGAGACACTACCTTTCCAAGTGCCGGCAATCTTCTGAAGTGCTTCTTGAGAGTATGATTACAATTGAGATTGAGCTGAAATTTTAGAAGAACCTGAAGGTCATTTAGCCACGAACTCCCCTACACTCTACAAAATGCTGGGTTGTTTCAAGCCAATTTTGGGTCAAATATGGACGGACCCAAATGTTGGGTTAAAAATGTAATTAAAAAATTTAACCCAACGGCTGGGTTTGTCCATATTTGACCCAAAATTGGGTTGAAACAACCCAGCATTTTTTTAGAGTGCACCACTGTCAGACGCTCCCCGTTTCTGAGTGCACTATTCCCCACAGTTCCTCTTTTATACGTGTCTTTCTTCTAAATCCGGCCTTCTGCCCCGTGTCTCAACCTCCTGAGATATTCAGATATGTCTCCTATTCTGGAAACACATTAAAGCTGGAAGAAGTGAATATTTCTCAGTGAGAGTGTAGTCCAGAATGAAATGCAGTCTTGTTGTTTTGATGACTCAGCAGAATATCACTGATAGTGGAGGTCAGAAGGAAGGGTTATGTCAGTTGTGTTGCGGGTCAATTTGACCCGTTTCGATTTTCTATTCGATTTTTTTTCTTGATATATTTTGACTTTTTCTCATTTATCATCATGAACATGCATGCAAAGTTTCAACATGCTGATGTGTTTTGATATACACAAACAAAACAGTCGTGCTGCTTAATATTTTTGTGAAAAGTTTTTTT
>NC_136891.1:34137400-34147400 GCF_949152265.1 Phoxinus phoxinus
TATCATTTATTGGTCATTCTGTTCACATTAGATGTTTGCTTGTTACCTGAAAAGAAACCGAATGACTTGATGCTCTCCAGTCTGATGTCCTCTGACGTGCTCGTGTCTCCCAGTGTGATGCTGTGGTCGCTGTGGGAATGAGACTGCGCGGCCGGGATCTGGAGGATTCCGCGGTCTCCTGGATACCGAGCGTCCTGGGTGTGCAGAGCGTCAGGCTCCGCCTTCGCCTTGATCGCCGTGACGACAGGGGGAGGGGCCTTTGGCAACTGGTTGACCTGGGAGAGGAGGCGCAGAGTGGGCAGCGGATACGCGACAGGACTCCTCCCACTTGCTCACAAAGTAAGACATTCATCATGATAACTGCAGTCCAGTGGCAGAATTCACAAAATACATAATCCATTGATCCTGAATATGCCAAGGTGTTGTTTTCAATGACACGAGCATTATGTGCATGCAGGAGTTACACCAGCTGACTTCAGTTGTTGTTCCTCACTCCCTGTTCATGAATGATAACGGTCAGTTCTTGAGATGTTTGTGATATACTCAGGGTTGCATCATTAATAGGGATTTAGATGTTCGCCAGCTGTGAAAAGGACCACACAGATATGAGAGAAGAATAATTGGGCACGAGAGGGAAGTCCAGTATTAGAGAGGATAAGAAGAGAGAAGATCCTCCGTTCACTACACTGACCCTGGGACTCCACAAAGATTAATGCAGATTAATGTGTCATTCTTAATTATTGCAGTCCCTGAAGAAACATGTTCCTCCGCTCTTACTAATGCTTTCTGCTTAGAATATAGTATTATTTCTTTTACGCATACACACATTTTTGGTGTTATTTTCCCCCGTTTCGATCACATGGTCTTCAGGATCAGGTTCCCCTTGTCTGTTGCTATGGCAACTTGCCATGAATGGAGTAAATAACTTATTGCCATTGTTTGTAAGGGTAATACATTCATTTATTTATTTTCTTTCTTCACAAAACCTCTCCTCTATTCTAGCGGTGGCTGGAGGACTTGGCAAACTCTGGCTGATTTTCTATTGTTATTTTGGTTTGAGTGTGTGTCTGTGTGTGTGTGTGTGTGTGTGTGTGTGTGTGTGTGTGTGTGCGTGCGCGTGTGTGTATGTGTGTGTGTGTGTGTGTGTGCGCGTGACTGTGAGTGAGTGAGTGAGTGTGTGTGTGTGTGTGTGTGTGTGCGTGCGTGCGTGTGTGTGTGCGCATTGACTTGCATGTTCTGTGCATGTGTGTGTGTGTGTGAGTGTGTGTGCGTGTGTGTGTGCGTGAGTGTGTGTGTGAGTGTGTGTGCGTGTGCCGTGTGTGTGTGTGAGCGTGTGTGTGTGTGTGAGTGAGTGAGTGAGAGAGTGAGTGTGTGTGCGTGTGTGTGAGTGTGTGTGCGTGTGTGTGTGTGTGTGTTTGAGTGTGTGTGCGTGTGTGTGTGCGTGTATGTGTGCCGTGTGTGTGTGTGTGAGCGTGTGTGTGTGTGTGAGTGAGTGAGTGAGAGAGTGAGTGTGTGTGCGTGTGTGTGAGTGTGTGTGCGTGTGTGTGTGTTTGAGTGTGTGTGCGTGTGTGTGTGCGTGTGTGTGTGAGCGAGTGTGTGTGTGCACATTGTCTTGCATGTTTTGTGCGTGTGTGTGTGTGTCTGTGTATCTCTCTGTGTGTGTGTGTCTGTGTGTGTATCTCTGTGTGTGTGTGTCTGTGTGTGTATCTGTGTGTGTGTGTATCTGTGTGTCTGTGTGTGTGTGTGTGTGTGCGTGTGTGCGTGTGTGCGTGTGTGTGTGTGTGTGTGAGAGTGACTGTGAGTGAGTGTGCGTATGCGTGTGTGTGTGTGTGTGTGTGTGTGTGTGTGTGCGTGTGTGCGTGTGTGCGTGTGTGCGTGTGTGTGCGTGTGTGTGTGTGTGTGTGTGTGTGTGTGTGTGCGTGTGTGCGTGTGTGTGCGTGTGTGTGTGTGTGTGTGTGTGTGTGTGTGTGTGTGTGAGAGTGACTGTGAGTGAGTGTGCGTATGCGTGTGTGTGTGTGTGCACATGTTTTGTGCATGTGTGTGTAATCAGTGGGAATGTTCTCGGCATGATCTCCAGTCGATGCTCCGGCCTGTGACTCTGAATGCAGACGCTGATGATCGATCTCTGGTCGGCTCACCTAGAGCTCTTGTTCCAGTCAAAGCTGCTGACATTTTGTGAACATTATAAAATGCTGTGACAATAAAATAATATAAAAATAATGATAGAAAATCATTTATTTCTAATGATGCTTCGGTTCTCTCTGCTGGACATTTTTAGTATATTTCTCTGACATCATGCATGCCACATTTGTCATAGAGAATTAAAAAAATTAAATCCCAAACCTTTTAAACGGAGGTTATTGCTTCAGGCTTTTGTCCAGCTTCCTCTCCTTCTCTTCCACACGGACACACACATGAACACACTGCAGTGTTAATGGGTTTGAGATGATTGAGTTGCCACTAAAGATGAATCCATGACTTTAATTAACTTTTGATTTATTGGCTTCTGTATTCCAGGCATAATTAGAAATTAAATATAGTGATCCGCTGGATGGGTGAGTGGCGTCCGGCTGTGGACGGGTCTGTGTAAATGAGTGTCCAGTGAGACCGCCGAGAATGCCCCCGTTCTGAGTCTTATATCTCACTGGGTTTCGGTAATATGGCAAATACTAATACAATATTTAAGGGGCGGCTTACACAACACTGTTTTCAACTAAAACTGATTTTTATTTAATTAAAGAAGCTATGTGGAGTTTGCAGCGGCATCTAGCGGTGATGTTTCAGATTGCAACCAATGCGTTTACAAGCGAGTGCGCGTGCTTTTATTTAGTTTTTTATCATTATGTGGAGTTTGTGTTGTGCGGTCTCTTAGTGTTAGCAGACTCCATGTCATAAGTTGCAGTGTCGTCGCTGTTGAGTGCAGTCAGTCGAGGCAAGAGGCGAGCGAGCACATGCTGGTCTCAGTCACGGCACTGGATTTACGCCAAGACTTCACATAGAAATAAGAATATTGTATTTTTCGGACTATAAGTCGCAATTTTTTCATAGTTTGGCTGGTCCTGCGACTTATAGTCAGGTGCGACTTATATATCAAAATTAATTCATACTGACTGAGATGAACCAAGAGAAAACATTACCGTCTACAGCCGCGAGAGGGCGCTCTAGTTAGCGGAGTTGTTCAGAAGCGACACCAAGGAAGAACTCAATGTATTCAGTGTTGAGGAGTGAGATCGGGAGCTTGGTGAACTTGCTGACCGGTAACTTGTTCGACTCGCTGGCTAATGTTAATTTAACACGGCGGATATCGCTCATATAAAATTTTTTGACGACGTAGTTAAGGCGGCCGCCTCAGTTCCAAAGTGCAGCGGGAAACCCTGTGTTACGCTAACACACGGACACTATTCAGCTGTTGTTCTGTGTGCTGTTGTGGAGCTGAATAACTGTTAATGTGTTACGCTAACACACCGGACACTATTCAGCTGTTGTTCTGTGTGCTGTTGTGGAGCTGAATAACTCGCCTTTCCAGATTAAATGTCTGTTCTTGGTCTTGGATTTTGTGAAATAAATTTCTAAATAAATGCGACTTATAGTCCAGTGTGACTTATTATGTTTTTTCCTCTTCATGACGCATTTTATGACTGCGACTTATACTCCGGAGCGACTTATAGTCCGGAAAATACGGTACTTGCTTTCAGAGGTAATGGCAAAACCCGCCAAGTGGATCATTTTATTGTGAGATTACAACCCCTTCACACGCAATAAAAAATGGATTAATTTTAGTAGAAAAAACTACACATAGCCCCTTTAAAGGAACCGTATGTAAGATTGTGGCCAAAACTGGTACTGCAATCCACCCCGCCTGACTCGAGGTTGCCAGATCGGCGGCAGGATCCAGCAGAACGTCGGCTGCTATGGAGCTTCCGATGGCAAGACTAGAGCAGAGCTGGCAACCCGGATGCCGAAACACTACTGACTTCGTGATTGGTCGATAGGTGGGGGGCGGCGCTTCAGGCCAAAACACAACATGACAACATCAACATCAGTGAGCGCTGCAACTTCACTTTTAAATGACAATATCCTGGCCGGACTACTGTGGTCCGTGATATAAGTATTTGAAATGAACATGATTTCTTAATGTCTACTGACATATCAGGGATATTTTATGATGAATTTAAATACACAGTGCATTGCCAAGTACTGGGACTGCTGTCACTTTAAGAGCGCATACACTCACAGCTTACACACATCCCTTCTTTCTTTCTTTCTTTCTTTCTTTCTTTCTTTCTTTCTTTCTTTCTTTCTTTCTTTCTTTCTTTCTTTCTTTCTTTCTTTCTTTCTTTCTTTCTTTCTTTCTTTCTTTCTTTCTTTCTTTCTTTCTCTCGCTGTTATCTTTGCATTAGCAAGTGCTGTTGTCATAGCAACCCACAGGTTATTGATCTTGCTGATGACCCATTTGGTTTTGTGTACATCTATTGTGGTCTGAACTTTTGCTGCTGTTTCTGTGTTCACGGGTTCATCTGTGTTGTGTTCAGAGCATGCGGCTCTTTGTTGCAAAGGGCTTGTTAAAAAAAAAAAAATATATATATATATATAATATGATATAGAATTCTTTTTTTGTACTGTGTTTGTTCCATCTTCTATTTATTTACTTATTTTATTTTTTGCATTTGACAGACACATCATATAATCTTCTAAATTCATCTTATCATTATGGTTATTTTTTTTACATTTTCATTTCACTGAGTATGTATGACATGGTGATGCTAAACTTTAATACATTTGTTCCAGTTCAGTTTGTTACTGTGTATTAGCACGTGTGTGTGTGTGTGTGTGTGTGTGTGTGTGTGTGTGTGTGTGTGTGTGTGTGTGTGTGTGTGTGTGTGTGTGGTGGAACTTGAAAGACAATTGGCTTGACCTTCTGTTGACCTGGAAGCAGTTTATCACATGCAAGTATCCAAGTGGGAGGTCAAGGACAGGTCTAAACCAGTGTGATAGACGGCGTGTGAAGAAGTCCCAGTTGTGTGTTTGCTGTGTGTGTGTTTGTGTGATGGAAACAAGTAGTTTCGTAGCGCTTGTAGACTTATGTAGAAGTGCTGAGATAGAACGGGCCAACACGTAATTTATTGCCTCACTGCCCAATGGTTTAACCTTTTCATATAAAGACTTTTCCTGAATCTTATTGCAGTGTCCAGCTTACAGCGAGCCTAATCTCGGCCTGTGTGTTTAACAGCACTCGCCTGCACAAGTCAGCAGATACGTGACTACACTGTACACTCGCCAGCATGTGATAGTGTGTGTGTGTGTGTGAGCCAGACCCCCCCCCCCCCCCTCCTCTCTCCAACTCAGGGAGTGCTACACATTCCCAGCGTTCTTCTGAAGGGGGTCGGAGAGGAAGGAGAAGCTTCGGTCAGCTCAGTGCAGTGCTAGGACTCCGGGTGGTTCTGATCATAACTCCTTCAGTTATCATGGGGCTTTATGGGGAAATCCTCTGCTGGGGTCTGTCTGGTCAGATGCATGGTTAATGAAGCACCTTTTCAATGACCTATTGACACTGACCGACAGCCCACTGATGAGTGAATGTTACGGCAATATAAACTGATGATGATAACCGGCCTCAGAAGCGCTGAGAGCTCAGTGTGTGTGTGCTGCTGGTTCAGTGTGTGTGTTTGTGAGTCTTTCCTCTGGTTTGCCTTTATTATTGTATATGCATATACGCTACAATATATTAAAATGGGTTTTTCATTTGCTCTTTTTCTAGCAGTGTATATTCTGCTGTTTGTGTTTTTTACACACTTTGTGATTAATTGTTATAGTAATCTAATTAAAAAATGCAACTTGGTCTTGATTCGTAATAAAGTACCTGAAGTTTAGTAAGAGAGGTTATATAAAGTCCTCCACGCTGCCATTAACAGGTTATAAGGGTGTTTAAAACTATGGAGATTGAAGTCCTTTGTATAAGATTATTAATTAACCTGACGGGACTATAGAACATTCAAGAGCTGGAGATTAATATACATGCTCATCAAGCCTGCATTTATTTGATTGAAAATACAGAAAAATACTAAAAATTAATATTAACATTATTACAGGTTAAAATAATGGTTTTCTATTTATAATATAATTTATTTCTGTGATGCAAAGCTGCATTTTCATCATCATTACTCCAGTCGTCACATGATCCTTCAGAAATCATAATATGCTGATTTGATACTTTATTTATTATCATTATTATTAGTAACAAATTGTAATGTTTCCAAACTTTTGACCTGTATTGTATTTTTGTTTGTTTATTGTTTTTTTTTACCACTAAAATGCAAACAATTATTTTGCATCATGAGTTCATAACTGTCAGTAAATAATGTAAAGCCGCATATTTAAGCTATTAAAAAATATCAATGTAATAATAATAATAATAATAACAAGAGAGTTTTAAATAAAATATTAAGTTAGCCTGTACAAAATATAATTTCACACATATATTGTATTTTTTTTACATATTGCTTTGTTAAATATGATCAAATGTTCTCAATTAAAAGCTAACTTATGCTTTTTACCTTTTTAACAGTATTTAGATTACAGTTGCATATGTTTGTGTTATCTTTTAAAATATAATATACTACATATAAGGTAATATACAGTTAACCAATTAAATAGTCTAGTACTGACACTTTTTACATTTTCAATCTATTAAACTACAGGTTTTGCACTGTCATTATGTCTGCAGAATTGTTTATATTATTTAAGCATAGAGAAAAAAACAACCTATGTCAAATTATGTGAGAATGCATATATATTTTTTGAAGGGTTTTAAATGTTATATTAATGTCTCAATACTTCCAATTTTTTTTAGTTTAGCTTGTAGATTTAAACCAGTGCAAATTCAGTTTTACACATTTAAAATTATCCCAAATATTAAACTACTGTAAATATTTTTTGTGTGTTTTTTTGTCGCCAGCTCTCTTTAAAATAATGTAGTTATTAATTAATTATGTATTATATTAATTAGTAGCCTACGTGTGTAATAAATCGTAATATTTGTATGTTTTGTAAGCTGGTTACATCATTATTAATAATATTTTTTTAAATCGGCTAACCAAATGAAGTCCATTAGCTCTTGGCAGAGTCCGGGCATTGCGTCTCGGGAGTCTGGCGGCGGTGTGCATTATTCCGCAGCTCCGCATCATTATGACTGTGGCAAAGGGAGGATGTTAGGCGCCCAGTTGCCATGACGACAGAAAGGGGACGAGGTAGCGACTGCGGAGCGCGCGGTGGTATCGAGAGCGCGCGGGGGCTTCGGAAGCGGCCGGTGTGTCTGTGGAAGCGCGCTCGATCCGCTGTTCTTGACATCGCTGATAACGCATCCGCTCCAGAGCCGAGGGTCGGTGAGTGTTCATACATTAAGAAATGCGTTTGCGTGTCGCTGATTCCGCGGCGAGATTAGGAGATAGGGAAGGAAGACCTCGAGCAATGCAACACGGCTCGTAAACATGAACACGCGCATGAGGAACGCTGCTCTATTTTTGACGCTCTATTTTTAATGGCGCGCGCGCTCTCGCTGCTTTCTGAACGGGTTTGCTGTGCACCGGTTCATGCATTCATCGGAATTAGAATGGATTTATGCAGCTGTGGGAAACCACCGTGCTCGAGAACCAGATTCATGTAATTACGCATGGCCTGGCTGATGCATGGGGAGAGAGAGAGAGAGAGAGAGAGAGAGAGAGAGAGAGAGAGAGAGAGAGAGAGAGAGAGAGAGAGAGAGAGAGAGAGCAGGTGAGCGGAAATAATCTGATGTCTAGAAAGTGCCCAGGAAAATAACTTGGAATCAGGGTCATCTCTATTTATCTTGTAGACAAATAATAGTTATTAAAATGACCCATTTCTTTATATTTCGGCATAATATGTCACATGATATGTTATGCTTTGGGTTAGTAACTTTTTGTATGTATTCATTATTCGTCATTTAGATTTATGAATATTCATCTGGAAATATCCATGTCTCTCTTATTATATCTGCTTTAACAGCCGAGCTTCAAACTGTCTATTGTCTGCACACCACAGCGAGTGCACTTCACATCGCAAAGCACATTAGTGCATCCCTTTAAAAACCTGCATGTGTGTATTCAATTACAGAAGATTATAATGTAACATGATGGATGTAAAATTAACAATAATGAATCAACCTGATTTATTATTATCATTATTTTATTTGAAGTTATGAGATAAAATGTGTCTTATTGTTCCAGGAAATCATAATTAATTTCACCTGTAAAGGTCCATCCACAGAGTTCCAGGGAATACTTAGTTAAAAAGGAGGGATGAGAGCCGGGGAAGCCGTCTGTCGGGGCCGATCCGAGGCCGGCGCCACAGCTGGAGGGGGAGGGGACGAGGGAACGAGGGCTGGGGGAGGGGGAGAGCGAGAGAGGGAGAGAGAGAGAGAGAGAGAGAGGGAGAGAGAGAGAGAGAGAGAGAGAGAGAGAGAGAGAGAGAGAGAGAGAGGAGAGGGAGAGAGAGAGAGAGAGGGATGGAAGAGCAGAGGATAGTGAAGATGCTTTATGTGCTCAGTGTCTGTCTTCCTCTGCACAGTGTAAGCTCCTCACAGCTTTTGTTCTTCACATATTTCCAGTGCAGTTTGTTGAGAATTTCATATTTGAGTATGTTTTACCGCTATTTATCCAATGCATATAAATGTTCCTTTGTGTAATTATGGTCAGAACATGTTTTTTTATTTTTATTATTATTATTATTTTTTATACTAGTGATAAGAACAGCAGCTTTGCAGGTTGAACTATAAGTCGCCGTGTTTAGGCCGTGGTCACTTCACTTGATGTTTATTTTCTGTGAATTAAGTTAAATGGAAATTGCAGGGTTCTCGTGGTCATTGAAAACCTGTAATATGAGGGAATCTTAAAATTGTGATTTCTAGACGTGAAAAGATACTCTGAAGAATGTCAGTAACCAGACAGAAAAGCTATAGAAGTCAATGGGACCAGTTAACTGTTCTGTTACCGACAATCTTCAAAATATCTTTAGTGTTCAGCCGAAGACATAAACTCATACAGGTTTGAAACGGCGAGTAAATGATGACAGAATTTTCATTTTGAAGTGAACTAATACTTTAAGGTTAGGTTAAGGGTAGGCTCAGGGTTAGTACCTATTTATTAACCAGTTATTATAATAAGTATATAGTATGTACATGCGGAACAGGACTGAAAAATAAAATGCTGCCATTTTTGTTCTTTTACTATTTTTGATTTATTGATGTCTATTCTTTTCACAATTTTCATCAGCTAAAATTGCTATATTATATTATTTTATTTTTTTCTTTCAGATTACTAAAATTATCCAGTAATCACGAATGACTGACGAATGAAAAGTCATGGAAATTCATTGGTCAAAAGGTCTGGGAGCCCAACATTTCTTACTGACTATTTCTTACTGCGTGTGTGTGTGTGTATGTGTGTGTGTGTGTGTGTGTGTGTGTGTGTGTGTGTGTGCTTGTTGTAGTAGGTGAGTGAGTTGGAGAGTTACAAGATGAATTGATGGTTGGGAGTTACAAAAGTTGTGCTTTGTGTCTTTGTTGCTGTTTATAACTTTGAATTATCCAATGAAACCCAAACCAGAAAGTTCACACACACTGTAAAAAAAAATGTTGGTTTAACTTAAAAAAGCAAGTTACATTGTTGCTTAAGATTTTGAGTTTGTTGTAATTAAAAATTTGAGTTAATACAATGAAGAAGAATGGTTTAATAAACAGAAACTCAAAATAGTGTGTTATCTTCACACATTAGTTATCGAAGTTGATTTGACAAAAGATAAAAAGTTTTTTTTACAGTGTAGTCATAATTTAAAGTATTTTTAAAAAGGAAAATCTCCATCACGTTATGCAGTTGAAACACACTATTTTTACATTCAACCAAGAGAAGTATTCAGCATACAGTATTAAAAATGATGAAATATATCAGTGTGAATGCAGTTCAACACTCTGCCCCTGCCGTGTCCT
>NC_136891.1:34152400-34167400 GCF_949152265.1 Phoxinus phoxinus
ATAACGGGAGTGATTATAATATGCTCTAATATGCTGATTTAGTGCTCAAGAAACATTTCTAATCAGTATTAATGTTGAAAACAGCAGGTTAATATTTTTGTATAAAAAATATTTAATGAATCGAAATTTATTTGGAATAGAAATGCAAGTACAAATCAAGCATGCAAACATTGTGTCATTTGTGATGAGACTTAAATAATAGATCTGTCAATCATTAACTCGGTATGTGTGGATGTAGCCGGTACAGATTTCATACTTCATCTTCGGGGTCAGGACCCTTTAGCCCATCCGATTCGGCAATAACATCCACGACTAGAAGGAAAGGGAAGCGAGAGCAAAGAGTATTACATCTCTGATTTCAAAGGTTAATAGGTGTGAAGGGACATTATCGAGGAGCCGGACCGCTCCAGCCCGAGACGCATGATCATCCAATTCATCTCGTCATTACAATGAGGGATCAGCTCTGCTCTGCTATTGCCTTTTTAATGGAATAAAAAAAACATACTATTTTAAAATATGAGCTTAGAATGAGTTCACATCACAACTGTAGCATGAGTAATTTTCAATTCTGCCATTCAAAATGAATGAAGACTGCATGTCAATGCTCCAGGTCTGCTTTAAACACGGCGTGTGGCTGAAGTCCGTCTCCAGTCTCCAGTTCTCCGTGTGCTGTGGAGCAGTGGCTGAACCAGAGGCGTGTGTTGCCCAGGCTTCCAGACTTTAATTATTCTTGCATTGGAGAAGTCATGCTCTCTTTTGGTCCCTCTCCTATATTTCAACAACCATGTTCATTTAGTTCAGATTCATGTCTTCGCAAACCTGCGCTCCGATGCGAGGGAGTTGGGCTGAGGGTCACCGAGGGAGTTGTTGTGGAGGTCATGACCTTAATGACCTCAGGTCATTGTTAACGGCTCTGGTGTTTTGTTTTATTCGGGAGACGTGTTTGTATATGACTGCTTGCACTTATATTATATTGGCTTTCCTGAGTGTGGTTAATTTCCACTGTCTGTGAGCCACACGTCTGGCATGTCTGTAATCTTGCTATTGGTTGTCTATTTTAAGGCTTTGTGTGTTATCTCTGTACTCTACACTTGCTGTTCTCTGACTTTATCCTGTTTCACATTCTCAAACATAGCACAGGCTACTTCTTGAGATTATTTTAGGTGTGTGTGTGTATGTGTGTGTGTGTGTGTGTGTGTCTGACTCCTGGTCATGGCGCTTCTAGTTGACAGACGACGAAGGAAATCCCTTCGCATGGCAATCTGTCAGATTAAAGCGTCCTCGCGCTGCAGACGAGCGAGGGAAGTCAGCGGGGACAGATTGTGTGGGAGGAAATGGGAGGGGGACGAGTGATTGGTGGATTCACACACACACACACACACACACACACACACACACACACACACACACACACACACACTGTTGATATTAAACGCTCATGCTTGTGTTTTTTCTCATTTGTAAGTCACTTGGGATTAATAAATGCATGGAAATGGAAATGTTTCCCATTAAATGGTCGCTTCTTATATTTATGGTAATTAAAACATGATTGGCTCATAAAAGCGCAGATGCTGTTTAGGTGTGATGTACAGTATGTGGTCTAGTTTAATGGCATTATTTTAAGAAGAGTAGCAGGTGTATATTTGTAATCTTCTTTATATGAGCTTGAATTTGTCAGAGAATAAAACGGTCTATGTAAAGAGTACTTTTTGGTACATGTTTAATTTCGATAAATAATTCAGAATTAGTGGAATGCACAGTACACAGCACATGACTGAAGCTCCCTAAGCTGTCACAAGCGCTGAGTTTTTATTTATATATTTATATATCTTTCTTGTATTGCTCGTCTCTCGGGTCTCATGACGAAACGATCTATAAATGTGGACATTCCTTGACAAATATCACACGCCATTTTGTAGTGTCAATAATGAAGACGTGCACTGTGTGGCTGTGGTGATACTGTGGTGATGTTGATTTTGCTTTGCTTTTAAAATTACTTATTAACTTAAAGGAATGGTTCACTTAAAAAATGAAAATATTTTACTCACCCTCAAGTTGTTTTACAGTTTTTCTCGATTGTTTACACACATTTTCTGAAAGCATGCCTCATATTCTCAGAACTCTACACACAAATAAACACACACACACACAATGGGCAAAACCCCTCAATTCTCCTGCAAAATTAATGTTATTTCTTCTCAAAATGGTATTTTGTTTTCAAATGACACACACAAACCATCATATGAATAGACATTTATAAGAAGCAGTTGAACATGATGTGCTCGATGTAAAACACTTCTTCTCCATTCATCATGATGACTTCGGCCTTTTGTTGTTCAGTGTTACGCTTACTACAGACAGTACATACATAAGTGTGTTGTAAAATATTTGAGAATATTATTTTTATACTCAGAACACACAAATGCACGGTAACAAATATATTTTATTTTCCTCACAAAAACAATGTACATCCCAACCAACACAAAGTTGCTCATACAGTGGTCTACACACAAAACAACAGAAGAATTTACTGTACAGTTACAGTAAAAAATAAAAAATCCAATGTTGGCCTCCATTGCTTAACAGAGAAGCTCCCCTGTTGCCCTTTTATGCTAAAGCTCTGATCGCCGACTGTAAAACTGTGTGACGTGTTTGATCATGTGATGAGTCAGTGTGTATATCTGAATGGCTGTGTGTTCCTTGTGAAAACAAGAGATTTTCTGCATGAAAATTGTGCCAAATGCAGAGAATTGTGTGTGTGTTTTGAAAAAAGTGTGTTTTAGAGCTGCAAATGGAGTGTAAAGCAGGAATTGTGCTTGTAGTTTAGCAGATCTGGTTCAGGGGGTTGGGGAATGAGTTTCATGTTGTGCTCATTGTGTCTCAAGTACCAGTGTTAGTGTGTAAACAATTGAGAAAAACTGTAAACCTGTATGAGTTTCTTTCTTCTGCTGAACACTAAAGAAGATATTTGACCAGTTGATGGACCCCATTGACTTCTATAGTCTTTTCTTCCACGGAAATCAATGCGGTCCATCAACTGTCCGGTTACCGACATGTTACTCGACAACTTGAGGGTGAGTAGTGAGTATATAATGACAGAATTTACATTTTTAAGTAAACCATTCCGTTAAGCAAACAGTATAAACTTATATATTCAGTAAAGAATCTCAAAAGCAGGAGCAGAACAAAACCAGCTACCGTAATTACCCTCCATCAGCATCAAGACCTAGTCAGACCATAAGATAAAACAAAATGCACACACCGCAGTTTCATATTGTGCTTACTCCATTAAAACTGCACGCTGAAAGCAGATATTGCTAATTTTAAAATCTCTGTTTTATCCCAGTGTGCATCTACGTGAATAAGCAGGTGAACACGGGTCCTAACCTGGACCGGCAGAAGGTTCTGCAGCTGCCGGATCACCTGGGACCCGCCAGGCCGTCGGTGGTACTGCAGCAGGCGGTACAGGGCTGCATCGACAGCGCCTTCCAGCAGAAGGCCGTCTTCACCTTGCTTACGGAGGGCTACGGAGGAGAGAAGATCTCAGGTTAACTCGCAGAGCCACCCTGATGCATGCCTCCATTCTCATTCTCATGTCTACTGTAGATACATATATGCACTACTAGGCCGGCACCAGATTTCGAGCACCAGATCCTCATATTACACTGATTTCTGAAGGATCATGTGACACTGAAGACCGGAGTAATGGTGCTGACGATCCATGGTTAATTTAATTAATTGTTTTATTTTAAATCGTAGTGTACAAAGTAATGATCTAGCACAAAGTTAGTGCTGGTTTATGGGACATTTCTAAATATACTGTAAAGGTACGTGTATACATATATATATATATAAGTGAGCACAGTATTACTAAATTACATATACTTGCTGTATAATTATTTTGTGAATCTACTTGTAACTGTGCAATTTCAATTAATAGAAACATGTGATTGATAGATATCCTCCAGATCAGAGTAATCTGTCAATATTTGGCCATTTTGAGGTCATCGTCATCGGCCAATAACTGTGCCCACTCGGCTGATTGTCAGAATTTAGTTTTTGTCGCGGTAACATAATCTACAGGTACTGTCGTCTTTACCACATTTTCTGTTTTCATGTTTAAGTTTAAATTAAATTTCAGCAATTGTGGTACATATTATTTCAAATGTTGATGTATATATTAGCATTATATCTGGCGTCAGCATCAGCCGTTGAGCATGTGATGCGGATAACACAGACACTGCAGAATAAAGTCTTGGTCCTTACACACTGAGTCAGAAATATTCGTATTCGTCATTCGGTTGTTCTGAATTGTCAAAAGGCTTTTGCTATGGATGCAAAAAACTAATTTTTGTATGACTGACAACAGTTTCGGAGGCAGTGTGTACTCGGGACTGACACAACATGTGATCGTATTTAAGTTTTAACGTGTGAGAATTTTGGACTCGGTGTGCAAGGACCTTTTCTGCAATGGTATTTGCAGTTTACTTGAATTTAAACACTTTCTTTCTCTTCATCATCTTTCTCTTCATCTTCTTTCTCTTCATCATCTTTCTCTTCATCATCTTCATCAGCCACCTTTGATGGTAAACAGCATCTGTTGAGCTTGCCAGTGGTCAACAGCGTTGGTTATGTCCTGCGCTTCCTCAAGAAGTTGTGCCGAAGCCTGATGTGTGAGAACCTCTTCAGTGACCAGCCCATCGCTCCTTCATCGTCCCCCTCCTCCTCTTCCTCGTTCCACACTGAAAAGCACTCAGACGGACAGCCCAAGTCAAGTGCGTGCGCAAGCGCTGCTATTCTACCCTTTTTAAACACTAGACCTGTATTTACACCTATCTACAGCCGGCACAGCTGAAGTCAAATCTTCTATTTTAGACTAATCTTGTTTTTGTCTATTTTTGGTGTGGATGTTTTGTAATTTGGCTGTTTGATTGGATCTGCACTGGTTTCTGTCTCTGTCCAATGTGCCCTTCTGAGAATGCAGAGGAGGCCTTTAGTGCGAGCGGAGCTGTTTAAGTGCCAGTGAAAGGTTGAGTGCCTCGTGAGTGGCCTCTCTCTCTCTCTCTCTCTCTCTCTCTCTCTCTCTCTCTCTCTCTCTCTCTCTCTCTCTCTCTCTCTCTCTCTCTCTCTCTCTCTCTCTCGCTCTCTCTCTCTCTCTCTCTCTCTCTCTCTCTCTCTCTCTCTTCTCTCTCTCTCTCGCTCTCGCTCTCGCTCTCTCTCTCTCTCTCTCTCGCTCTCTCTCTCTCTCTCTCTCTCTCTCTCTCTCTCTCTCTCTCTCTCTCTCACTCTCTCTCTCTCTCTCTCTCTCTCTCTCTCTCCCTCCCTCCCCCTCGTGGATGACACAATATCACAGCGCTCCGCTACATAGGCAAAGGTTGTGTTGTGACTTAATCCCATGTCAATGGTTAACGTGGTTAAGAGAGGAAGATCTACTCTAGGCTGAGCCTGTTACTTTAACACTGTATGTTTATCAGTGTTTCCTACAGACGGCAGTGTTTGCGGTGTCTACCAGCTGCCTAGAATTCATTCTAACTACCGGTACATAAAAAAAAAGGAAAAAAAAAAAGGTTTAAAAAAAGTTTTATTTATTTTTATTTATATATATATTTTTCATTTATTGAACAAACAGTCAGTATAATGATATTTAAATGTAAAAACCTTAGGTCCACTAACATTTTGAGTCAAACATGACAAAGTATTCAGAGACTAATTCAATCTCATAATGGACTTTATGCACAGCTGCATTACTTCCTGAACTTTAGCCAGCTCCTTTGTTTCCTGTCTGCCATTATTGGACAAACTGATTATTCCAGGTGTGCCTGACCAACAACAATAATCAGACACACCTGGATTAATCAGTTTGTCCAATAATGGCAGACAGGAAACAAAGGAGCTGGCTAAAGTTCAGGAAGTAGTGCAGCTGTGCATAAAGCCCATTGCATTTGTGTAATTCATTAAAATAATGAATTTCTTAATGAATTAAGATTTCCACTTTCGTGAATCGGACTACAGTCATTCTGTATGTTTGCTTTTTAATGCAGAAAAACATAGCATTTGCATATGTATATCATTTGGTTTGGATGAATCCATGCAGGTCAATCTGCACTCAAGAGAGCAATAATTATCCTGAGTCAAGTTATTTTCCCTAAAATGCTTTTCTTCTTGTGGAGCAGACTCGATGGTGGATGATTACCATGGCGATTCGATGGACCCTAAGCGCTACTCTGTTGACCCCAGCGACTCTGCCTTTGGAGCGATGTCCTCACCGTACACGGCGAGTAAACCTGCATATGGCTTTCGCTCCGGCCCCGTGTACACCGGCGGTGTGTGCAGGCAGGCAGCCAGTCCCAGCACGTTCCCGGACGGAAACAGAAGTGGTAAGAAAGAGGAGATTAACACGTATACTATACAGCAGCAAGAGAGTTTCTGCACTACTGTAAACACATGTTCATCAAATCAGATGTGTGTGAGAAGATACCAAAAGATCATCAAAAAAACTCAAACTAAATAGTATAGATTACTTAAAATTATTTAAACAACAAAAAATCCAGATGTTACTTTTTTTTTTGTCTTAGAAGAACCATGATTCTCAGTTTCTTGGAAATGTTTATTTTAAAGTGTGATTTCTAGACAAGGAAATGGTTTTCTAATTAATCTGAGTAAACATAAAAAATAATAATTATATATATATATATATATATATATATATATATAGGATTATATCACTTATTAGGATATTCACTTGGGGCCTTCAAAAACAGTTGTGGTAAGTGAGGGCCTCGGAGTCAGAAAGCTTGAGAACCATATACTGCATATATGACATTTTGGTAACACTTTCTATGAAGCATGTATTTATAATGCATTATAAGTGTATTCCTAATGCATTATAATACATGCATAATTGCCTACTTTATAATGTGTTGTATTATCTGATAAATAATCACAACAATAGTTTCAATACTTTAAAATACTTAGCTATTTGTGGTTATAACTTTTAAGAGCATAATGCATTAACACCAGATAAAGCCTGTATTTATAATGCATCAAACTGGTATTATTACTGCATTATAAGGCACACATATAAGGGCTTACGCATGTATTATAATGCATCAAACTGGTATTATTAATGCATTATAAGGCACACATATAAGGGCTTATGCATTAAGAATATGCATTGTAAATACAGGCTTCATAGAAAGAGTTACTGATATTTCCAGCTTCAACCAAGAATAATACAGATGTGTCTCCATCTATAGCCTACAGTCCGTCCCCAGATGGAGGAGAGGCGAAGCCCCCGCCCAGTAAGGATCCGTCCAGGTGGAGCGTGGACGAGGTGGTGTGGTTTATCAAAGATGCAGATCCTCAGGCGCTCGGCCCTCACGTGGATCTCTTCAGAAAACATGTGAGTTTGACTGACACATTTATTTACAAGCGGCAAACAAACCCCATGTGTCGAACATGTTGTCCGATATAACACATCCCTGTGAGGTAACGTTCAGTTTCGAGTTAGAGAACCAGATCTGATCCGCTGTATGCTTCACAACTCAAGTTTACAGAGTTCACATAATTGAATGTTAAATGGAAAAGATTTCAAATCTTTGTACATTGCTTATTTAAAACAGAACAAAAAGCAAAGTACAATTTAACACCGTCTAATGAAATTGAATTTTACTCCTCCAAATAGGGCCGCACAATTAGTCTAATTGAAATGGGAAATGCAATAAGGCCTTGTGCGTTATTAAAGTGCAGAAAAGGCTGTGGTTTAATTAATTATGGAAATATGTCGGCCTGAGTTTGGAGGTTGTGTGGTTTATCATGTGAATTGTAATTGGAAAGCACCGCAGGTTCACTTTATGTAATTCTCCACGCTTGCTGCAAGTGAAGAAATAGAGGGGGATATTATAGAGATTATTATTATAATAGAAATAGAGATTATTATAATATTGTCCAGGTAGAATGAGCAGTTCAAATTAAAATCACCATTTGTACCGTTACTACTTCTGTGCAAAGTTCATCAACATTTCAACTCTGGACCGCTAACTCTGAGGGCCCTATCTTGCACCCAGCGCAATTGACTTTGAACACCGACGCATGTATCATTCCTATTTTGCACCCGCGCACAGCGGACTTTTCCCTCCACAGACGCACGTCGGTAAATTAGGAAATGAACTTGCGCTCGCGGGGGTGGTTCAGCGCAAAGAGAAGGCGTGTTCCGGCGCAAAACTTCCATGGTGCTATTTTCCAGTTTTAGAAAGCAATTGCGCCACAGACCAGGAAAAAAACAGTCTAAAGACAGTGGCGCGTTGCGCGTTAGTGATATGGTATTTTAAGGGCGCGTGCATGGCCATAATGTTAACGCGCATCCACTTTGATTCTCTAATATAAAAAGATGCAGCAGTTTTCATTTTTGCAAATCATACATTATTACAAGGAAAAATATTAACACACGAGGGAAATCATTGTTGTGTCCGTGAAGATGTGAAAAAGATCTATCTAGATAAAAAAAAAAATTAAAAAAAAAATCTAGATTAGGCTACACATTTACTACCCAAATTATACGCCTGTTTAACCGAAGCTAATTTGGGTGGGTTTCTCCCATCATCCCCAGTGTCACTTCTCTGTGTTTTACGGCCCTGACGAGAACGTCGGTCTCCTCGCTGTGAACTGCTCCTGGCGTGCGCTGGCAAATCCGCCGTTATAATAGCGATCCGTCACGGAACAAGCGCGCCTGCTCTTAAAGGGAATGTGAGAGGACGCTCTGATTGGTTTATTTCACGTTACGCCCAAACCACACCTATGAATAATGAAGCTACTTCAGACCAACCCCTTTTAGATTTGCGTCGGGCGCAAGAGTCATTTATCGCGCTGGGAAAATAGCAACAGCGCCGGGATCCGCCCACAAAGTTACTTGCGCTTTGCACTTTGACACTTGCGTTTCAGATCGTCAAAATAGGGCCCTGAGTCTCTGTGCATGTGTTTCTCCAACTCAGAATATTGTAATATCCTCAATAGTTGAACACTGTTGTTTCATGTGTACAGTAAGCATTCTGTTGTGGACATGTGATTACTTCTTCAGGAGATTGATGGAGATGCTCTTCTTCTCCTGAAGAGTGACATGATCATGAAGTACCTGGGACTCAAACTGGGCCCGGCTCTCAAGCTCTGCTACCACATTGACAAGCTAAAACAGAACAAGTTCTGACCGGTGTCTGCACCTCACACACACACACACACACACACACACACACACACACACACACACACACACACACACACACACACACACACACACACACACACACAGTATTTACTCTCACTCTCATTTGTTGTAGTACTGGACGTTTTTATCGCCCATTCGAGGACACGCACCAGACCATTGTTTTTTACTTGTGTGGTTTGTCTGCCTGTATATTGGGACATTTCACTGACCAGAACATTTGCTTGTTCTAATTCTAAGTGTGCAAGCGTTTAATTGATTGCTTGATATCTGAACACGGCTCTAATCAAAAGGCAAGTCATCTCAGCCGCTTTCTGGGATTTGAGTTCGTATCCTGAAGTGAGAGTGCAGATGAACTATAACTGTACATCATCCTTCTTCAAGTGGACGGAGTTGTAACAAACCTATTAAGTCACAGACAAACTCGCTCCCATTTTTACAGAGCCATGGACTGAGACTAAACCCTGTGAACTTCAGCCGCCTGCTGGTGACGTGGAGTCACTGCAGCGCCCGTTCTAACCAGGAACCATTCAGCTTCTTGCTTTGCGGAGAGCTTCTCGATACCCTGGGAGATCAGTTACTAACAGAACTCAGCATCCGCAGATGCAGTGTCTTGGCAGGGGACAACTATGAACAGTTACACTTTGCAACCAGCAAATAACATGCACAAATGCAACTCTATTCAGCAATGGACCACCAGTCATGTCTTTGGAGAGCCAACCAGAGTCCGAACTCAACGGGATACACTACACTTCAGTAAACATGTGCATTACACACACAGTACTGCACACCAGGTGCTGTTCCTCAACCAGCAGGTCACGCTTACTGGTACACTATACTGGTATTACACATCCATACTGTGGACCAAATACACTGAAGCTCATCAGTCCCAAAATGTCTTGTTTTTCTCTCTTTCGGAGCAGAGACCTCATATTAAAAAGCTGCTCTGATTTTACACAAATGTCAACTTGTGATTTACTTACAAAATACGTAGCACTTTACAATAAGGTTCAATATATTCAATACACTGGGTATAGTGAACTTTGATATTGATATCTAGAACTTTGATAATGATACTTTTATCTAGGTTAATAATCATTTCTACATATTGCTGTCCAAAATGATATTATTCAGCAAGGATGCATTTAATTGATCCAACAGTAAACTGGGACAATAAACACTTCAATTATTACAACAACAAAAAACATTTTAAATCCATTAAAATAAATGTTTCTATTAATCAAAGAATCCTGAAAAAATGGTCACTCTTTCCACAAAAATATTGATAATAAAAAGAAATGCTCCTTGAGCATCAGATCATCATATTACACTGACTTCTGAAGGATCATGTGACACTGAAGACTGGAGTAATGATGCTGAATATTCAGATTTGATCACAGGATTAAATACAATTTTTAAATTGTACTACAATAGAAAACGGTTATTTTAAATTGTAGTAATATTTCACAATATTACTGTTTTTATTGTTATTACATAAATGCAACATTGGTGGACATACCATTAACCTAGATTAATAAATGCTGTTTATTGTTGTTCACGATACCTAATGCATTAACAAATCTAAACAAATTGAACTTTATTGTAGCGTTGTCACACATTTTGTAGGCATGTCAATCCATTTTTTTAGTTGTGTAAATTGTCTTTATAACATTTTGACTGTGGATTAGACGTGGATTATAAATGTACAGTGTGCACGTGCACGCACGCTGAGGAACTCTGATCTAATGTTATTTTAAGTTACACTTGAGCTAGCTTTAAAACTATTTCTGCAGTGTGAACTGTGTGTGAAAAGAGTCATTTTAGTCTCCTGAGGCATTTCAGGAAATTATTTTATTATCCTTTTTGTATTGTTATTTTTTTCTTTTTAATATATTTATATGTAATTTTTTTTTTTGCACAAATGGCATTCAGAATTACTGTATTGCTTTTCAGGTGAACATAAAGCGATAGTTCATCAAGAATGAACATTCTGTCATTTTTTTTTTACCCTCATGTCGTTCCAGATTTGTAAAGCCCACACAAGAAATAAAGTCACAGGTTTGGAACGATGAGTAAATGATGACAGAATTTTAATTTTTGTATGAACTGTCCCTGTAAGTGTGCCCTGATGATGTCATACATCCCAAAGTGGATTACACCCAAGTGTACAACATCTCTGCTTCTGCAACCATGTGTAAATATAATCATTTATGTAGTAGCCACAGATTCAATTTACAATTTCAAAAGTAAAAGAGCAAATTAAGGAAGTGAGTTTAGATTCAGTCGTCCTATGAACACACAGAGCTTTAACATGTGACCAGCTGTGTGTACGATCACTGGAGCGTCTGTACAGAAGCGTTGTCTATACGTTTGCATCAGGGAGGCTGTTTAAGTGCTCTGTTTTTCCCACTTTTTATCTTCTTTTTTCATGGAGCACCAGTTGTCCTGGTTTAATAGCTTTCTCAATGAAAAATGTGTAAGAGGAGAATCATAAAAAATAGTGACACCAGAAAAAAGGGAATTAATCAGTGAGCTCTTTAAAACTTTAATATGAAAATTCTGTCATCATATACTCACCCTCATGTTGTTTCAAACCTGTATGAATTTCTTTCTTCTGCTGAACACAAAGGAAGATATTTAGAAGAATGTCAGTAACCAGACAGTTAACTGGTCCCATTGACTTTTCTAGTAGGAAAAAAATATACTATGGAAGTCAATGGGAACCAGAAACTGGTTTGAAACAACATGAGGCTGAGTAAATGATGACAGAATTTTCATTTTAAAGTGAACTATCCCTTTAAATCTGGTGCTATATGAAGAGGTCAGGGTTCTTTATAAGTGAATCCACTGATTTGAAAAGAAGTGTATCAATTTTCTTTCCATGAACCGTCTCTTCTGATTGGTTGGAAAAAGTAAAAAAAAAGTATAAACAAAAGGGTTTGGGTTTTAACACAGAGACCCAAGATTATAGAAATATATGAGCCATGTCTGATGTTCAAACTCTTGTATTAGCTTTAAAAGCAGAAAAGCGTTTATTTTTATTTTTATTTTCAAACTGTGGGAATATCTTGTTGGTTTTAAAAGCCCTTTAACTGAGTAATAGCAGCACTGAGCGTTTAAATGTGTTTGCAAGCACTCTTTCTTTATGGCTGTACTTAACTACAATCCTATAGGAAGCTTTGACACTTTCATAACAATCTTTAATAATGTTTTGGACTGTTTATGACCTCGCACTCATATTCTGCTGATATCGACAGGCTCCGATGATCCTGGCAAGATATTACCAATGTTTCTGGATAATCTATTCTTTATTTGAGTTCTGGGTCGGTGTGTGTGCATTCATATGTCAGGTTTGCCTCCGCACCGTGTCATTCATTGTCATTTTTGATATAACGGGACATGTAAGTGTACATTATGAACGCTGCTCTCGGTGATAGTCCCATGAGACTGTTTAAATATGTCCGCTCACAGAAGAGTTTTAATGGGGACTTCAACACGGACCATTCATGTTGGTGCTATAATATGACTGTGTATTTAACGAATAATGATTTTATGCATACGATTTTATGGTTGGTTTGCTTTATTTCTTCAGATAGGCTAGTGTTGTGAACTCGTGACTGACGGCAGGCGAACTCTCTGTCTGTGAGATTAATATAGAGCATTATGGAAGAGTCCGAATAAAGCATTATGAGCACTGTACTGAACTCCAGTTGTAAATATGTGGCTATAGAGTGATGCCATAGGCTTTTAAATTATCTCTCTGTGATTAACAAAAGTTTATGATACTCCATCAAGATCATTTTCACTAATGAACACAACTTTATGAATTTTGATGCATAAATAAAAATCTAAACGTAGGCTTTAAAGGATTAGTTCACTTTAAAAAAACACTTGTGCTGATAATTTACTCCCCCCGGTGTCATCCAAGATGTCCATGTCTTTCTTTCTTCAGTGGAAAAGAAATGAAGGTTTTTGATGAACACATTTCTCCATATAATGGACGTCAATGGGCCCCAAACGGGTCAAGGTCCAGATGACAGTGTCAGCGCCGCTTCAACGGGCTTTAAACGACACCAGACGATGAATACGGGTCTTATCTAGCGAAACCATCGTCATTTCACAAATAAATAAAAAAGTTTAAGTTTTATAAGCACAAGCGCTCGCCTTGCTCTGTTCTGTGATGCGCGTTCGTGACGTCACGTAATACGCAGTTATCCTCGGTACGACCAGAAGCCTCGAATTTAGCGATCTTAAAGAGCGCGATGGATTATATGGCGATAGAAGATCTCTTAAATACACAGGAGCTAAACCATTTAGGGCTTTATAGGTCAGTAACAATACTTTGTAATTGATACGGAACTTAATAGGTAACCAGTGTAGAGATGATAAAATTGGTGTTATATGATCATATTTTCTTGACCTAGTAAGAACTCTAGCAGCTGCATTTTGGACTAACTGTAGCTTGTTTATGGAGGATGCAGGACAACCAGCTAATAGAGCATTACAGTAATCTAGTCTCGAGGTCATGAATGCATGAACTAACTTTTCTGCATCAGAAACTGATAGAATATTACGTAGCTTAGCAATGTTTCTAAGGTGGAAAAAGGCTGTTCTTGTGACATTTGAAATATATGACCATAACCATAACCCTATATAAGAATGAAAAGACTAACAAATAAACCCATTTTGAAGTGGATAAATAAATAAACATTATTTAAACATTTTATACATACATGTACACACTTAAATGAATACATTGATTAGTGGCAATCCTAGTCCTCCATAATGACACTTCTGTTACACATTGAAAATGTAAATATTGCCTATTAAAACCTGTCCTGTTGTGATGTGCTGACTGTCTTCTACACATAGGTGGCACTATTGTGTCTTAAATGTGCTGTGTGCATAAACAGCTGTAACAAAACATGGGCAAATATATCATAATTTACTCCCCCGCCTCACATTTATAAATGGACAAATTACTTTAAACTCCCATGGTGTGTTTTGAAACACTTATTTCTGATAAGAAGACCAGCCAAATGGTTAATAAGTGTCATAATCTGAATATTTGAAGATTATGCAATTATTTTGCATATAATTTAAATCCATCCATACCTGATGATAATCAAATAGCTTTTCAGATATTAGTAATCATTTTTTATTAACTTGTTTTCTGCTGTTTGGACAGAGTATAAATGATACGAGTTGATATTCACCTCTTGTTTTCACGGCTGGGAGGTTTTAACCTGAGTGCTACATAAAGAATGCACATCATGAGTGTACTCTATTGTTGTTATTTTTTCACTTAATTTTTTATTATTGTCTGTTTATTTCGAGGCTGTTATTTTGCTGCATCAAAGAGCACCCACGCACAAAAAAAAGATTACAAGAATCAGAGAGGGCAGGTCAGGCTCGCTCTATTATTTTTGAAGCTGGAGTGTCCTTAGAATACAGATGCAACTGAAACATATCATGCTGAAGGGGAAGCACTCAGAAGCTTCTCAACATGCAACAGTAGAACACCAAACAACACACACACACACACACACACACACACACACACACACACACACACACACACACACACACACACACACACACACACACACCAAATAAAACCCAGTTGCCCTTGGCCAAGTGTTTCTGAACGGAAAACCAAATATAGAGTCTAGAGATTCTGGAGAAGCTCTTAAATTAATGTTGAAAAGATAAAATGTGCTCCCCAAAGGCATGAAGAAAAATCCATTTTTATAGAATATTGCAGAAAGCATATATGTAAGGGA
>NC_136891.1:34172400-34269900 GCF_949152265.1 Phoxinus phoxinus
TATTGGATCTGCCATAACCAATCGCTAATGTTTGGTCGTGACGTATGACGACTCAAACTAGCGCACGACCGTAACGTCATCGTTCTCAGACACTCCCTCTGTTCGCTGATTGAACCGGCAAAAAATTTATCGGAGAAAACCCCAAAATACACCACAAACCCAGACCTAGTACTGAAGGAAAATGAAAATTGAGCGGAAGTACGTAGGAGGACGGAGCCAGGCTAGCATAGGACCAGAAACCCACAGGAATTAGAATCAACTTTGATACTGAAGATACTAATGGTAGCTTGAAAAGGTTCAGGCCGTTCACACCAAGAAATATAACTCTATTAGCGTCCACACCAGCGGATGAAATTGTTCTATTTATTCTAAGCCTTATTCTATTCTTCTTATCTGCCGCTTTAAATGCTCGAGTGCGTTACAGCGAGTGGAGTTTAGACCAAAAAGCTCTATTTTTGTCTCATCATCAGACCACATGACCTTCTCCCATTCCTCTTCTGTATCATCCAGATGGTCATTGGCGACTTCAGACGGGTCTGGACATGCGCTGGCTTGAGCAGGGGGACCTTGCGTGCGCTGCAGGATTTTAATCCATGACCGCGTAGTGTGTTACTAATGGTTTTCTTTGAGAGCTCTCTTCAGGTCATTGACCAGATCCTGCAAAATCGGCAGTGTATCAAATACTTGTTCTCCCCACTGTATGCCATACACTTTTATGAGTACTGTACATACTTCTTTTGTAACATTCTGTTTTTCGCCTACTATATAGCAGGAAAGTATGCGATCTCGGATGCAGCCCATCTCTGGAAGATTTGCTCAACTCACTTTGCTGCTTATATGGTGTGTGAGTGGCATTGGCATAGGCTAGTTCTCACAATGAGCGAGAAATGTTGACAGGGAGCCGCTAAATCTCGAACCTCCAGGTTTTAAAAGAACCCTGAGGAGAGTCTGCTGATGAAAAAAAAGAAAAGACAATGAGACTGAGCTCGTAATAAAACGAGAATCAACATTGGCTTGGCTTTTTGGAGATGGCAAGAACTTTAGAGATGGTGTTTTTATTACTCAACAGGCGACTAAAGTATTTTATTGAACAATGAATGTAGCTCAACAAAGCTCATTGTAAAGCATTGTCTATATTTTATTATGGTTGTTGTGGCACTATGCTGGAATATATTTTTAATAAAGTACTGGGTCTATTAATGGGTTTACCTACAGTAACATCTTCAGCTTGAGATCCTTTTTTCCATCTAAACTGGTTATATCTCTTAAGCCTGAATGATTTATGAGCGGTGGAATAACCATATTCATCCACACAGTAACAAAGCACAATTAAAACAATTTTCTTCTGCAAAATGCATGTAGTTTTGTATTTTAACTGCTAGTGGGCCAAAAGTGTGTAACTTGAAAGAGTGGGACTTGCATTATTATAATGTGTCTTTGGTATTTGCATGTAAATTTACTGATAGCTTCACTTGTGCAGTTTTTTCAAATGCATGTACGTGTTTACATGAGAATAATTCAAATGTATTTGTGTACAGAAGATATTGACTACATTATGTTATGAAAATAATAGCACAGTTTCACTTTAGTCTCACTGCAAAGGGAATACAGCCAAATGTATCAGTGCAACAGGTGTTCAAATATGACGTTTCATCAAACAGATATGACATTTTAATAATATCTCTATAGAGGGGGAATATTCAGCTGTGGGTTGTCATTATCTATATGCTCTGACTGTAAGCCACAGAGCAGCAGTTCAATAATGAAGTCTGTGAGGAATCTCCTGCTTCTGAGTGAGAGAGTCAAATCCTCCCGGAGACCAAGCAACGATCACACCGACAGCTTAGGTGAGATTCCCCATCTCCAGCTTAATTGAAATGCCAAAAAAGAGCTGTCCTACATGTGTGAGAATGACAGGTACAATTTCTCAGCCCCCAATTCTTGCCGGTGCGCCTGCGGGAGCGATGTGGCCGACGAAGGCCTCGCTTCATTCCCAACAGCCGACCCCTGGGCTGGGAGTTTGGGATCTATGGATGAAATAACCCCTATGAATTTCCAAGTCAAAGAATTAGCATTCTTGCTCTGTGTTCTGGGAGTTACTTAAAGTAAATTTACATTTGAGCTTAAAACACTGTGTTGGCTGTCAGCTTTTCAGCTTTAAATTTACATATGAAAAAGAGGACATGATCAGAAAGGAGAGTGTGCACTGCTGGGAAATGATGTAGTTGTGCGGTGCGGGGCAGCTTTCTGAAAGGTTGAGCCTGTCAAATTTTTTGGGTAAAGTTGTGAAGGTAATTCTAAAAGTTGTTAAGTCATTCTAAGGATGTTTTACTGGATAACAAGGCTAAAATAATGATCACAGGTCTAATGAAGGCTTCTGTAATTTACTTGATTGTATTATTGTAATTCCTGGCAATTTTCAATGAATGATTACATTATTAAACGGGTTCAGTTTTCAGTTCAGTTTGATTTACTCAACAACATACATGTTGTATGCAAAGTCCATTTGAGCATATTTTACAAAAGTTTATTAAATCATAACTGGCCAATACATTCAGCATTATGTAGTGTGATATTAAAACCACACCATTAAAGTTGAATATCAGACGTTAACTTAAAAGTACCTTGCCAGCTATTTAATCTTAATCAGAATTGCAAGAAATATGGCCTCATTGTCTAAACGAAATCCATTCCATTTTATGCATTAAAAAACTCATATTTTCAGACATAAAACCAGACATATTTTCAGTTCAGGGAGTAAATGGTTTCTCAAAGTTCTAGCACTTTAATGCCAAGAGACTTAATACTTTATTCCATTTGTCAGTAAGAACTGGAGATTTATGATATGCAGTAATATTATAGATCGTTCAGAGATTACAACAGTGAAGACATTTTTATGAGGTGTAAAATAAGTTGCATGGGAGAAATAAAGTTACACTGCTGTCAGGGAAGCAAATAATTGATCTTTAATTTCCATTAGTATAATTTATGTTTGTAACCTTAAACACTCTCTTGAGTTGATAACCATCGGCTGAGACGGATATTGTATTGCAATCCATAGCCAGAAGAAAGTGTGCACCAGAACACACATGCTTGTTGAGTTTCATATCCAGCATGAAGAGGAAAGCTGGTCCTCCATTTGCTGTTAGCTTCAGTTGCACTTGGCATTTACTTCTTTTCAGACACAAGTATCCCTGAGGTCAGGCATTGATGTCCAGTGACGGGGTCTGGCTCACAGCTGACCGCTCCAGTTCATTGCAAAGGTGTTCAGTGAGGTTTAGATGTGGTAAACCATCTCTTTAAGGACCCTGTTTCATTCACAGAAGAATAAAAACGTTCCCCATTCTACTAAAAAAGTTTGTTTAGGGAGACTGTATATTTCTGCACTTGTTAAAGCTTAAATAGCCAAAGCTGTTCATTAGGATGGCGTGTTCACATACCTTTGGCCATGTTGTGTATCTCAGATTTTCTAAAGTGCCTTTTTTTCTCCATTTTATTTGTCAAGTCATCTTCATTTATACAGCGCTTTTAACAATGTAGAGTGTTTCAAAGCTGCTTTACAGAGATAAACGTATAATGTAAGGTAACAGATTGTTTTGTCTTTATAGCGGTTCTTGAATAATGTTATTTTCCAGCTAAAGTTAGTTTTGATTGATTCACTTCCGTCGAAAGGATAATTAGTTATTAAATTAGAGACCGCTTAGACGACAGCGTTCTCTCTACACAGACTTTACACTGAACCTGTGAGAAACACTGATGACGCTCACGTGCGCATCAAGAATTAATTATGGTTATTATGTGCGCAGGTTTGTAATTCCCCACAAACCAAGCCTAAATAAACTACTTGTCCTGCCTATAAATTTGATACATTATTTTATTTTATTTTATCAATACGGGGAGATACGTGAAATTTCCACAATGCTTTATCTGTAGATGGTAAAGGGATCCTCCATAGGGAGAGGCTAGTTGGCACTTTTGTGTGTGTGTGTGTGTGTGTGTGTGTGTATGTGTGTATGCGCAGCCAAAGTCTATGAACTGTGGCGATGTCTTGCCATGGCCCATTCACTCCAGACTCACGGTTGCCTGCCAATATCTCTCTGGAGCATCATTCCCTTTACATATGACCCTGGTAAATATCTTCACCTCCTCTCACAAATCTTTAGCAAAAAGACATGAAACTTCAAAAGGATTTACACACGCCCAATTTCTTGTGAGTCTGTGCACATACACCTGAGAGGATCGGAGTAATCCATGATACCAAACAGGCAAATGTCTGGAGGAGGGAAGTCGGTGTGCTTGAGAGAGAGAAGGCCACAGGGCCAATAGGGCTTGTTTAAATCTCCTTTAGCACACTGGACGGTATCAAGCTGAGGTTAGAATTCAGCCTTTCTGCAGATTTGTGCTGCTGGATAGAAAAAGTGCTCTGACAGCTTAAAAGCCCTTGATACGCAAGCTGTGAAAAATGTGCTATGCTGGCATACAGCGGCTGTAATGTGTCTGTCCGTGTGAGCACCACAACAGAACACCTTTCCACTGCAGTAAGTCCAACCCTAAAGCTGTAATAATCAGCTGTGAAGGATAGTGGCATCAATTGTGAGAACAAATGTGGAAGACAGAAGCGTTTAGAGTTCATCTGTCTACCAGTGCTAAAGCGCTTTATTCTGACATTTCAGCCTTGGAACAATATTATATAACATACGATTTAAAAAAAAAAGTCTTTTGCTCATCAAGGCTGCAATAATTTGATCAAAAATAGAGTAAAACAGTAATTTTAAAATGTCTCTTTGAATGCATTTTAAAATGTAATTTTACTAGCCATTACTATAGTGTCATATGATCACATTCATTTTTAAATTATGACTTGGTGCTCAAGAAACATTTCTTATTTTATATCACTATTGAAAACAGTTGTCCTAATATTGTGTGGAAGCCATGAGACATATTTGTCAGGATCTGATGATAAATAGAAAGTTAAAAGAACAGGATTGATTTGAAATATAATGTGTAATAAAGTCTTTTTGGATCAGTTCAATGCATCCTGAATAGAAGTATTAAAAAAACTGACTCCTAACTCCTAATATATATATATATATATATATATATATGTGTGTGAGAGAGAGAGAGAGAGAGAGAGAGAGAGAGAGAGAGAGAGAGAGAGAGAGAGAGAGAGAGAGAGAGAGAGAGAGAGAGAGAGAGAGAGAGAGAGAGAGGTCACAAAAGGTCAGCCTTGTGTTTTCTTCTGTTCGATGGTTGGACTTTCCAATTGTTTTATAATTAAAAAGTTTCTCTTCATTTGTAATCTTTAAATCTCGATAAAGGCGTCTGTGCCAAAACACATCGAACTTGTTTTAAATATAATTCCCCCATCAACAAGTGTTGATCGATTTACTTTCTTCATTAGTTTAGTTTCATAGCATGTCAGGGCACGCTGTTAGTTAGTGAGGTTGCACATGACTAGTTCTCGGTCCTGTTTCACAGATATCGCCCTTCCTCTATCTTCTAACTCGGTGTGTTTGAGTCATATCAGCCCACCCAACCCCTCACCGATCGACAGTGGGCTTGAAACAACTGCACTTCGTCTCAGCAAACATCAAACATTCTCTATCAACGGCCTAAAACCCATCCGGCTCAGCCGCCTCTTGTAGACACTCATTCATCAACATCTTTCTGACAGCCACATCTACTGAGCTAACAGTTAGCTCTCATCGCCCCTCCCCCCACACACACACACTCACACACAGTCTGTGTAATGGGCTTGAGGAAACACACTGGGAACACTATCAGTGTGTTTGGAGACAGAGAGATGACAGCTCTGATAGTGAACGGGAGAGAAGGACATGATGATGTAGAGCGAGGGGAACGGATGTGAAGAGCCAGAAAACAGCACGGCAAATTCAAATTAAGAGCGTGGCGCGCTGTAGTGGAGAGATGGATGGCAACAAAGTGGTTGGAGGAACGATATGGAAAAATGATAAATACAATTTCACAAAAGAGAGAGGGAGAGACGGCATGAGTCCCGGGCGAAGCAGCATGCCAGCAGTGAGGTGTTCTTCAGATTGATGACCGCGGGACACGCTGAGCTCTCACTGCAGAACGGCTGATTGGCCGTAATTGGAAGGGATTCAGGGATAACAAAAGAATTGTGCTATACTCCGTACTGCGTCCCCCCAAAACATTTTACCCGCAAAGAGGGACTTTCCGTGGAGTGTGAGCCAGGCCAATCAGACTCATGAAGCTTTGTGAGCCGTGAATGTTTAAAGGGCCAAATAAGACTCACTCTCTGTGAAGAGCAGGGAACCGTAGACGGCTTTTCTAAACTTCAACCTGAGTGCTCTTACAATCCGGCTCAGTTACACACATAATGCTCCATTCACGTCACGCGAGTCCAAAACGGCCATCACCCTTGTTCTTTTAGGTAAAGCTTTGATTTGGGGTCCTAATAAGCACTCTAGCCTAAGCATGCATTAGATTAATAATAGTTTACATTTATTTTTATGAGTTATTAAATGCTCAAACAAATTCGATGTGTATGTGGAACATTAAGTGAGATGCTCCGCACACTCAAAAAAATGTTGGGTTGTTTCTACCCAATTTTGGGTCAAATATGGACAAACCCAGCCGTTGGGTAAAATTTTGAAATTACATTTTTAATCCAACGTTTGGGTTTGACCATATTTGACCCAAAATTGGGTAGAAACAACCCAACATTTTTTTGAGTGTGCTCGGCCCTGATTAGTATACTAATGAATGACTATGGTATGGTATGAAAAAAAGTATATAAATATGTAAAGGAAAACCCTTTAAAAACATTTAACTGTCAGTTAGAACAACTTAAATTAAATCCAAATTTTCATTGACCGCTAAATAAATGCTTTATGAAAGTGCGGGCAGTGCTTGATGACCATGATCTCTGTCAGATATCACACAGCTAAATTATTCTCCAAATGCGTGATTCAATAATCCTCTTAATGTACTAACTTTAGACTTATGGGCATTGTTTTTAAAGCACTTGACAGTATTCACAGGACAGCTTGCACGACCACACAGATTTATTTCTTATACATTAAACCCTGCACAAGAACGTAATGATTATTGATGTTTACTGACACAAACTGAAAATTACATTTCATCATGGGGCATTTCTAAAGAAACAAGGTTTATTAATATCGAACCCACACTCTAAAAAATGTTGGGTTGTTTTAACCCAATTTTGGGTCAAATATGGACAAACCCAGGCATTGGGTTAATTTTTTTAATTGCATTTTTGATCCAACGTTTGGGCTTGTCCATATTTGACCCAACATTGGGTTAAAACAACCCAGCATTTTTTAGAGTGCAGAGATCTGGACTGAAAATAAGAATTTAAAATGTTACAAAAATACATTACTATGCGGAGTTGTTTTAACCCAATTTTGGGTCAAATATGGACAAACCCAGCCATTGGGTTACATTTTTAAATTGCATTTTTGATCCTACGTTTGGGTTTGTCCATATTTGACCCAAAATTGGGTTAAAACAATGAAACATTTTTTTTTCTGCTTCGGACGATAGCTTCGTTGGGACGCCACATAGCCGTATGTCTGCCGCACAGCATGATGTCTGAGTCCAGACAAATATAGAGTTTGCCCACGGCTTCACAGACAAGGCTTAAGCCTATTCCAGACTAAAATGCGTGAGCTGGTTTAACTGAAAGAAACTTTTACTAACACATCTTAAAATATGTCAGTGCCATTGTTTTGTCTCGAGATGCAAACCAGTACTGTTTTTTTTTCTAGGGCACATTTATAAAAGCTTATATTATAAATACTTAAATGCCCTAATTGAACTAAAGCCTAATCCTGGCTTAGTCTAAGCCCTGTCTGTGAAACCGGGCCATTATGTTTATTTAGCAGTCATGTACTGACTTAATCATAGATGGTAAAGACCAGTTTTAGGGGAGAATGCTGATCCCTGGAAATGTTAAGTTACAGTAGCGTTTCTGCGCGCTTGAACCCCTAAAGAGACTGTATTAGAAAAAATACATTTTCACATGACTCCATTGAAGTTGAATCTGCATTTAAACTAGCATGTTATAAAACCGATGTTTACATTATGTATAGTGAATAATCTTTGAGAGCAAGAAGCCTGCGCTCCTTAGGTAGTTGGTGTATTGGGAGAACTGGCACTATGTCCTCTGTGAGGGGCGATTAATTTCAGGTCTTTATTGGAGCGGATACTAAATCACTCCTAATTAATATGCTAAAACTTTCCCTCTAGCACTTATCTCTCTCCACAGAAGCCTGGGCTTAATTATTTAATTACGGAAAGGAAAACCCACCCTGACGGGCAGCTTCGAAAGCAAGACGGAATAACCTTTATAAAGCAGTGCGGGCATATTTTAACATATAGCCTCTCTTACTGACTAATACTTTTTAAAGAGTATGTGTATATATATATATATATATATTAATATAATTGAACTAATATGGCCGTCACAACAAAACATTATTAATGCATTTAATTAAATTAATATATATATATATATTTTTTTTTACTAATATTTAGAGTGGGAACTGATATTTAAATGCATTTTTATATAGGCAACCGTGTGCTTTTATTATTCAAATCACTTTGATTCAATTTCTCGCTTTAACAATTCTCACTACCCATGATATTATAATATATTTTATATATATATTAGGGCTGTCAAAAGAAGATTTGTGTTTGTATAACATATGTGTGTGTACTGTGTATAATTATTATGTAAATACACACACATTCATGTATATATTTAAGAAATATTTGCATTTATATACTGTATATACATTTATATAATTTATATTATATATAAATATTTTATATATAAATATAACCAATTTTTCTTAAATATATACATGATTGTGTGTGTTTATATATATATATAAATAATTATACACAGTACACACACATATATTATGTAAACACAAACTTTTATTTTGGATGCGATTAATCGCGATTAATCTTTTGACAGCCCTAAACTCAAAAAGTAAAAAAAAAATCATAAAAATGCATGATGTGAAATACTTTCTCACATTTCAAGTTGATTTAATAAATGTAAATCAATGGCAGTCACGGGGACTATTCATAAAGCCAGCACTTTAGTCCTTACTCGTCTGGTAATACAACTGGTGTCAGACGTTTCACCGGTACAGCTTATTTGAATAAACTGATGATGCAATATGTTGGAATACACTTGGTTTTGAGGTAATGTTTAGTTTTTTCTACAGTTCTTGCTCTTTATCGACAACTCACACATTCATGCATTTCAAATGAATGCCCGTATTCAACAGAATGAAAGGATCTGTCAGGTGGGCCAACCTTCCGTGCCACGCCAATCGCCTTATCTAACCGCAGCAGTCCCAGCGAAATCTACAACTCAACCTTCAAGCTTCTTATCATCTCAGAACATCAGGCCTCTCTCCTCATCCCGCACACAAGTCCAAATAAATAAATACATAGCAAATCCTGAACATGCCTGTTTGTCTGTCAATGTCATTTGCACTTCAAAGTGTGAGGAATGTAACCGGAGAGCGAGCGTCTCGTTGTCAGACATGTTTGGGCGAAGCGTTGTTTGCCCCGCGGTCGTCTCTCTTTGGTTCGTGTCTGGCTGCGGTTAAACTCGTAGCATTGATGCTGGCTTATCTCTGCCACTCAGATCTCTCTCTCTCTCTCTCTCTCTCTCTCTCTCTCTCTCTCTCTCTCTCTCTCTCTCTCTCTCTCTCTCTCTCTCTCTCTCTCTCTCCAGAGATTGCCCTGGAGAAGGATGTGTAAGGCACACAGGAAACTGACAGGATGTACTTTCTAAAAGAAGGAGAAGGGGGAAGAAAAAGAATAAAAGTAACATCATAGAAATATTGGAAAAATATTGTAAAGGTCAGTGAGATCACATCTGTGATAGTAGTGTGTGTGAAGTCTGAGGTATAAGTTAACTCAAGCGGGACTTATAATGACAACAAATACTGAGACCGTGTGGACATTGGTAGCACTGTATTTTACAGTACCGTTCCACATATACACTTATTATAGTTATTACAATAACTGGGTAATAACTCGGCACTTACCCTGAATCTACCCCTAAACCTTATACCACTGAACATGGGATGTCGGATAGACGTCCGTCGGTCCATGACCAATTCTGGACATCTATTCAACGTCCAAACTAGGTCCACAATTTGGACATCCAACCATGACCCAACTTGGACGTCATATTGACATTCAACATTTGACCTTTGAAATGGGTAATTTTTTGGACGTCTATGACAGGTGCAGGAAATTGACATGATTAATATATAATATTTTTCTAAATGAATAAATGAATACTTTCATATGAATTCATGTGAATTGTGCAAAAACAGAAGATAAAAAAAAAAAAAAGTAATCATGAAATTCCTCCCCTAAACATAACTGTCACTGGGGTGTAAGCAGATAATATGAAATGCACAAATACAAATTTCGCACCACCAAAACATAACATAATATTGCCACGAGAAAAGAGTGAATGGGATAATTCTACGCACGCATGCACGCATACACACACACACACACACACACGCACGCACACGCACACACACACACACACACACACACACACACACACACACACACACACACACACACACACACACACACACACACACACACACACACACACACACACACACACACACACACACACACACACACACACACACACACACACACGGCTTTGAAATGACACAAGTAAGTAAAAATTATTTGGAATTTATTTGGAAATCTTCCTATTTTGGTTTCTGGATATTCACAACATTTCCTCCATTAATCTTGTTGTGTAGTATTGTGTAGTATTGTGTAATATTGTGTAGTATTGTGTAATATTCTAGTAATGTGCGTCCTGTGCGTCCTTGGCTGCACTTCTAGATCATCTCCTGTCACATTCTCCTTCTCCTCTCCGTTTTCCCTTGACTGGTGCCATGTTGCCACAATCCCAGTTGGTGCTGGCATTCCCTTTAGAAACACATCCAGATCAATTGGCAAACTCCTTCTCTCTTCCATCAGCTCCACTCTTTCCTTCTCTCGCTCTGTCTCTTGTTTCTCGTCTCCCGCTATCAGTGTGAAATTTGTGAGGAAATAAACAAGAGCACATTTACAAGACTTGTGAGAATATGAGTCAGGACGTTTAAAACGGTGTTATTGTCAAAAGAAATTAATTAATACATGCTTGTCAGTGGACAACACACACACACACACACACACACACACACACACACACACACACACACACACACACACACACACACACACACACACCTCTGATTAATAAGTCTCGTCTTGTATTTGAGAAAATAAAGAAAACACCAAAGGAATATTATTTTAAAACATGTTATTGTAGTTTGAGCCATGGGTTAATCCCTTAAAATGTCCATTTAAACAGAGCTTGAGGGGAAAAGTCTGTAAATAAATGCTTTTTTTTATTAAAAGAAGAGTCCTATCGACCTTCAACTCAATGGAGGGATCAAACTTGAGTTACTGTAATTGAATGAAAGTAGAAATAAAAGTATTTTTCTCCAAACTGCCGCTAGGTCAGTGTTTTTTTAATTAAATGAATCAAGAAATCTATAGTGTCTCTTTTCAAAAGTAAAAAACAAAGAGAATGAAGGGAAAGTGTAATATGAGAGGAAAGAAAAGAGATGGCTCATTTGATCAATATCTCTCTGCCTCGAATTCAATCAGCGCGGATAAAAAGCAATTCTCCATATCGCCCAAAATAATACATCTCCATTACTCCACACACACACACACACTCCCATCACATCTGACCCTTCGTTCCATCCACATCTCACACACTCGCTATTTTTTTCAATCTTTTGAATCTGCGCAGACGTACAGGAGAGGAGTTGATGGTTGATTGAGTCATGATAAATCAATCATCCCAAAATAACCCATGCTTTTGGCAGCTGTCATCTCGTTTCCCTGACCCGAGCTCTTCGAAGGGAATATCGGTTTGATAACATTGCTTCAGATTTACACGAATGTTAGCTGTACAATATAAAGAGAAGGATGTGCATCCAAACATGTGCCCGGTGATATACAGGACATGTCTGTGATATTGTTTCACAAATGGAAGTTGCAGCCGCTGTCCATCACTCACACACATAATCAAGAAACCAACAGCAATATCAGCACGACACCAGTATTCCCCGAGAGCGTGTCTCTGTCAGGAACTCCGATGACTGGCATAGTCTCCAAACACTGATTCATGTTCCCGAGAAAAATAACTGCGGGATATGAAAGCCCTGTGGGGAAGGTTTTGCTTATCTTTGCCTGTTTATAATTCATTCCTTTCCAACACACACACACACACACACACACACACACACACACACACACACACACACACACACACACACACACACACACACACACACACACACACACACACACACACACACACACACACACACAGACAGACAGACACAGACACACACACACGCAGACACACACACACACACACACACACACACACACACACACACACACACACACACACGCAGACACACACACACACACACACACAGCAGACACACACACACACACACACACACACACACACACACACACACACACACACACACACACACACACACACACACACACACACACAGACACAGACACACACACACGCAGACACACACACACACACACACACACACACAGACACACACACACACACACACGCAGACACACACACACACACACACACACACACACACACACACACACACACACACAGACACACACACACACATGGCTTTGAAATGACACAAGTAAGTAAAAATTATTTGGAATTTATTTGGAAATTTTATACACTAAAAAGTGGGCCAATTTAGTCCCTTTATTGAAATAGTTCACTCACAAGTCAAGTCAAGTCATCTTTATTTATATAGCGCTTTTTACAATACAGATTGTATCAAAGCAGCTTCACAGTGATAACATGAAAATAATACAAAAAAAAAACAATTTCATCATCATCCACCTTTAAGGCAGATCTATAATATTGTTGAATATTAAATGTCCCCAACTAAGCAAGCCAGAAGGTAAGGCAACAGCGGCAAGGAACCAAAACTCCATCAGGGACAGAATGGAGAAAAAAACCTTGGGAGAACCCAGGCTCAGTCGGGGGCCAGTTCTCCTCTGGCCAATGAGTGAACAGTGTATGAAGTTCAGAAAGAATCAGAGTATTTGTCCAGTTCCGGTTGGTTGAAGTCGGAGTGGAGAGGAGGAGAGACTGGTTGACACTTCAGGTCAGCGGCGTCGTCGTGTCCTGGCGCTGGTCCTTCATCAGATCTGGATACGGCCTGGTTCCGGTGGACAGCAGTAAACCTCGGGATAGACAGAGAGACTAATATTAGCGTAGACGCCATCCTTCTTATGATGTACCAAGTACATCAGGATTTACGGGAAGTGTTCCCGGTCCCGGCTGTTCTAAACTATGCAGCCTAATTATATAAGTCTATAATGTGTTATGTGTATGCTAGGCCGAAGAGATGTGTTTTTAGTCTAGATTTGAACTGACAGAGTGTGTCTGCTTCCCGGACAATGTTAGGAAGACTGTTCCAAAGTTTTGGTGCTAAATAGGAAAAGGATCTACCGCCAGCAGTCGATTCTGATATTCTAGGTATTATTACAGTTTTTTTCGATTGCTAAACGACAGTGAGCACAACTGGAGCTACATGTGCAAAACTCTAACTACAGTCTGCACAGCAGCAGTTCATGTGGACCAAACTCTAGTTCGTTTTTCATTGCTTGAACACAGTTTTCAAAACTCTACACACTTATCCCATGACTTTAACCACAACCTGCACAACACTGTGGATTTACAGCACTTTGTTCAAATGCTAACACACTGGTGTCAAAACTGTGAACCACACATTCAAAACAGAATAGATTTCAGCCTTGTGCCTTTCAAACACTGCTGGTGGCAACTTCAGCTGAAACAGGTGAGATTTACATCCTTACAGTAAATGAGAACATTACAGGAATTTATTTTGTTTTGCAATTATAGAATATTTACACAGATATATATTACAGTAAGTTTGACTGTAAAATATATTTTTACTGTATTACTGTATATACTGTAATATACAACATAACCCAAAGGCTGGCCCCAACAGGAGGAAGAGAAAACATATTTTCAGATGCGCAGGAAAATGCTATTGTCGCAGATTTATGGTTTTGTACCTGCCTGCATATTCACCCTTCCTCAACCCAATAGAGGAGTTTTTCTCTGCCTGGAGGTGTAAAGTGTTTGGTCACCACCACCCACATGACCAAATGTCTCTTTTGGAAGCCATGCGTGCCGGATGTGAGGACACGAGTCCAGAGGACTACCAGGGATGGATAAGGCACTCCAGAAGGTTCTTCCCCAGGTGCATGGCAAGAGAAAACATTTGATGTGATGTTGATGAAAACCTGTGGCCTGATGCTAGAGATAAGCAGGATTAGCCCCTCAATTATTTGTTTGAATTACATGTACTTTTAGTTTCTACCTTTTTTTCCTCATTATACTGTAATTCTGTAAATTACTACAGACTATTGTGAAGCAAACTGCTAATTTTCATTTACCTTAAAGAATTGTTATGTTCTAAAAATTTACTGTAAATAAATCATGTGAAAGAATGTCACTCTTTTCTTTGAAGAAAATATTACTTTGTATGAAGTCACTGAAATTGTTCAAACTGTAAAGATGAAAACTTTGTATTTTCTGTATTGGTGTTTGATGCTTGTGTTTTTACTCTCAGTGTGTTCTGAGTGACAGTGTGTGTTATCTCAGTGAGGGTTGTGCATAGTGTTTGGCTGCACTGAGCCTGTTTTGAGCCATGTGTTAAGAGTTGTGTTGCTTGGAGTGAGTTTTGCAGGTGATGTGAACTGTTTAGCTTAGGTGACTGTTGGTAGTGCAGACTGTAGTTAGAGTTTTGCACATGTAGCTCCAGTTGTGCTCACTGTCGTTTAGCAATCGAAAAAAACTGTAACTGGCCGGAATTTTGAGATCGCAGTACACGTGAAGGACTATAATGCGTTAAGAGCTCGCTCAAGTACTGCGGAGCTAAACCATTTAGTGCTTTGTAAGTGATCAGCAATATTTTAAAATTTATACGATGTTTAATAGGCAGCCAATGCAGTGTTGACAGAACGGGGCTAATATGGTCATACTTCCTGGTTCTAGTAAGAACTCGAGCTGCTGCGTTTTGAACTAGCTGTAGTTTGTTTATTAAGCGTGCAGGGCAACCACCCAGTAGAGCATTACAATAATCTAGCCTTGAGGTCATAAACGCATCAACTAACTGTACCGCATTATTCATTGAGAGCATATGACGTAATTTAGATATATTTTTAAGATGGAAGAAAGCGGTTTTACAGATACTAGACACATGACTTTCAAATGAAAGATTGGTATCAAAGAGCACACCCAGGTTCCTAACCGACGACGAAGACTTAACAGAGCATCATCAAGTGTTAGACAGTACCCTAGGTTATTACGTGTGGAAGTTTTTTGTCCAATAATTAGAATCTCTGTTTTTTCTGAATTTAGTAGTGGGAAATTACTAGTCATCCAATTTTTTATATCAGCTATGCATTCCGTTAATTTTGTGAATTGGTAGGTTTCGTTAGGTTTTGAAGAAATATACAGCTGAGTATCGTCGGCATAACAGTGAAAGCTAATTCCATGTTTCCTAATGATATCTCCTAATAGTAGCATATACAGAGTGAACAGCAGCGGTCCTAGTACTGAGCCTTGTGGTACGCCATACTGAACTTGTGATTGATAAGAGTAGAACAAGTAGGCCTATACCTCTTGATATTAGTATACTTATAAAATATACTTGAACTTAACTATAGCCCACTAAACATCAGACGTCTATTGGACAGGCAGATCATGTCTATATTGCGTCAGTCGGTCCAAGACCAATTTTTGACCTTTATGCAACGTGCAATCTAGGTCTGCTATTTGGACATCTAACCATGACCCCACCTGGACGTCAATATAATGTTCAATATTTGAACGCCGGAATAGGTAATTTTCTGGATGGTATGTGGACGTCTAAGACAGGTGCAGGAAATTGACATGATCTAGGTTTGCAAAGTTACCTCCAAATGAGGTCTTTTCTACGTCATGTTTGGAAGTCAGATTTTGGTTCCCTGAAGGTGCAGACTGTGATGCCATGTGGACGTCTGATACAGGTGCAGGAAAATGACATGATCTAGCCCACTAAACATTGGATGTCGGATAGACGTGCAGATCATGTCATATTGGGTCCGTCGGTCCATGACCAATTCTGGACATCTATTCAACGTCCAAACAAGATCCACAATTAGGACGTCCAACCATGACCCATTTTGGACGTCATATTGACATTCAACATTTGACCTTTGAAATGGGTAATTTTTTGGACGTCATTTGGACGTCTATGACAGGTGCAGGAAATTTACATGATTACAGTAATATATAATATTTTTTTATTTACAAATATCAACATTGTTGTTATCAACAAGATTAATACATATGAATACAGATTAATAATAATTATTTAAGATCGTTTTCCAAAAACTCCATTTGATTGTCTCAGCACCAGGTGATGACTGACGCAGTTTAATATAGTTTTCCTGCAGCTCAAACAGTAGAGCGCTAGTGCTTGCAACACAAGATCATGGGTTCGATTCCCAGCGAAAGCAAGAACTGATAGGAATATAAATGTGTAATGCAATGTAAGTCACTTTGGATAAAAAGCATCTGCCAAATGCATAAATGTAAAATCAATGGTACAGAAAGCACATCCTCCACCCTTTTGAAACATGGGACTACAGTTATAGAAGTTGTATAAAAACAACGTAAAATTTGTCTAAATTTGATGTTGAAAAGACGTCCACAAACGACCACATTTGGACTTTAAATAACCCTTACACGGAGGTCCCACGGATGTCAACATTAGACGTGCGGTAGATGTCGAAAAAATACGTTGTCTGGCGTCACAGTCTACACATTAATGTTACCTAGTGTTCATTCCTGTTACCCAGTGTTTATTCCTGTTATTAAATTGTATTTTTCTTTTACAAAATAAAAGTTAAACCACTGTTTTTATCAGTTTTGTTGTTTGGTCCATAATTTTTGCTAAATCACAGTAATATAGACATTCACAGGTAAATACAGTAATTATACAGCAGCCTACTGCTAAATTACAGTAATAAGAGACACTAACTGTAATTTTACAGTTAAATACAGTAATTCTACAGCAGCTTACTGCTAAATCACAGTAATAAGACAGCATAAATACTGTGAAGTCACAGTATGCAGCGGCCATTTCACAATTATTTACTGTAAAAATATTACAATATTTTACTGTGAAAGTCATGCAACTGGTAACCTGCAATTTATTGTAAATTTACAGTCAAATAATTAACCGTTGAAACTACGTCATCTGGAGGTAACTTTGCTCAGGGGGAGGCTACTTAATGAAATGAACTTGAAGTATAGCAAACATTTTTGTAAAGGGAGTAAAGTAATTTAACTATATAGTGTGACGCATGGCTCAGCTTTTACCACAGCACAGCTTTTCCAGGACGAGCTACACGTTTTTTTCAGAGTGTTTTGAATGATACGTTGTATTGCGCAAGCGACTTGCTGTAGTATGTGATTAAAAGAAAGATTCAGATTCATTGTTATTTACTTCTTTTTATAAAATATTTAGCTTAGCTAACGTATTTGACTTCGTTATAGCGACAAATGAGTGAGTATTTTAGTAATTCTAGTTAGTCTTCACAGTTTAGGCTACATTTTTTCAGTTTGCATTTGCTTGTGATTGTTCATTCATTTAAAACACTCATTTCTCCGACAGCACTGCGTCTGTTGGCCTATATGGATATTTACCCATAATAATTTACAAAACAGTTGTCGTGTTAAATATTAATATTAAACATTTATGTTTTCAATCTCGACACCAATCAACCAGCATCATATCTGTAGTATTCCCTTCCGATTTCAAAGTGATTCATCTTGTACGGTACAAAAGGAGCTAGCCTAGCACACAGCCTCTAGATATCACATTTATCACTCACTGACGGATGAGGCTCTGGGATGTTGCAGAACAGCATTTTCCCTCTTACAGATTCTTTTTCATTTGTCATGTTTATCTCCATATATTGTGAATATTAGTTCACCTTAGAAGCTTTTATGAAGCATTGTGATTTAACATTTTAATGAAAACAAAGCATTGTTTGCTTGTCAATGCTGATTAAAACGATAGCCCAGTGCTGTTGTATTATACAATACTTGTTGTCACTAAAGTGAAATGATTAATTTCCAGATTTCCAACAATTCCTGCCCATGATACAGACGATGGCTCTCCAACTCCCGCCAGCACTATACCAGATTTAATTAGGTTCCCCACCTCAGTCCTCGACTGCTTAGCCGGAGACATGGACAACAGACCATAATCTGACAGGCGTCTGGAGGAGAGGGAGAATCCAGTCTTCCCTTCAGAGAAGCAGCGAAATGTGGCGCATCTCCGCTCTCTTCAATCCCCATTACCCTCTATCCCATCCCGATCTCCCGATCTCCCGATCTCCAGGTGAGAATCACACACAGGCCACACAGAGGCTACACACAGGTTACACACAGGCCACACACAGGCTACACACAGGCTACACACAGGCCACACACAAGCTACACACAGGCTACACACAGGTTACACACAGGCCACACACAGGCTACACACAGGCTACACACAGGCTACACACAGGCTACACACAGGCCACACACAGGCTACACACAGGCTACACACAGGCCACACACAGGCTACACACAGGCTACACACAGGCCACACACACAGGCCACACACAGGCTACACACAGGCTACACACAGGCTACACACAGGCCACACACAGGCTACACACAGGCTACACACAGGCCACACACAGGCTACACACAGGCTACACACAGGCCACACACACACAGGCCACACACAGGCTACACACAGGCTACACACAGGCCACACACAGGCTACACACAGGCCACACACAGGCTACACACAGGCTACACACAGGCTACACACAGGCTACACACAGGCTACACACAGGCTACACACAGGCTACACACAGGCCACACACAGGCTACACACAGGCCACACACAGGCTACACACAGGCCACACACAGGCTACACACAGGCTACACACAGGCTACACACAGGCCACACACAGGCTACACACAGGCTACACACAGGCTACACACAGGCCACACACAGGCCACACACAGGCCACACACAGGCTACACACAGGCTACACACAGGCTACACACAGGCCACACACACACAGGCTACACACATGCCACACACACAGGCTACACACAGGCCACACACACAGGCTACACACAGGTTACACACACAGGTTACACACACAGGCTACACACAGGCTACACACAGGCCACACACAGGCTACACACAGGCCACACACACAGGCTACACACAGGCCACACACACAGGCTACACACAGGCCACACACAGGCCACACACACACACAGGCTACACACAGGCCACACACAGGCCACACACAGGCCACACACAGGCTACACACAGGCCACACACAGGCTACACACAGGCTACACACAGGCTACACACAGGCCACACACACAGGCTACACACAGGCCACACACACAGGCTACACACAGGCCACACACACAGGCCACACACACAGGCCACACACACAGGCCACACACAGGCCACACACACACAGGCTACACACAGGCCACACACAGGCCACACACACACACACACACACACACACACACACACACACACACACACACACACACACACACACACACAGGCTACACACAGGCCACACACACACACACACAAACACACACACACACACACACACACACACACACACACACACACACACACATAGGCTACACACAGGCTACACACAGGCCACAAACAGGCTACACACAGGCTACACACACATAGGCTACACACAGGCCACACACAGGCCACACACAGGCCACACACAGGCTACACACCGGCTACACACACATAGGCTACACACAGGCTACACACAGGCCACACACAGGCCACACACAGGCTACACACAGGCTACACACAGGCTACACACACACAGGCCACACACAGGCCACACACAGGCTACACACAGGCTACACACACACAGGCCACACACAGGCTACACACAGGCTACACACAGGCTACACACAGGCTACACACACAGGCTACACATACAGGCCACACACAGGCCACACACAGGCTACACACACAGGCCACACACAGGCCACACACACACAGGCTACACACAGGCCACACACAGGCTACACACAGGCCACACACAGGCTACACACAGGCTACACACAGGCCACACACAGGCCACACACAGGCTACACACACAGGCCACACACAGGCTACACACAGGCTACACACAGGCTACACACACAGGCTACACACACAGGCTACACACAGGCTACACACAGGCTACACACACAGGCTACACATACAGGCTACACACAGGCCACACACAGGCTACACACACAGGCCACGCACAGGCTACACACAGGCTACACACAGGCTACACACAAAGGCTACACACACAGGCTACACACAGGCTACACACACAGGCTACACACACAGGCCACGCACAGGCTACACACAGGCTACACACAGGCTACACACACAGGCTACACACACAGGCTACACACAGGCTACACACACAGGCTACACATACAGGCCACACACAGGCTACACACACAGGCCACACACAGGCTACACACAGGCTACACACACAGGCTACACACACAGGCTACACACACAGGCCACACACAGGCTACACACAGGCTACACACACAGGCTACACACACAGGCTACACACACAGGCTACACACAGGCTACACACAGGCTACACACAGGCCACACACAGGCTACACACAGGCTACACACAGGCCACACACAGGCCACACACACACACAGGCTACACACACAGGCTACACACACAGGCTACACATACAGGCCACACACAGGCTACACACACAGGCTACACATACAGGCCACACACAGGCTACACACAGGCTACACACAGGCTACACACAGGCCACACACAGGCCACACACACACACACACACACACACACACACACACACACACACACACACACACACACACACACACACACACACACACACACACACACACACAGGCTACACACACAGGCTACACACAGGCCACATACAGGCTACACACACAGGCTACACACAGGCCACACACACACACACAGGCTACACACACAGGCTACACACACAGGCCACACACAGCCCACACACAGGGCACACACAGGCCACACACAGGCTACACACACAGGCTACACAAACAGGCTACACACAGGCCACATACAGGCCACACACAGGCTACACACACAGGCTACACAAACAGGCTACACACAGGCCACATACAGGCTACACACACAGGCTACACACAGGCCACACACACACACAGGCTACACACACAGGCTACACACAGGTTACACACAGGCCACACACAGCCCACACACAGGCTACACACAGGCTACACACAGGCCACACACAGGCCACACACAGGCTACACACACAGGCCACACACACACACAAACACACACAGGCTACACACAGGCTACACACAGGCCACACACAGGCTACACACAGGCTACACACAGGCTACACACACACACACAGGCTACACACACAGGCCACACACAGGCAACACACAGGCTACACACACACACAGGCCACACACAGGCCACACACAGGCTACACACACACACAGGCCACACACAGGCCACACACAGGCCACACACAGGCTACACACAGGCTACACACACCGGCTACACACACACCGGCTACACACAGGCTACACACAGGCCACACACAGGCCACACACAGGCTACAAACAGGCCACACACAGGCCACACACACACACACACACACACACACACACACACAGGCTACACACACAGGCTACACACACACAGGCTACACACACACAGGCTACACACACACAGGCTACACACACACAGGCTACACACACACAGGCTACACACACACAGGCTACACACACACAGGCTACACACACACAGGCTACACACACACAGGCACAGTTCTCGAGGTCCACGCGCACCAGGGCAAAACCGCAGTGTGCCGAGAAGGTTCTAATTCACCGGGCAGGAGACAGGCTGGAACATACACCTCACGGGGAAATGGCACATTTGGAATTCAATATAAACTCACATAACACTAACATCTATACTTATTAATAAAACATATAAATATATCCAGTTGGGGCTGGCCTGTCGGAGAAACTTTTTAAGGCACTTTGTCTGGGGGGTGATAGGCCGTGCTTGAGGGGGTTCCTGACATCTGGTGCTTGGGTGTGTGAGCAATTGCTATAATGCACTCACTCCATTACCCTGCCACAGTGGACAGACGGGTAATGGGTTTCTTAAAGGTAAACCCTTCCTCTCTCCGCCTTACCTGCACAGCTAGATCGGAAACAGTTAGTGACTCTGACGTTAGTAAATCTGATTCAGAGCTCCATTTAGAAGAGGCGTCCATGCTAGTGACTTATTCTTCATTACATTTCAAATGCTAAATGTTTTTTTCTCTTGTTTTAGGAATAAAACTCACTTAATATTGTATTGTTTATAGCTTTTCATGCTTAAAATAATAATAAATAAAAAAAACATTGAGGTACAGAAATTCAATAAATATATTTATTTTTTTAACGTAATTTTTTAACTGGAAATAAAGGCAAAACAATTATTTATTTATTGCAGTGCGACAATAACATCTCTTAAATTGAGCCTCCCTGTGCAAACACACTCATTAAATGTTCTCTAAGTGTCTTGCTTTCAAGCATCTTTGGACTGAATCTCTTGGATTTTTCTGTCACTGAAAGGCTTTCAAAAGGATATCAAAAGTAGGAACATAGCACCATTATATCTTTGTTCATACCTTTTTTTCTATATGCCAACATGGAATTCATTAATCCTTATCCAGTCTGGACATTCTGGCTTTTGATATTCTTCCTCTGAATGTCTTTATTATTGAAAGGCAACAAAATCACTGACTCCTATTGCTATAAAGTTATGTTTCTTTAAAATGCTCTACACTGACAGCAGAATTAATACCCCAATTAAAAAGCAAAGTAGCAATTACCATGCATTTACATTTATTTAGCTGGTTTTTGTTTTATTTGCAAAGGATTGTTCTTGTTTTGAAGTTTTTCTATAAACTCACGGTGAACAATTGAAATGAACTCCCTGAGAGTAGAACTGCGATAACTGTGTGTTCTGTTTAGTTGTTTTCATTAAACTCATCATGCCAAGTGTCATTCTCACTATCATTATCAGTTCATTTGCATCCCCTGTGTTCAGTTACTCATCGTCACCTGTGTACCTGTTGGATTATATTACTGTAAGTAAAAGTTAGTCTCCCTCGTCTTCTTCTGCCTGCACCGCACACTGACATTAGCAGTGCAGAATCTTTCTGCAGTAATGAGTATAATGAAGGAAATGAACAAACTACAAAATGGCAGCCACTGTAACAATCAGCCAAAGGGAAATTCAAACCGTGAACAATATTATAAGCTATAAACAATAGTGGCATGTTAAACCGAGGAGAATTAGTGTAGCGGGCAAAATGAAAATAGTGCAGAGCGCAGATTTGAATCGTGAATCCTAACATATAAATAACATCATATTTTGGGTGGAATCAGGTCATGTGACATTATTTTGAAGTCATGTTTTCAGTCATGTTTTCAGTCATGTTTTTGAAAACTTATTTCAATGAGAAATTAATAATTCATTTTATAAAGTTTATAAAGTACTTTGGTCCACAAACAATTTGTTTCTCAAAGGTCAACATGAGAGAAAGTATGGAGCGGTTTCAGGATTGGATGTTGTATGGCACTGGGAAGCACACACAGCTTGGAAGTGTAAAGTTGTCTTTTATGAAAGTGTAAAGGGTTATGATGATGCACTGAGACGGCATATTTTAAACCTTGTTGGCTATTGAGTGTATAGTTATTTTAACAGTGTGAGGTTTGCTTCACATCAAATGGAACATGTGTATTATATTCTTACTGATAGCTTTATCTAAACAAATGCTAATCCAATTTGTAAACAGCTGTATACAGATATTAGTACTGCATAATATTTTTTAATAAGAAAGGCATGCAGGTTTTTCCACTATTACTGTAAATAGATCTTTGCTTGGATTCAGAGAAAAACTGTATAATGCATGTTTACAACAAAAGGTCACGTCTCATTTCTCACAGGAGCATATGCTTTATTTGCAGCAACAGTTACTTTGATATTGCATTCAATTCGCTTAAAGTGCGATATCAGGCTTGACATCAAAAGTATCTTTTAATAGTCATTTAGTCTAACAATGGACTGGGTTTCTAACCTACCGGTAATAGTATTTTATCATTTTTTTTCTTTTCTTTTTTAATTTCATTGTATTATTTTTCATTTCATTTGATCTATTTTAGTTTCATTGCATTTTTTTTTCATTTCATTTCATTAAAAAAATGGTCCTTGAAAGGACTTTCAAAGGAGGTACTTAGTATTTAGGTTCATAAGGTTGAATAATCAAAACTGAATTTTATGAGATGTTTCATTTTCTATTAGTTTTCTATGGTTTACTTTTTTTTAACAACCATTACCAAAATTGTTACGTGGCTAAATGCACTTTATAATCCTGGTGTCTTTTTTATTTGTATGAAATAAACATGAAAATTGTATAATATTATATATATTTTTAATTTATAAAATAAAATAAGGGTTGCAAATTGATATATCATATAAATAAAAATAAATATCAGGATGTGAGAAACTGCGACCTCTGCTGACGACAGTAGAAACTGCAAGCAGTGATGTGACTAATTCTGAAAAAAATAAATCAAATTCTTTGTGGTTCTTGTTGACATAAGAGGTTCTTGAAGAATACACTGACTGTTGTTATTCATAGAATTTGTATTGTTCCACTTGGATAGATAAGATGAATAAATAGATAGAGGAGCGATTCCAGCACAAAACAACAGATGCATCAAACATAAAGTACAATATGCATACAAGACAAACCAGTGTGACATGGCATGTGTGCAAAATACAAATGCATTACTGTAATACTAAATGCGAGTGAATATCTGGTAATGCCATTGTGCCCTGATATGAACACTTGTCAATGCGGTGCCATGTTCCTCATGGGGTTACTGTCAGGTGTAGTGTGTGGCCGAGCACTGTGGGGAGAGGAGTGTGTTGTGTTGTCTGATAGCAGGACGGATCACCGGTGGAATAAGCTGGTGGCTAAAGGTGTTCCCAGATTATCACAGTGCTCATTATAGAGGATGTGCAGACATGTTCACTGTTGCTGCCTCTGCCTCCAGTGGATTCATGGGTAATGCTACCTGAGTAATGGTGACTGAGCTTTCTTAGATACTTGAAATTTCCTCATCTGATATTGCAATAGTAAAGAGAAACAAACTGGACACAGCATGGAGTCATTTCAGATACAACTATTTTTTAATGGCACCTGTTGTCCTCCACTTCAGTGAGTTTGGAGTAAAGCAGAGCAAAAGCACATCTGAACATAAAATATTGCAATCCACATTCTACACAACATAACGGGAGACATAGAATTAAAAAAAGGACAAATTGTTGGTGCTCGTATTACTGGCTCATCTGTGAACAGGACAGCAAGTGTATCGGTGTATCGAGATCCATGGCATCCAGAGTAATGTCAGCACACACCACAGGAGTATCTGTCGACACAAGAGCGAGCTGTCTGAAAGCGATGTCCAGGTAATAACCCTGATTGTTTCCAAAACATAAAATCACAGCAACCAGAATTAACTTTACTACTTTAACTTTTTACTTTAACTTTACTACATTTGAAAGACAAATATCGTACTTTTTACTCCACTAAATTTCTGTCTTGGTCCTTGAGTAGAGAGTAGTAACGTCAGGGATGATTTGGTTGCATTTTGGTTGTAAATGAAAGTCTGGTTGACTCCAGAACTCGACTGATGTTGGTTTCTGACATCAACTGATTTTCAACCACAATACAAAGTCTGTCCAACGTTGGAGATTAACGTCAATCTGACATTGGATTCTGACATCAACATGATTTTAATTTTTAGTTGGGTTTGGTCTTCTAAATGTGACTTTTGTTTTGGAGCACACTAGCTTATAGATAACAGTAAGACTCACATATTCATACTAAAAGCCAAAAAACTGGGAACAGCCGTTTGTGTGTCCGAAACCATTGTGGACGTTATTGAGTGACTTATTCAATCCCACGACTGGAACTGTTCTAGAAATACATGTGATATTGATATGAGGGCAGGCAGAGATTCAGAGGCAAAAGGCACTGTAAGTATTACATGCAACAATAATAAAACAATACTTGAGTACTTTTTAAAATTAGTACTTCTGTACTTTTACTCAAGTAAAAATCGGTCTTTACAACTTTTACTTGTATCAGAGTAATATTTGACCAGTAGTATCTGTACTTTTACTCAAGTAACATCTTGGGCTGTGGTGGTCAAGGGGAAACATGTATTGTTCTGTGAGTTCACTTCACCGGCGTGGAGAAGAGGTTTAACCCCCGGACTGCTGCTGGCCTCAGTGAAGCGCGGTGGATCAGGGATGGTTTGGGCTCAAGTATATAATGGCATTCTCTACTGGGTTTGATGGGCGCGTGCGTCAGTGCCAAAGACTGCCGACTCACGGAGGACCATGTGCATTCACATTTAATGTTTGGGAACACATTAAAAATACTCCAAGACTTCATGTTATATCACTTGAATTGGTTTGCATCAATTCAAAAATGTATTTTATGAAATGTTTCTCCTTCCAGCTTTCCAAGGAAGTTGTTAACATCTGATGCCACCATTGTGAAGACAACTTATAAGTTTCCTAATGGTTCAGACATTATACCCTACATGGGGTGAAGTTGCGCATCTCTGTACAGCCACCATATATAAAGGGTTTCAACATGGAGATGGCGGCAATACCAACAAAACACATACTAATAGCTTGAAAAAACATCACTGTGGATAAAAGCATCTGCTTTTATAAAAGTAAGTAAATGTCAATGTAGTGATTCCCAAGAAACACTGGACGCACTGATCAAATGTATATGGTGAATGTACTGTAAATTGCTTTTGAGCGTCTGTCAAATGAATAAATGTAAAGGTAAACATCTCGGGCATCTTATCTAGTTTAAAATGAGAAGGTGAAAACTCAATTACCTGCCAAAGAGTTGAACAGATGAGGTCAAAGACAAGGCAATCAATGAGCCAACGCTGAGATCAGAGACGAGGTCATCGCTGAGGTGACCGATGAGGTCATTACCGAGTCACATGGCTCTTGTGATGTCATTCAACAGCGCTTTATAACTACACCAAGTGCATATATTAAATAGATTAGAGTCGTTAGTTGACATTTCATTTACTGAACGTGTTTACTTTCTGTATATATATATTTATAAAGATCTGACTTTAAGATTATAACAGATTAAAAATACTCCAAGACTTCATGTTATATCACTTGAATTGGTTTTCTTGAATTCTTTTTTGTACTAAAATGTCTTTTATGAAATGTTTCTCCGACCAGCTTTCCAAGGAAGTTGTTAACAACTGATGCCACCATTGTGGAGACAACTTAGTGCGCTCTTACTGACTCTGTGACCAGGACGGCAAGTCTTTGTGGTGTTTCGAGAGCTACAATCCTGGCTCTCTGTAGCAGTGTCTTTACTTTACTATTGTATCTTTACAATACTTCCTTTAAAATCTTTAAAAATGTTGTTTGTCTGATCGTACATGCAAACCTTGAAGTATCACAGTGTCTATGGTTTTAAAAGGATATTGTGTGTGTGCGTGTGTGTGTGTGGGTGTGTGTGTGTGTGGGTGTGGGTGCGTGCGTGTGTGCGTGTGTGTGTGGGTGCGTGCGTGTGTGTGTGTGTGTGTGTGTGTGTGTGTGTGTGTGTGTGTGTGTGAGATTGAAAAACTGTTTTCAAGGGACATGCAGTTCAAAAACTTTTTTTTCCAAGTGTCACATCGATTGCTAAATACTCTGTGATAGAAATCTTTCTTTGTAAACGTGTCTGTTATCTTGCGCTTTTATGACAATGGAAATAATCCATTTAACTGTGTTATCATTTATTTGTGTACACACCAATGTGTTATTTAAATCCCTTTTTTGCCTCATTCTTTGTGCCTAATTTTTCTCTGTTAGATGCATGCTTGAATGTTATTTTGTGGTCTTTGCAGAGAAAAAGAAAGATTTTACCCTTTTAAACCATGGGGAGGAATTACACATGAGTTATTGAAGCTAAATATTACTGTTAAAGGGCAGATCACAGAATAAAAATGAAACCGCCTTCTTACTTTTGAATAGGTCAGTGGTTGAATGATGTAAAAGGAATCACCTCCACAACAGCTGTTAGATTGTTTCTATTATATATTATATATATTAAACTTTGAGAAAATATCTTTGCATTTGCATTCATTATTGTGGTCTTGCATATTTATTCATACAATTTACTTCCACTGTCCCCTAAGTTCAAACAAATGGCAGATCCACAACTTCTGAAGGCAGAAAGTGAAAGTTGTGACGAATATATTTCTATTTTGAAATAAATAATACAAAATATGCTATTACAATAACCACATCTCATTGTCTAAAATGTGTTTTTCAAATTTCTGAAGGGTCTATGGTATTCCCATTAAAGGGAAGCAATTCAAATATAGTGAATGTCCTCATAATTAGGTTTATGGAGGACATTTAAATTTGAAATGTAGCAATTCTTTTTGAAAATGTAGCGATTCTTTTTTGAAAAGTAGCGATTCTTTTTTGAAAACATAGTGATTCTTTTTTGAAAAGTAGCGATTCTTTTTGGAAAAAGTAGCGATTCTTTTTGGAAAAGTAGCGATTCTTTTTGGAAAAAGTAGCGATTCTTTTAAAAAAATGTAGCGATTCTTTTTGAAAAAGTAGCGATTCTTTTTGAAAATGTAGCGATTCTTTTTTAACAGTAGCGATTCTTTTTGGAAAAGTAGCGATTCTTTTTTGAAAAGTAGCGATTCTTTTTGGAAAAAGTAGCGATTCTTTTTGGAAAAAGTAGCGATTTTTTTTGGAAAAAGTAGCGATTCTTTTTGGAAAAAGTAGCGATTCTTTTTAAAAAAATGTAGCGATTCTTTTTGAAAAAGTAGCGATTCTTTTTGGAAAAAGTAGCGATTCTTTTTGGAAAAAGTAGCGATTCTTTTTTGGAAAAGTAGCGATTCTTTTTGGAAAAAGTAGCGATTCTTTTTGGTAAAAGTAGCGATTCTTTTTGGAAAAAGTAGCGATTCTTTTTTGGAAAAGTAGCGATTCTTTTTGGAAAAAGTAGCGATTCTTTTTGGAAAAAGTAGCGATTCTTTTTGGAAAAAGTAGCGATTCTTTTTTGAAAAGTAAAAAGTAATTCTTTTTTAAAAAAAGAATCATTACTTTTTCTAAAAGAATTGCGAATCTCGAATTGAATGTATGTATTGATGCATTTTGAATAAATGTATAAATGCATTTTGAATAAAAGTAGCGATTCTTTTGAATATTAATCGAATCTGTGTCGAATTGAGTCAAATGGGAATCGAATTGAATATTCGAATAGAATCGACTCGACTTAAATCACATTCGATTTAATTCACATTTGATTTCGATTAACATTTGATTTGATTCAATTAGAATATTCTATTCGATTTACATTAGATTTTTATCAAAAATTCACATTCCAATTTACATTCTATTCAATTCACATTTGATTCACATTCATTTAACATTTGTACATTCGATTCGATTCATATACGATTCACATTCTAATCAATACATTTTTGATTCAGATTCGATTAACATGGTTTCACATTCGATTTAATGCACAAATGCTGGGTTATTTTTTGTAACCCAAATGCAGTTTTTTTTATAACTTTTTTAACCCAAATGCTCTTTTGGTGATTTTTTTTTCAAACCCAAATGCTGGGTTATTTTTTTTGTTACATTTTTTTTAACCCGAATGCTTTTTTTTTTTTTTTTTAATCCTTTAAAAAAAAAAAAAAAAAAAAACTATTTAGCTTCAAGTAAGTTCTGTTTTGGTGTGTTAAAAGTTATATTATTGTTGATGATGATAATAATTATATGTTATTTAATATAATAAATATATTTTTTATCTCCCTTTTCCTTATGATGAGTGAGAAAGAATGGTAGGCATGCTAAAAGTAGCAGTTATTGTAAATAAATGATTGACACTTCCAACATCAGCACACTGTTTATGTTTCAGATGCTGTATTTAATAAAAAATAAAAAATGACTGGATAAATTTTCGTGTTTGATTTACTGGTTAATGGGTATAGCTGTGGTAAATGTGGTCTGTAAAACTGTGGTCTGTCAGCCACATGTGGGCCATGTTAGGGCCATCAGCCCTTTACAGAACTCATCCATAATTATATAAGGTTCACATCTGGGCCAAATTTGTTTTTATTATGTACTTCGAGTGAAATTATGGCAATGTTTTGGTTCAGCTCTGGCTAAAAAGAAGTGGTCCAGATTTGGGCTGACAAACACAATCTAATCTGGGCCAGATCTATGCCAAAGGAAATTTGCCGACTGATATTCTGGTGACGAAACACGCACTATACACAGACCCATGAATACGTGTAAAAACCACGTAGCCTATATTATGAAAATGGTTGAACTAGTGTGAAGCTACTTATAATGTAAAGTTAGTAGCTTTGTTGCCTTTTAGTTATTACTCTCCAGCATGGCAATGAATGTGCATGGGAGTAAATGCACATATAAACCCCAACATTTAAACCACAGAGAAAGTCTGTGATGTGCCGCATCAAAATATTGAATCTATTGCACAGTAGCCACCGCCTTTCAAGTGTCTTTGGTCAGCCAGGCGCACAAACTCAATTTAGAGGTAATGATTACTTTATTGACAAGCCTGTGGCTTGCTCACTGTGGTATTGGAAACCAAGCCTCTCCGCAGCTCCAGCTATGAAAGGAGAAGTTAAAGACGGACAGAGATGAGCAGAAAGTGGAACATAAATCACAGCTCTCTCAAACGACGAGCTGTACGGAGAATCCAGCTAAAGCATTTGTCAGACATTTGTTTACAAAAAAGCAATTGCTTTTCTACAGGGACAAATATGGACATCCTGTTTGTATGTGAGAACACACATTACATATGCAGCTACATCATGTTTTGTTATCAATGAGAGTAGGGTTATTATGAAAATTGACAATTTGCTTTTTACAGTAATATATTTGGTGTGATTTTGCAATAAAACAAACTGTACATTTGATCGAAATATTGTACAATCTAGAAAATGCTGGGTTGTTTCAACCATGTTTGTGTAAAATATGAACAAACCCAACCGTTGGTTTAAATGAAATGAAATTTTAAGTAAACAACTTTCATAAACCTCTTTTTTCAAGAACTGTATTAGTCTTAAAATATAACAATTGCAATGTCTTTGAATAAACTATGAGGTGTTTGTATTTGTCACTGTGAAAAAAACAATTCACCATCCACACACTATAATCACATCTAAAGTGTGTCAAGTTGAACTAAAACCATGATCTATAAGTGTTTTCCTTTTTTGGAGCATGCAGACGTGATTCATCATCTCCAATGTTCATCTTGTGTTGCTGTGTGTTCTGTCTCCACTTTTCATCCTCTCATGAAAATGAAATTGCTGACTACTGTTATGACATTCCACACATTCATCTCATTTTAATTCCTTATGCTTATTCTCACTCCCTTCCTCTCTTTTCTGTTGTCTTTGTCAATGGAGAAGGAGATCTGTTAAAGCGGTCCAAAGAAGACGATTACTAATTCTTTAAAGGAACACTTCACCCATTTGCATTAGACTTTGTATCTTTAGAAACCCAGTCACATTTTCGAATGGTCATGGTTTATTCCCTTATTTTCCCCTGAGATGGGAGAAATAAGGATTTAAGTGTTCCACTTCCTGCTTTTTATGACGCAAAAATCGTCAATTTGCGTCATAAAAAGCAGGAAGTCAAATTTCTTTGAATAAGGGTAAGACTACAAACACTAGCTCATCATTTATCCAGTAGAAGGCGCTGTTCCGCATGTTTTCAACCCGCCCATAGAGGGATCTCACTCACAGAATGTACATATAGTGTCAGCCATTCTTTATTTGGAAGGTAAGCTAACAGTTTCTTATTCTGTGGAGAAAGCTGAGTAGTAGCGGTGACCATCCTCTTTTTCCCGGACATGTCCGGCCGTCGAGATCGTCAAAAATGTCCAGGATTCGGCTTTTGCTTTCTGCAGTCGCATTCATAGTTTACATGCACACCTTTTGTTTCAGTCTCACTGAATTCATTCCGATTGGTGAATCTGAATGTAGTGTTTACATGAACGCTAACCAAGTGATCGTTTGATGTGCGTTTTAACATTGCTAGGAAAATTCCCGCTCCTCCGTGAGAGATACGAGACGAGACCGGTGCGTCTCACAGGCGCCGGCGCCACTCATTAGTAATAACGCCACCGGGCTCGCATCGTTCTCCGCGGCCGTCAGTCTCGTTCCTGCTCGTCACAGTAAACATGAGGAATGGCGACTGAAGAACGCAAAAGCCGAATCCTGGACATTTTGGTCGACATCAAAATACTGGGCAGACTCACGGAGACTCACTAGTAGCATAGCCTTGTTGTTTACTGCGATCTCTTACCGGTAGGCGTGGCCTTCTAGGGCAGCGAAGCAAGTGCATTCTGGGAGTTGTTGTCTTTCATCCCCATAAGCCAAAAATACATTTTCTGGCTTTTCTCAGTCTAGAAGGCTCCAAATTCAAAAATAATTTCACATTTCTTCTACATAAATGACCCATTTTAAATACACATTCATCTTTCCAGAGGTGAAGTGTTCCTTTAATCTCAAGTGTAAGGTCCAATAGGTCAGTGGTTGAATGATGTAAAAGGAATCACCTCCACAACAGCTGTTAAATTGTTTCTATTATATATTATATATATTAAACTTTGAGAAAATATCTTTGCATTTGCATTCATTATTGTGGTCTTGCATATTTATTCATACAATTTACTTCCACTGTCCCCTAAGTTCAAACAAATGGCAGATCCACAACTTCTGAAGGCAGAAAGTGAAAGTTGTGACAAACATATTTCTATTTGCATATAAATAATACAAAATGCGCTAGTACAATAACCACATTTCATTGTCTAAAATGTGTTTTTCTAATTTCTGAAGGGTCTATGGTATTCCCATTAAAGGGTAGCAGTTCAAATATAGTGAATGTCCTCATAATTAGGTTTATGTTTTATTATCTGTGAGGACATTTAAATGTGAAATGTAGCAATTCTTTTTGACAATGTAGTGATTATTTTTTTTAAAGTAGCGATTCTTTTTTGAAAAGTAGCGATTCTTTTTGGAAAAAGTAGTGATTCTTTTTGAAAAAGTAGCGATTCTTTTGTGAAAAGTATCGATTCTTTTTGAAAAAGTAACGATTCTTTTTTGAAAAGTAGCGATTCTTTTTTGAAAAAGTAGCGATTCTTTTTTAAAAAGTATCGATTATTTTTGAAAAAGTATCGATTCTTTTTTGAAAAGTATCGATTCTTTTTTGAAAAGTAGCGATTCTTTTTGAAAAAGTAGCGATTCTTTTTGAAAAAGTAGCGATTCTTTTTGAAAAGTAGCGATTCTTTTTTGAAAAAGTAGCGATTCTTTTTGAAAAAGTAGCGATTCTTTTTGAAAAGTAGCGATTCTTTTTGAAAAAGTAGCGATTCTTTTTGAAAAAGTAGTGATTCTTTTTGAAAAGTAGCGATTCTTTTTTGAAAAAGTAGCGATTCTTTTTGAAAAAGTAGCGATTCTTTTTGAAAAAGTAGCGATTCTTTTTGAAAAGAAGTAGCGATTCTTTTTTGAAAAAGTAGCGATTCTTTTTTGAAAAGTAGCAATTCTTTTTGCAAAAAGTCGCGATTCTTTTTGAAAAAGTAGCGATTCTTTTGTGAAAAGTAGCAATTCTTTTTGAAAAAGTAACGATTCTTTTTTGAAAAGTAGCGATTCTTTTTTGAAAAAGTAGCGATTCTTTTTCAAAAAGAAGCGATTCTTTTTTGAAAAGTATCGATTCTTTTTTGAAAAGTATCGATTCTTTTTGAAAAAGTAGCGATTCTTTTTTAAAAAGTAGCGATTCTTTTTTGAAAATTAGCGATTCTTTTTTAAAAAGTAGCGATTCTTTTTTGAAAAAGTAGCGATTCTTTTTTGAAAAGTAGCAATTCTTTTTGCAAAAAGTCGCGATTCTTTTTGAAAACTAAAAAGTAAGTCTTTAAAAAAAAAAAGAATCACTACTTTTTCTAAAAGAATCCATCTAACCAGAGATCATGACCATTACCATAGAACCAAGCTGACCAACTTAACTCCCTCTTATGGTAACTATGTATAATCATGCCATGGTTTCCTCAACATCCTTTAAAATATCTTCTTTTGTGTTTTGCTGAAGATTAATCCCCTCTAAAACCATGAAAACGCACCAGACTGACTTGCATGGCAAGACCACAATAGGCTCGTTTAAGTCGTTCAGAAGTACTTCAGAAGGCTAATGGAAAACAAGTCAAAATGTATAATTTTTCTTGATAATCAATTTATATTTTACAAATATCAAAGAACATATTGAGGTGAATGATTTTATGTAGCTGCATAACAATCACTTTAACTTCTTTTGAAGGACAAAGGACCTTTTCTCGCTCAGCAGCCACATTATCTCAGCATGCCGAAGCCAAGCAACATGCTAATGCTAATCAAGAAAAGCAGTGGGATCGATCCTGTCAGAATGAATCTTAAATGAAAGAAAGATGAAAAAAGGCATAGAGGGAGGAGAGGGTAAGGTAACTTATGTTGTGTTCCTTCTTGAATATTTGATAGCATCTGTCTGTTGCGTTTAATGCTGTAGCGATTGTGCTCCAGTCTAATCAGTATTGTGCATCACAGGAAGGTAATTGTGATTGAGAGAGTCTGAGTGGGTTTGTGTCACTGCTGCTCAGAGCTACATGGGCCGCTCACATCTGATTTGCATAACTGTGTTTTAATCAAGTTTATAATTGGCAGCTGCTTTTGCCCCCTGAACTGTAAAATAAACGCAATCTTGGAAAGTGATGGGGGAGATTTTTGGGGAGGGAAATGGAGGGTAATGCGTGTTTATACATTTGTCCACATTTACTCCACATTGTTTTGCACCGCAGGTACCGCAGGCAGCACACCTGTGTAAATGGAATAATAATGATGCACATGATTGTGTGCTGAAGGCAGCCACAGCTCCCACAAGGCCAGTAACGGGGAGGAGAAGATGACTGATGGCAGCCATGGTGGAGTTCTGCTGCATTTTAAACGTCTTAGTTAAGGATTAGAACACCACCCAAGGGCTGTCACTACCTGATTAAGCTGCCAGGAAACAAAATACTCTTAAAATAGCTTGTGAGAACATGCAACACGATTTAGCTTTAGTGTTTTTTTCCAAGTCAAGTCAAGTCATCTTCATTTATACAGCGCTTTTAACAATGTAGAGTGTTTCAAAGCTGCTTTACAGAGATAAACGTATAATTTAAGGTAACAGATTGTTTTGTCTTTATAGCGGTTCTTGAATAATGTTATTTTCCAGCTAAAGTTAGTTTTGATTGATTCACTTCCGTCGCAATGATCATTAGTTATTAAATTAGGGGCCGCTAAGACGACACCGTTCTCTCTACACAGACTTTAAACTGAACCTGTGAGAAACACTGATGGCGCTCACGTGCGCATCAAGGATTAATTCTATAGTTATGTGCGTTTGAATATATGTGCGCATGTTTGTAATTCTCTACAAACCAAGCCTAAACAAACTACTTGTCCTGCCTATAAATCTGATACAGAATTTTATTTTATTTTATCACTTCGGGGAGATACGCGAAACCGAAATGATCCCCCCAATGCTTTATCTGTAGAGTGGTACAGGGATCCTCCATAGGGAGAGGCTAGTCGGCACTTCAGCGCTGCGGTGTCATCGGGTCCAGGCGAAGGTCCTTCCTCAGATCTGGATACGGCCTGGATCCGGCAGGCTGCGGGAAAACCTCGGGATAAACAAAGACACTAAAATTAGCGTAGATGCCGTTCTTCTTATGATGTAACGAGTACATCAGGATTGAAGGGAAGTGTTCCCAGTCCCGGCTGTTCTAATCTATGCAGCCTAACATTGAGTTATAGAAGTCTATAATGTGTTATGTGTATGCTAGGCCGAAGAGATGTGTGTTTAGTCTAGATTTGAACTGACAGAGTGTGTCTGCTTCCCGGACAATGGTAGGAAGACTGTTCCAGAGTTTTGGTGCTAAATAGGAAAAGGATCTACCGCCAGCAGTCGATTCTGATATTCTAGGTATTATTAACTGGCCGGAGTTTTGAGATCGCAGTAGACGTGAAGGACTATAATGCGTTAAGAGCTCGCTCAAGTACTGCGGAGCTAAACCATTTAGTGCTTTGTAAGTGATCAGCAATATTTTAAAATTTATACGATGTTTAATAGGCAGCCAATGCAGTGTTGACAGAACGGGGCTAATATGGTCATACTTCCTGGTTTGAACTGGGTCGCGTTGAAGAACAAACTCTTCGGCCTTAATGTGTGTGTGAGTTTATTTAAAGAGATAAAGTACCTCATCTAAAATCATCAGCCGTTCATATTATAACATTTTATCAGCAGGCTTCATAGGGCTCAGAAAATATATATACACAACCATTCAAAAGTCAAAAGTTTTAGGCACGATTTAAAAAAAAGTCATGGCTGCATTTATTTGATGAAAAATACAGTAAAACCAGTAATTCCTAAACATTGTATGATACATGTATCCTTTTTGTAGTTTGAAAATTTAAGTGCAATATTCAACATCCGCATATTCCACTGAAGCAATGAAACAAGGGTGAGTGAATAATGAAAGAATTGAATGTTTGAGTGAACAATCCCTTTAAGAGAAATGCTCTATACAGAGACAGTTGGCTTCAGGAATGGTCAGATCCCACAAACGTGACCGGTGTGATTATGTGTAGATGCTGATGATAAATCCAGGTCCATTTCCTGAAGAATGCACCGAGCGGACTCTGTGATAGAAGAAGTACCCCACAGCTTAAACCCTGACCTTGTGATAACACAGACAATATATCTCCGTCCTCCCGCGTCTCTCTCCATTCATCTACGTTTGTCATTAGCTCTCTGCCTTTTTATATCATTCCCTGTCTCTTTCTCACTCTGCTTTTCCATCTTTCATGCTGTGTGCATGCGGTTTCTCCTCTCTTCCGTGTGACCTCGAAGCTAAGGCCTTGGTCAGACCTCTGTGCACAGCCATCTCTCTCCAACTGAACACATTATACGCTCTACAACCTCTCTAAGCTTCTTTTTCATTCTCCAGCCCAGCTACAATTTAACTCATATATGATTTTAGCTATGAAGACCTAAGGACATGCAATTTTTATAATCATTGTGGGACATTGTTTTGCAGTGAAGCCTACGATGTTTTGCCAGTGGGGTCAAAACTCTTTTAAGTGGAACAGACAACAGTGAACTTTTGAACAGAATGTTTGAGCTGAATTTTAATCAGTTTCATCCCATAGACGGGCGGAGAACAATGTAAGGTAACCCTTTAAAATACCGCTCTATCATTAATGAATAACTACAGGAACCAATGAGTAACAATATATTAACATTATAAACTGCTATTACCTGACAAGAAACTCAGATTAACAAATTAGTAAGTAATAGCGCTCTGTTCAATGAGGTAGTTCACTATTAGCTAATCAATAATGTGAAGATCATGGTAACCCATTAATCGCTCAAATATTACCAATTACTAATTATTTGGATCAGTATTCTGAAGTGAAACGCATGTTAACTCCCTATAATGACTGAAGTCACTGAACGCTTTTGTAAGACTTTTTTGAAAGGTATAGTTTCTTGTTAGTTATGTTAATATTGCGTTACTCGTTTGCTCCTGTGTAGTTATTAATTAATAACGGAACCATATCTTAAAGTGTTACCCAATGCAGAATCTTTACAGTCCTAAGTCCAAAGTACAGTTTTTCAGTCGTTTAAAATAGTTGCTTTCCAGATATGTACAATGAGCCTGGGGAAAGTTTGAGCAGGAGCCAAAGCAAGACTGTACCATATACATTTTATGTCAGATTGTACGATATACAGCTCTGTAGAGACGTTAGTGTTGACTGGGCATTTTTCATCATCATTTGCGTTACTTTGTGACACACAACATTGAAGTATCCGCACAAGAGGCTGGTATTTATCAAGGCAATTAAGTGTCACTGGTGATTTTGCCCTACAATGAAATCTTTAACAATTCCATTATTTCTCAGAGGAAAAATTACTCGTATGCAGTGGAAGCACTATGAAATGTGGTGGAAATATCTCCAATCAATGTAGGTCAATGGCAATGATAAATAGCTAAAAAATAATTTAAGTAAACTATAAAAATTTATATGACACTCTTAATTTGAGTCACAATTTAGAATGAGCCGGTAATAAAGAAACATGATTTTAAGCAACTGTCTTCTGCTATTTATAATTGTTTAATTTTAATTTTATTTTAAAACATTTTACGGACTGCAGTATTCATTATAAATGATTAATCTGTGCACATAATTTTCTGTTTTCATGTGCCCTCATATTCTTTAATCAAAATAACTTCCCCTCCTTCTTGCAGATTCGTCTCTTCTCGTCTCGTCTCGTCTCGTCTCCTTTCCTCGTCTCCTTTCCTCGTCTCGTCTCCTTTCCTCGTCTCGTCTCGTCTCGTCTCGTCTCGTCTCCTTTCCTCGTCTCGTCTCGTCTCGTCTCGTCTCGTCTCCTTTCCTCGTCTCCTTTCCTCGTCTCGTCTCCTTTCCTCGTCTCGTCTCGTCTCGTCTCGTCTCGTCTCCTTTCCTCGTCTCGTCTCGTCTCGTCTCGTCTCCTCTCCTTTCCTCGTCTCGTCTCCTTTCCTCGTCTCGTCTCCTTTCCTCGTCTCGTCTCGTCTCGTCTCGTCTCGTCTCCTTTCCTCGTCTCGTCTCGTCTCGTCTCGTCTCCTCTCCTTTCCTCGTCTCGTCTCGTCTTTCAACATTTTTTGTACTAATTTCCCCTATCTTTTTCTTGTTGACTCAACTTTTGTAAATAACAGTTATATGAACTGAAAATAAGTTGTCCGTGACACACACAAAAAAAAGTTTAGTTGAGTCAACTTGACATTGTTTGTTTTCTGGAGAGATGCAACTATTCTGTAACAAATCTTTTGTAGTTGAGCCAATGCAACATTTTTTGTCTATTGGAAACTCGGGAGAAATTGGAAGTTCTTACTAAGAATAAGCATTCATAAATCATTTGGTCATCACCATTTTGGTGATGAGAATTTCCTTTGGTTGGTCAGTTTGACTCTTGGCTTTTTGCATGAGTTTTTCTTTGTAACAGTGTTTAGAAAAACACATTATTTTTTGCTATAGAATAAATCTAATTTCTGATCAAAAGTGATTTTTTATTATTATTAATATTTTACCAACAACACATTTTTGCAGCAGATCAGACATTCTGAATACATTATGGGGAAAGAAGTCTATTGACACACACATTCACACATTGAGTATTCTCAAAGTCAAACAATTGTTTAATGTCTCCAGGCACCAGATATCGAGAAACCGTCAATGGAATGAGAACAGGCATGCAGGCCAATGACATCTCAGAGCATGAATGCACCAAAAGCACAAATAACAGATGTCACGTCACTGGCCAAGAAATATGCAACAAAGCCATACATATGCAAGCACAATCTGGCAATCTAGCAGATGAGACATCCCTCCCGATGTAGACTCGACACACAGGATGATGAGGCCCATCTCTTTTCATTAAGATTTAGTTTTTAGCTTCATAAATTGCATTAGGCACTGCATCTCTCAGTACAGTGTGTTGCTCTTATTAATGACTCAAGCCAAGAGCAGGGACGCTGTCTTCTGATTCGCTGTCTCCTCGAGGCACGACGCCCAAAGAGCAGGCAAAGCAAATTAATTGGATGAGCAGAAATGCAGACAGTGGAAAATTGGAGCTCTCGATCTCGTAATGCATTCATCATTTCTTCTTCTTGTTTTTGTGCCACTGTTGGATGCTCACTAGTTCTTAAAAGTACGCTCACTGCAGTCTGCTCACAACTGCATTTCAGTTCGTCTTCATTTGGACGTTGTTGCTTTTACATTCAAGGTTGTCTTTAAACTATTGATGACGAAAGCACTCCACGGATATAAAACGGACAGCACTCATTTTCAAGTATTCAAAAATGTGTCATATTATACACATATACATAGGGCCCTATTTTAGCGATCTAAACCGCAAGTATCAAACGCGAAACGCAAGTAACTCTGTGGGCGGATCCCGGCGCTGTTGCTATTATACCGGCGGGATAAACGACTCTTGCGCCCGACGCAAATCTAAAATGTGTTGGTCTGAAGTCTGAAGTTGGTCTGGTAAATGTGTAATCTAGATTTTTTTCACATCTTCATGGACACAACAATGATTTCCCTCGTGTGTTAATATGTTTCCTTCCTAAAACTGCTGCGTCTGTTTATAAAGAAACAAAGTGTGTGTGTTGTTCACACGCTACATAATGGCCAAGCACGCGCTCTTAAAATAGCATATGACTAACGCGCGACGCCGCTGTCTTTAGACTCGGTTTCTCCTGGTCAGTGGAGGAGTTGTTTTCTGAAACTGCAGAATATCACCAGGGAACGTTTGCGCCGGAACACACTCCTCTTTTCACTGAACCGCCCCCCCGAGCGCAAGTTCATTCCCTAATTTACCGACGTGTCCGCTGTGCGCGGGTGCAAAATAGGAATGATACATGCGTCGGTGTACAAAGTCAATTGCGCTGGGTGCAAGATACGGCCCACTGTGTGACGAGCACCCCGAGGAGACGAGGAGCACCTCGATCCCCATCACAGGCGGATCGGCCCCAGCTGCGGTCCATCGAGCAACAGCTACATGAGCCGCGTGGACTTTGCCAGAGGTTGGGACATCTCTACATGAGACAGAACTCTAACGCCGGTTCTCTATCTTCCTCCAGAAAGCAGCGTTTGACCGATCAGCCTCCCAGAAGCACAGCCCAGACTCGAGCACCACGAGGAAGAGAGCACGCACTTCACCGGAGCGCAGCCCAATTCTTCACCGTGGTTTTGTCACCTTGTGAATAAATCCACTCTCTGGGCACTTTGCTGAAGCTATCCTTATCGTGTGATTCTTCACTGTCTTAACTGAAGGCAACTTGCACTGATCTTAAAATATATAAAAAGTGTATATACACACACACATACAGATTATGTTTTTGTGTAAATGCTTCCATGAAGCTCCCAAAAAGTAAAAGATGAGCAAAGCATATCAAAGATTATCATAAAAATGTCCAAGAGTTAAAATCATATGGTATAATAATAATAATGAAAATGCATTTAGTAATGTAGTGATAGTAAGTCGTGTCATATATACACCTGTGTGAAGGACTCTAAGGCCCTGTTTACACGAGAACGCTCGCGGGTGAAAACGTAAATATATTTTATGGGATGTGCCTTTCGTTTACACGGCGATGGCGTTTTGGGGCTTAAAAACGCAAAAAAGTAAAACCACCCTCCAGAGTGGAAATCTTAAAAACGCTCCACCGTCGCGTTCCCGTCTAAAGGGTAAAAACGGTAAAAACGCAAAAGTCTGCTAGACAGTGAAGGCGTCGCGTACGCGTTTACGTCACAGGCATGCGCCAGTACAGGAAAATAACAAAACATTATCAAACTAAAATCTAACAACAATTTCATTGACAAAAAAAATAATTTTTTTGTCATTTTTGAGCGACACGTGAAGAGCAGAGAGGATTAAAGCAGCAGCTTTACCGTATTAAACATGACAAACTGTGTCAGTGTCTCTTTCACTTTCAGTGCTCCACATCGCCACCTAGCCGTCTGGAGTGCACACTACATCCAATCTCACACACTTTTGCGTCACCATATGCACACAGATTTTCCCCCATAACGCTCGTCTAAATGCAGAATAAAAAAGTGATAACGCAACGCCACTTTTGCGTTTTCTCTTCAGATCGTTTCTGTGTAAACATAGCCTAAGTATCAAACATCAAACAAAACACCTGGTGTGCTGTAAGTCTTCAGGTGCTCTACGATCCTTAGGTTATTGTAGCGGCTGATTCTGTGCAATAATAAGGGCCTGATTGGGGCAAATTATATTTGGGTATATTTCAATAATGTGCAGTAGCTCACCTCTGGCATTTAAGTTGCTCTTTCAAGCTCTGGACATCTGTATCCAGCATGAGAACACACAATATCTAAAACACACTCTTGCCTGAGCATAATGACACCAAGACAAATAAGACTATGGAAGTATTCATGATCTGCAGAAAGGGTTTGATTAGGACGAGCTGAAAATGACCACGAGAAGTAATGTGTGATTCCACAGGCGTCTTGTAGCCGCTGCAGATTTCTGTTTCGGTGGAAAAACAGAGATGTGCAATTATGCTTTGTCTGAAGTGCAAACACACACAATGTTTTTCTTTCAAAAAATCCGAAAAGTGTCTTTGTTATTCTCATAAAAATTAATTGGGAACTTTGGTAACTTGAGTTGGTAACACTTTAGGTTAGGGTCCAATTCTCACTATTAACTAGTTTATTATTAGCATGCATATTACCAAAATATTGGCTGTTTATTAGTACTTATAAAGCACATATTAATGCCTGCATGAACATATTCTACATATCTTAATCCTACCCAATAACTTAACTATTAATAAGCAGTAATTAGAAGTTTATTGAGGCAAAAGACATGATAATTGGACCCTAAACTAAAGTGTGACTCTTGAATTAGTTTATCCCTATAATCTGTATCTGTCATTTATGCTTAAAATAATGAGCCCTCAAGTGTTAGTAAATTCTCATGTCAACTAATGTTATAGCAGAAGAGTAATGATGCTCTTCCATTGCATTGGTCATGATCTTTTTTTTTATTTTTTCGCAAGATAGACGTATTTATCATGGCTGAAAACATTAACTATTACAACGGGCCACTCTCAGCAACAGTCTCTGTATGTATTAGGCTACTTCAATGTAATCATATAACCACTATTGAACATGATGCTTGACAGATACTAATGCCTAACAATTAGTAGGCAATTGTTGATGCCTAACAAGCTAAACTTGCTTTGACTGATGGAGAACACGGCAGAGAAAAAACAGAAATGCAAATTCATTTCTCAATGCAAATAAAGGGAATCTGCTAAATGAAATCAATAAAGGGGAAGCGATATGATCATTATCAAGGGTAAATAAAGGGGACGTGAATGCGCCATAATGGTCTGAATAGCGAACGAGAGACAGATTGTGCCTCTATTTGAGTTGTTGTCAGGATAATTACAAACTTCCTTTTGCCCACTGAAGCTTAGCACTGTTCTCCTGACGTGCGTTTCTCTCTCCCGTGTGTCTCTCCGTGACACGAGCTTCCCATCCCTCGTTCTGTTTTCATTCTGCCTGCGTCCTTTTTCATCAGCGGCATCAATTTATTATCAGATAAACAAAAACAGTCATTACATGACGATCCAGGATCTGCTGGGATGATTGTTCAATTGAAAGTTTAAATATTATTATAATGGCAATTCCATGAGGGATTACAATACAATCAGAAGCTTTTTTAGAAGAGAAGCAAAATTATTGTATTTATAAACATCCTTTCTTCTAACAGCAGATCACACAGAGAGAGGGAACGCCATTCAATGCTGCTTTTCACACACACACATTATATGACAATGTTGGCAAGCTAACAACAGAAATGTCTTACTGCTTGAAAAGGCTCATCATCATATTAATGGTAACAGATAAAATATGCCATATATTCAGCCGGGGCCCAAATTCCCGATGCGAGTATTCAAACACAGAGAGGAATGACAAAAAGAAAATCTCAGTTTTTCATTACATGGTTTTTTTTCTGATTATTTAAAAATTCGCTATTCAGGCCTTTCCTCTTCTGACACCGTCATATATCCGAGGCAAGCGCTGAATATAAATCAAGTTTTTCTTCTGTGAAATATGATAATCTGTAAATTAGTAATAATTGGAACTAGGAAAATGTGGGCCGCTAAATGACTTGTCTAAACCATATGTGCATTAACAGAAAGAAGCACACCGACTTCACCTTAACCACACACACACACACTCACAAACACACAATGGGCCATCTGTACCACAGACAGGGTATTACAAATATAATGAACATCTGACAGAATATTTCGTTTAAATATTGCCAGCATGCCTTAAAATGAAGGAGATCCTATCTCTCCCACTCTTGACATTAATGTGGCATGCTTGCATCACTAACTCAGTGCTATCTGAAATTTTGACGCGCTTGGCACACTTTTGCATGGGAGAGATTTCCATGGGCTAAATTCTAAGAATTCTAACCAGAATAGGCAGTTCTCACGCACGCACGCACACACACACACACACACACACACACACACACACACACACACACACACACACACACACACACACACACACACACACACACACACACACACACACACACACACACACACACACACACACACACACACACACACACACACACACACACACACACACACACACACACACACACTTCCTGTGCATGTGACTGGTGATGGAAATCAGCACTTGCCATGTAAAGCCCTTTATCAGGAAACTGGGCCATTTATACCTTAAATCTTCAGGATTTTTTTAATCATTTCATATGAAAAGGTTACTGCTGAACTTCCAAGACCATAACCAGCATATATACAGTACACTGTCAGAAAATAAATGTGCAAAATTTTAACTTTTTTAGACGTACAACAGCTTGTCACTCTTAAATGTAAAATTATGTCCCTTACCCAAATTTGCATACATGTACTTCAGAGTATATGGACCCTAGGTAATACTATCAATCAGTTTACTGTAGGAGTAAACAAGGTACACATTCGGTCCTTTAAAGGCATTGCCTCAGTGATAAGCGGTTATATCACCCCTGAAGGTACATTTTCTGCACATTATTTTCGAGTGTATATTGAGGAACCATCAAAGTTTATATTTAAATAAATAAATGTGATTCACTCATTTATACTTCATGTGTCTTTAATGCTAACTCTGTAAATGTGTGGTTGAATGTTGAGGGACTCAGGGCAGTTCAAAATAAAAATGAATAAATAAAAGCTTATTAGCAAATATCATCACAACACACTACATTATCTAGTCAATATTCTTGGCCAGGCACAATATGACAAAATTACTTCTAGTCAGTAAAATGTCTGTTGGAGGAGCATCATAAAGTGTTAGAAGATATTAGGCAGACAGTAATAATGTCAAAGATAATGTTGAAAGATCAAACTATTTCTATAGTGGAATAATAATTGAATAAAATCCATTAAAATGTATTGGTGATGAACGAGGACATGCTGACAGCTCAAATCAAATGATCGCTTTATTTTCACAGTTAATCTAACCGCTAACCCACTAAACACTGGATGTCGGATAGACGTGCAGATCATGTGGGTCCGTCGGTCCATGACCAATTCTGGACATCTATTCAACGTCCAAACTACGTCCACAATTTGGACATCCAACCATGACCCAACTTGGACGTCATATTGACATTCAACATTTGACCTTTGAAATGGGTAATTTTTTGGACGTCTATGACAGGTGCAGGAAATTTACATGATTAATATATAATATTTTTTATTTACAAATATCAACGTTGTTGTTATCAACATGATTAATACATATGAATACAGATTATTAATAATTATCTAAGATCGTTTTCCTGTAGCTCAAACTGTAAAGCATTGGTGCTTGCAACGCAAGATCATGGGTTCGATTCCCAGGGAAAGCAAGAACTGATAGGAATATAAATGTGCAATGTAAATCACTTTGGATAAAAAGCATCTGCCAAATGCATAAATGTAAATACAATGGTACAGAAAACACATCCTCCACCCTTTTGAAACATGGGACTACAGTTATAGAAGTTGTATAAAAACAACGTAAAATTTGTCTAAATTTGATGTTGAAAAGACGTCAACAAATGACCATTTGGACTATAAATGTCAACATAAGACGTGGGGTAGATGTCGAAAAAAGACGTCGTCTGGCGTTACAAAACAACCCCTTCAGTGACCGAAACTGGACGTCCAAAAATGTCATATAAAAGACGTCACTCCGACGCCACATTGCGCAGTGGGAAGAGTTAAATATATCCGAGAATGTGACTACGTTCACTACATGAGATATCTTGAGTAGCATCGTTTCTGGAGAATAAACCAAATTGATCCTTTTTGAGCATCCAACTCTGATAGGAAATGTCGCTAGAATGTTTGTAAAGTATCCTATAAAACAAATGAGCTGATTTTGAGGTGGTAATGATTATGTAAAAACTAAATGTAACAGTTGTCCATGCAAGTATTTTTTGATTCATATTTACATATTATGTAACATTATATTCACCTGTCCAAGGTATCCAGTGCCTTCAGCGTTCAGCCCTCCCCATGACCATAAAGAGCATAACTATATAGAAGATGGATAGCTGGATATATTATATTTTGCTCACGCAAATACTAGTGTAATTCGTATCTCACGCTCACTAAAGCTAAACAAATGTTTGAATAATAAAGCTTTATGAGCAGTAAAATGCAATACTTTACACACAATACAGCAGAGATGTATTATCAAGCATCAACTCAATATGAATTTTTGTTGCCAACATATAATTTAATATCAATTCATTCAAAGCAATATTGCACTCATGTAATCTAAAAAGGATCAAATATGAGTTTCCATCAAAATGAAACTGGAAGCTAATCTAACTAAACTGTAATCGTAGATTCATTCTGAAAAATGGAAGGCAGCTTTTGGATCATTTTTTGACGGGCATCTTTTTACCCGAACAGAAGTGGCTCCAGTGCCGTGAAACATATTCTTTCAAGAGGACTGATTAAATGTCAGCAATTTGAGTTAGCCATTTAACCGCAGTGCTTTGTCTGTCGGTTTTGTCCCAGTTAATCTCGTTTTCCATCCTAGAATGCACCACTAGCCTGCTTTATTAGATATGCTTATGAGTAACTAATAAAAAGAATGGAAAATAAAGAGGAAAATATTGAAATGAAAATGGCAATGGCGTGCGATTGAGGGTTCAACGGGGCCAAATCCAAATAAAGATCTTCTAATTACTATGACGTTTTAATCTGTTATTATTTTACATGTGTCATCTCACAATGACTGTGCAGTGCTTCCGTGAATTAACAGTTTATAAATGTGTGATTGTTGTTCTAAGAAGATGTAGGATACTGGAGGAAAGTAAAGGTATTTGTTGATTGTGTAATACGTGCAAGGCACGCTTAACATGGCTTTAGTGCTGTGGCACAGTGGATTACGACTTAAAACTGAAGCTTGATTCCTCTGTGCAGTTTTCTTAATTAGAGCAGCATGTCATTGAACTGAAGCCAAAAAATAAATAAAAAATTCATAAACGGCAACACTAATTTGTGTTACAGAGATTGATCTAGTGATTTGGATTGTTCTGCATCACACATTACCTCAATAAAAGGATGCTGAATGTTATCACATGTGGCATTCGAGTCTATATGTTTTCTCTTTAATCAGGTTTTAAAATCTGATTACAGTAATTTAATTCCCTGTGAGTGTGTCAAAATACACACACTGAGATTTATTGGGGGAATTATTTCAGTCTGGAAAGCAACAATAACTGTTTTGACATCAATTGTTGTAACAAAAGATGCATTTACAGGTGCGCAGGTGTCCCCGGTGGCGGACGTGATTTTACCAAGAACAACATGTTCCTGGACCAACATCGTCGTTGAACAACGTCGCAATCAACCAATCAGATTAGAGGGAAAGTTCACAGTTTATGTCAAGTATACGCTTACAACCTTTGATATTCACCAATCATTTCCCTCTAATTTTAGGGATAAGTTATGGGTAGGGTTAAGTTTAGGGGTTGCGACAGGACACTTTTCAGACAGGAATGTTGCTCCACAAAATGTTAATTCAGGAACATGCCGTACTTGGCAAAATCATGAGCCGGTCTCACGAGAACAGGTAACCTTATGTGGAGGGGAGAAATTCATTTATTTTCAGTTGTTCGAAAGTCATAAAGCCTGAATTTACAAGTAGGCATGCCTTTTAATATTCACAATAGTTATGACAGAGAGACCAAAAAAAAAAAAAAAAAAGCAGTGTAAACAGACATACACATGCAACCTAATCATTTAATTTTCAAAATTTCTTTAGAATATCATCAATATCAAGATGAACTAAAATAAATAAAGTATTTAGTTTGGCCTCCTTTGCTTCATTGATAACAGCATGTAAGGTAGTCCACTGAAGGCAAGTTTGTGGAGAAGCCAAGCGCAGTTTATTTACTAAATGTGATCAAACATAAAACAAAAGCATGAACTCAGAAGCATGGACATGGCGCTTACCAACACAGGAAGCAGGACACAATACTTGACCAGGACACATGGCAAACATGAGGGTTTAAATACACACGGACTAATGACTATAGACAACGGACATCTGTGAACAATAAAACAGTGAACCAATGACAACATGACACATCAGACAACACATCACATGACTAACAGGGAATCACATGACCAAGACGTGACACAGCACTCAAGCACCATGAACTCAAATATTTACTGAACATCACAAGGTAATTTATTCGATTAGTTACCTATAAATACAGCAGATTCTGAAATATTTCTTATTCATTTCATGTCATTCTTTGTTTTAACTTGTTTTTATCCCAAAAAAAACCCTTCATGTTGTGATTTTTGGACCTTGCTGTATCTCTTCTCAATGTTTCTGTTCATTAATCAACATTATCTTCACACTTCTTATAAATCACAATGAGAATTTTTTATTTTTTTTTACAGAAACTATATTCCACGTCATGAATGAATCCCAGATTTCCCCTGGCAATGTTATACATTAACTAAGAAGTGCCGAGTATACATATTGTAAGCTGCCCGCTGCCATACAGAACACACAGCTCAACTCTCTCCAACATACAAAGACCCTCATTCCCCTCCAACACACGTTTACAAGAAATTAAACTATTAATTTGCCGGCTCCATGGGAGGAAAAAAGCTGATTTCCTTTTCCAGTCCTGAACTTGCAGGATAGCACGGCGACAAGCTGAATATGTTATGAGCCAACTTTAATAGGGAATATGGGGTCACGGCGCTGTGAAATTGCGTGAGCTTCCAGTTTATAAAAATGGTCTGCGTCTGATAAACCCCGCCAGCATTCCAAATAGCATATTGGACATTAACTGCTTTTAGAGATTGTAGACATTTTGACACATTATCCACTCTGGCGATAGCGGGGAAAAGCAGCATGACTAGATCAGATGTTTAAATCCACGTCTTGCCTAACGTTGCTCAAGTAGAGCCAGCACTTGTTGTCTCCTAGACACCGCAGATAGCAATGCGAGTCTGGAACTAGTGAACGCCCGGAGGTGAACCGTTGCTGCAGTTTGTCTAATCTAATTTCCTGTCACACCAGAACAGCATGTAAAGAGAAACATGGCAAGCAATACATTATGGGGATAGCACCACTATCCTTGCAGTTATGATACTTTGCATGTAAATAAGGCAGTAGTATTGCTATGCAGTTAGCAAATCCATAAACTACAGACAAGATTTTTTTTTAAAGTCTGAAATTCCACATTCTGAGGATGGAATAAGGATGGAAAATCCTGTTATGAAGAAACGCTACTGTCAAAATGTTTTTTTTTTTTTTCAATTCTGAGTGTTTGGTAAAGAAGTTATCTTACACCTATACGGAATAGTGTTCAAAAAAACGTTCCAACTTTCCAGATTTTCTCTTGAGTTTGATGTGCAGGGCTTCCGATGTCAACCTATAGTCCTACTGTACGTGTGATCCGTTTTAAAGCTTCACCACAACCCACTTTCATGTTCCTCTTACTATATAGTTTAATATTACATGCAATGTGTGCAAGAAATAATCGATCACACAGAAAACATTCAGAGTTTTATAAAAGATCATGACAGCTGCTATATATACCAGCTACTTTTTTTTGAGCCTGCAAATTATATTTGTACAGGACTAACACAGTTTACATTGCCCTGGATCCCAGACAGTGTGACAGCAATGTCAAATATGAGCAGGAGAAAGTGTCTTTGGTTGGACGGAGTGTCAAATAACCTAAAAAAATATCAAACTTCCTTGGTTAGTAATACATGTTACATTAGTTTACCTGTACATAAACATTTCAATCACAGGCTATAGTATCAGTTCAACAGTACGATTGCGTTTCTGATATTGACAAAAGTTCAAAAAGTTAATGTCGAGTTACATATTTTAGACACAATATTGCCTGTTACTTGAACAAAACAAAAGTTTTAAACTAAGCCAAAGTGAAACAAAACAAAAAGTCAAAGAAAGAGCAAAATATAGTGCAAAAATAACGAGCAAATAAATATATTATAATGCATGAAAAGTCTTCTACGCAGAGTGTTCAAATCTGGAAGACAGCACATAACTTCTGCTTGTTGAAGACAATTCCAACATTCAATCCTTACTGTAAGTCATAAATTACATTAATCTGACTCGAAAAACTGACTGAAAATTGTTGAATCTTGTAAACAGGAAGGTTGAAATTGCTTGATTTATTATTAATGCAATGTTAAAACATATATGTTGTCGTAACTCATTGTTTTTTTTTACAGTGTTGTTTTGACTATTTTTGGGACTTTTATTAGTTATTTTAATAGTTAGTTTATTTGTTTGTAACTATTCCAGACCAAAAGTAAACAAAATGCCTGCCGAAACCGTAGCTTGAAATGTCAACATTGATTGCCATTGCCTCAGTATCTACTTCACACTCGAGATGACAGCAGATTAGCAGGTTATTGATTATGCTTTAGTTATTTGCTTACACATCTAAATGCCCTGAAGCAACACTGTACAAGGTCACAGGGGGTCATGAGCACTGTTTTTACAGGCGTTTACACATGATCTTTAACACCGTTTCATCCTTTCTCAGGCTGTTTTTGTCCCCTATTCTTAGACTTTTCATTTTCTCATTCAACTCAAATGGTGTCAAGAAGGTTTGCAAATGGATCATGTTTAAATGATCTGAGCTGAAAAAATCTGGAGCTTGGCTGAAAATGTACTCCGTGTTTCTACTTTATATGATATTTTGTCTTAATCGATGGTCCCTGAAGAGGGATTTCTTTTCTGGAGAGATCTTGGCAACCATGCTTGCAAACCCATTTGAGTATTTTAAAGGTGTAAGCGGAGGGCCATTAGCGGTAATGCAGGAACAATTGCTTAAAATGCTCTCCCGTCTGTGAGGACTGTTTGTATGTTTTCAAACGCAGAACTTTTTTCTTTCTGCCTGTAATTGATAAATGCTAATGGAGCCGTTGTGTACTGTACCTGAGGACATGCCGCATGCACTGCGATCTGTGCGTATAATATCTGTGAGTTTTGTGACTTGTTTGGCTCTTTAATACAGGACTTAAATCATTTTTCACTTCTTTTGACACCGTCTGACAAAGAACAGACAAGCGTTTTATCCTCAGAGGTGAGCGATTCAGAAAAGAAATGTTGTTTTCCTTCAGCTCCGCTTTCCTTCTGTTCCTGTGTCAGCACTTAGCCAGAGAAGCAAAGCGTCTCCTACGGCACTTTCATTAAATTATGGAAAAGTCAAATTATTGGGGCGGGATTAGCTTTAAATAAATAATTGGAATCTCAATTTGCAGAAGATGATGTTCAAATTTAAATGGGAAGATTCCTTATTCCCTTAGGGAGGGTATGGAAGTCATTTGACATTTTTCCGCTGACACAGAAAGACAGAAGCACTGTGTCCACACTGGTACGACTTCTTCAGAATGGTTTAATGTGCTCAAGCCTTACGGGGACACTATTAAAGGAACAGTTGACTAGGACAATTCTGTCATTATTTAGCCAAACACATTCCGTTCCAAACCCACATGTTGTTATTTTTCTTCCATGAAACACAAAAGAGGGATTGCTTTTAGCAGAAATTTTCCATATAGAACGGATCACAGACTGACACAAGCTCCCAAAAGGTCAAAAACATTATAAAATCAGATCGATATAGTGCAAACCTAACCAAAATCAACAACACTTTCAGGTTTGAAATCAACGTCCTTGTAGCAATTTATTATATATGAATTAGTACAATTAAAAGCTGAATTAAAGATTGAATCAGCTTGCAGTATGACACGGCTGCACATAATGAGCAGCACAAAAGAGCTGAGAAAAGAGCACAATGTGCTGATGGTGAGATAGCTGCCAGATACTGAGAGCTGAGGACACCAACATGACACTGTCTCGGATTCAGCTTTAGTCATGTGGAAAATTAAACAAAGAAAAAAGCAGCAGTCAATGCAAATGGCGCTTGGGGATATTTCAACTTTAAAGGAGGCAGAATCAAATTCTCATTTACTGCAGATTTTCGAGCTTAATAATTCCTCAGTTCACTTTCTCATATGTGATCTGGTTTATCACTTACCCTCACTTTTATTCTTCGTAAATTTAGAAATGAAATGAATTAGCTATGTTTATGTTACCAGCACATTTTCCATACCCACATAAAATAGTCCATTACAACATATAAAACACATGACGAACACTGTGACAATATTATTATTAAGTAAGTCCTCTGAGGTCTTAGGTTTTCACTACAATCACTAAATTATTTACTTTCTATAATAATACTTGATCATACTTAAACAATTGTGTTTAACTGTGAGAGAAACTATATGATCTCCACCAATCAGATAATCAAAACTATAAATCCCACTAACACAATACTTTGTGCTAAAGCACCTGCTCCCGTGAAGCTCTGCAAATGATGCAATCTCCCTACAATCTTAACCTACTTACATATTTGTATGCATAATATGCAGATTTTGCAATAAATGTATTGCATGTTCATAAAATCAACAGAATTTAAATCGTTAGTTTTATATTCATCCATAATTTTTATTTTGATGATGTTGTTTGCAATGCTTCATGGGATTGTAGTTCATTAAAGTCTTGTAACTTTGTCTTTTTGTCTGTTTTTCCAATACTTCGCTTCAAATCAAAGTTTGCAATGTTGTGATTCATGCTGGATGGTTTGGCTCATGGTGCATACTCTTTTTTTAAAATAATAATAATAATAAATAAAAATAATGGAAAAAACACTTTCGGAACCAAGGCTGATAACAAAAAGTGGACAGACAATGTTGCACTCTAGAAATTTCAATAAACTATTTCTATTGCATTTTAGAATGCACATGCTAACTATGTTAAATAGTTTGAATGTGAATACCAATGATATGGGACACAGTCCTAAACTTGGACTTATGAAGGCTGTCTGAAGTTATGAAAATCTAGGACAAGTATTCCAGGAGCGTAGAGGATGACCCCGGACAGAAAGTGACTCTGCGCACATATACATATACTCTCACTTATATACTTGAGGGGACAGATGAGTATAATATATTTATCAAAGCTTCAGAGTGTCAAGCTATCCGTTTCCTTTTGTCTGAAATGTTCTCTCTGGTGCGATTAAGTGAAGGCCTGTATGGAGGCTGAGTGGGAGCTGATGGGTTTGTGTAATGATGCTGTATACTCCTGTGCGTGGGCTTGTGAGCGATCGTACACTGTGTCTGCAAGCGAGAGACGGTTACATTTGTAGTTGTTTGGATGCTCGTTGTTGTGCCTTTTTTCCTGTCAGTGTGTTTGCGTGCGTGTGTGTAATGATGCTTCTCTTTAAATGGTCTTTTATGAGGCGAAGTGAAGGCTGCGCTGCCCTGCTGCTCGGCGTTCTGTGTAAATGAGGGGTTAAGACGGTAATGGTGGGACACTCAGCATGGAGGACGGCGCTTTGATGGCAATCCTCCTCCTGGTTTTAATCTCCTCGTTCTCTTTATTTTCCTCATCCTTGGATAACAGTCTTTGTTGTTGACGGCGTGTCTCACGCTACAAAACTGATTAAACAAGTGTATTTATACATTTTATACGGACACCAGAGTTCAAGCATGACTTGTTTGAGACAGAGAAATAATTGCTTTGTGTATGTGAATGTGTTCATCTAAATCTATATAAAAACAATGGAAGTCTATGCATGTAGCATGTTTGTGCAATATTATTTGAAATTATAAATTTAAAGTGGTCATTTGAAGGCCATTGACTTGTTTTACTGCCCAAATGCAATCACCAATACAACCCAATACCGCCATTACTAATGTGAGTGTGCACACACACACACACACACACACACACACACACACACACACACACACACACACACACACACACACACACACACACACACACACACACACACACACACACACACACACACACCTCAACAGCAGCTAAAAGACAAACTCATTTCCCCACTGAACTGGGGCTGAGCGAAGTGCTAACTCTGCAAAACACAGTGAAGTGTAGATATAGAGGCTATAAATTAAACCTTAGGCATGAAAATCTCGTTTAAAACCAAATGGCTTTTCAACCACACACACACATACACACACACACACACACACACACACACACCTGCACATACTATCACACAAATCTCAGAGTCTGTTGTACTTGTGCATTACCTATACAGTATTCATCCAATCTCTGGTCCCCAGTTTTGATGAAAGGTTCTGGCCCACATGAGTCTTTTTGAATCTAATTATAATTCCTACACATTAACCCTTGAACTTTGTATTCATCAAAGAAAAATAGATCATGGTTTAAACTAAAATATTATTATATCAGCATATTACAAGGATTTCTGAAGGATCATGTGACACTGAAGACTGGAGTAACGGCGGTTAAAAATTCAGCTTTGCCATCATGGGAATAAATTACATTCTAAAATATATTAACAGTTATTTTAAATTGCAATAATATTTTACAATATTACGGTTTTACTGTATTTCTGATCATCAACAAATGGAGCCTTAAGAGACTTCTTTTAAAAACATGAATACAGTTTTGAAACAGAGCTATAATGTCAGTCCAGCGACATCAACACATACATGTTTGCCTTTACAGTCTGAGGATACACTAAAGACATTATACATGATTTCATGATGCCACTTTTTAACATTTACAATCCTTTACGTAAGACGTGTACCGTGCAGCATTCATTAAGGACTATAATTTCCTTTCATAACATGGTTTTATTTTTTCATCAGAAGCATTTGTTGTTATTCAAAAAGCTTTAGAACATTAGTTTTCTACAGTAGAGTGAATGTCAGGCCGCACTCCTTTCACTATTCTCGAAGAAAGATTCCAGCTATAAAAACCCCATCAACTATTGATTTTCACCCTTTACAATACAGTTTTAAAAGCTTTATAAGTAAAGCTGCACTAAGCTGCGTTCAATTACAGAATGTTATTAAGGCAGAGACCGAAGGAATTGGCCTCTCTCGGTAAACACAGCATTCTGACCGCACACCGAAAGAGATTCTGGCACAGTATATCCACCTATCCCTCCATCTGCTCGCCTATATGCATCCAGATCTCATCAATCCATCAAACGCTCGCACATGTGCTTTCTGTCAGCAGACCTTTGATTACAAAACTCTCCCTCTTTTCACCCCTGCTCCTTTCTTCTCTTTCTACAGCACACAGTCATTTATGTCATTGAAAATGCATTGGGTGAAGCAGAATCGGTTTCTGCATGTCTGCAGTCGCCTCAAGGAACGTGTGCTGCTTAGAGAAAGGATGGAGATGCACAAACACACATGCACACGTACACATGGTGCAAGAAGGGTTTTTGAATGTGTAATCATATGTGTTGTAGACTCAAAAACAGGATGTTGCAGTCGTGATGCTCGCAGTAAATGGCTGGAATGGGCACGAGGGCATGTCTGGTCGCAGCTTCATGCTCTGATGAAAAGCCAGAGCGGATGCCTTTATTTCGGTCTTGCAAAGATTGGACTTTTGTACTCAATGCACTGAATCACACAGCATAAAGCAGTGGCCATTTGCTCATCTGCACACATCTCACGGTTAAAAGCGCATGCACTGGGAAAGCCATTTAATCATCCTTGATTTACTAGCATCAAAACATTAGTATCATCAGTAAGCTTACAGACGATTAGAGCGCAACAAGTCTTTTAATTTCATTTTATTCATACAGAAATATGTTTTGCCCCATAATGATGTGATTTTTCACTTTTATTTAAATGATTCCTTTATTAATTTTTTTTTTAAACAAAAACTGTACTTTGCATAATTATTTTTATATATATTATTGAATTATTATTATTTTTTTCCTACTGACAAACCCACAGCATCATTGATATTATACACAGCATAATATTCTTCTTCACAGAAATATAAACCAAACAGTCAGATTTTGTTCTAATATGTTCATTTTGGTTGATTAATGCAAAAACATTTCACATATGTGTTGCCACATGGAGTTTTTGAAAAAATGTTAGGCATCCAAGACGCATTTGGCGCTCATTTGGAGCTTGATGAGTATTCATTTTGGCATTTCTACTTTGTCACAAATTGATCATTTTAATGGCTATAAGAGCCAGATACTCAATGCAAACTCAGCAGTGAAAGAAGACCTTGCTATCGCATCACATTGCAGGTTATAAAGAACAAGTATTTGTCCTCTGAACAGTTCTCTCCTGATGCATGCCACTTTAAGGGTTGTTTCAAAAACGTGGGCACTGTGTTCTGTGTAAGAACACAAAACTCGAGTCATGAAAACAACAGTTTGATGTAATCGAAGTGAAGATCCCCATATTTCTCAGGTCTCTACACCTTGCATCCTTCTTTCAAGACAAAGGTTCAAGCTAATTTTGACATTTATTGTGGAATAAATAATTTGGTACAATTCGCCTTTGGCTAAGCCACGCCCTAGAATGTAGATTGACCAATCACAGCGCAGCAAGAACGAGCTCCACAGCGGTCCGACACAGTGTTGCCAGACGTACGATAATTATCGTATTTGTACGATAATTTTGACCTCTGTACGATGTACGATCAATAATGAAAAAAATCCCATAATGTACGATAATTTCAGAATTGCCCGCAAATTAGTTAAAAAATCTCCCGGAATCTAGATCGAGCAAGCAAGAGCGCGCATGTGTAGCGCGTGCACAGCAGAGAAAGGAGACCTTGCGTGTGTGTGCTAGACTAGTGTCATTACTGTATATGGCTAGTGTGCGTGTGTGCCTCACGAAGCGCATGTAAGGACCAATTTTTTGTTAGAGTCTATGGTAAGGACCCAACCAAGCAAATTATTCAGACCCCCCCCCGACACTTGTTCACAGCGCTCCATTGACTTTAATACCGGCGTCTCGTATGTTTGGTCTCGGCAGGATATTACCGTCGTAGTTTTATCAGAAATATGGTTAAGCGTTGTGCCTGGGGCGTTTGTAACACAGATACGTGTTTCCCAGAGAGGTTGGAGACGGGTGTCCGTTTTTTCCCTTCCCAAAACCGGTCAAATCCTGACAAGTGTCGTCTTTGGATTAAACTGTGTGGACGTCCTCAGTCAGCGAAACCCCTCAAGATCAACAACACACTTTTGTGTTTTAACTTTACTGTGAAGTGACACTAGTTAGACAGTTTTATGCTGGTTTAGGTCATGATTTCGGTTCTCTACCCTAATTGTTGATACGCTAGCACACGCTGCTAATAAACACAACTTTATACTCGCGTAGTCCGTTTGCTTTGTAATAACGATTGTAGAAGTGAATAGAGACCAGCTCTGCATGAACAGTGTTGCTCCTGATATTGTGAGTCCCAGTCTCCGTCTCCATTAGGATATGCGGTGGGTCATGTTTTGACTGTGACCGTTATGCTTTTGCCTCTATTTGGATGCCTTGTTGTTGCTTGCGTTTCTCCGGTATGTCTTGAATAAAGCCTTCGAACGCACACTGAGCCCCTTCTGCCTACTTCTATCCGACACTTTATTTGCTGCTTTATAAAAGTTTGATAAAAGTTCAGCAGGAAGAGCGTCACAGCATAAGCCATGTTGATACCAAACCAGAGCCCAGATGAAGTTGACGGACGTAGCAACAGTAACTAAGGGGGGCGGGGCTTAGCCAAAGGTGAATTCCCCTATCCTTGCAAAAAGAAAACAAATTCTGATTGTACCTTTCCCTTTTACACACAGCACTCTATGCATGTTCACTCATTTTTACAGGGTTTTCTGTACATCCGTTCACAAAGACTTCCCCATTATTTAAATGAATGATTTTATTGTGTTATCTTCTATTTCACATATAACCACCCCTGTAAAAACACTTTACACGAGGTCAAATGGTCTTTTCTTATCCCAGTAGGTGGTTCTTGGCTAGCACAAGCTGCAATGTGGAGTCTGGCTATAGAGATCGGCTGAAGACTTTGATCGGCACCGGAAGCTGCTGTCAGCCCAAAGTGATCCAGTCACACGGGGACACGTCTGTTTGAAGCTCGGCAGCCATTCAATATGCCGAGCGGCTCTCCATCCATCCTAAACCCAGTAATGTGTTATGACTGAGAAAGAACTTCCTCTTCCCTTATGAGAGCGAGCGAGCGAGCGAGCGAGAGCGAGAGACGGGGTACAACACTAGCTTGGGGCAAATGAGATGTTGAGACGTTTCCTGGCTAATTAAATCATTCTAATAAAATACCTCTGGACACAACACAAGAGAAGAGGCATTATTAAATCATAGCCCATGGTGTCAGCATGGAAACTTAAAAAGCACTGTCCTGCGGATGGGATGAAGTTAGATTTCTAATGTAACTAATATGAAAAATTAATTATGGCTTCAGTGTTATTGGTATCTCCTATTAAAAAATGAGCGTTGTCTTAAAAAGGGAAGCTCAAAGGAACCTTATCACAGCCGGCCTCACAGACAGCGGGATCACTCTATTTTAAAAGCAATGTTAATCATTACACACCAGTTGTGTGGCGTCACCAGTGTAAAGGTCGGCAGGGCAATGGGACACATTATGCAATGCTGATGATAAAACTTCAAACTTTCTTTCGCCCCTTTCAGCTTAACTAGTTTTGTGCATGATGTTAGATAAATTGGATGTGTGCATCAATACACGGCTTCATTTCTAATGCTTTTCATATTATGAAGCTTTAAATAAATAGATTAACAGTTTAGTTGTGGCTATGCAGCCTGAGATGAATTATGAGGATGTGTTTCGTATCCGAATACTGGGGGACGGACAATATTTTGGTACCATATTGGTCGATATTAGAGATGCATTGCATGTATTTTGTATTACATGTGTTCATTGAAATAAAATAAAAGTTTTAATAATTTTATTATAATATAAATATTAAATGAGGAACTTAAAAAAATTGAAATGTTGGTTTGGAAATCGACTAAGTAAATAAGGTCATTTTGAAGTACTAAAATTTTACATTTAAAAAAAATAAAATTGAAAACAATTTAAAACAAAAAGAACCAAGAAAATTACTGAAGCTCAAATTAAGATATTAATAAATACTATAATATATAAAAATACCACTGATTTATTACTGCATGCCATTTCTCTATTTTTCATATTGATTACCTTTGCAGTCGCTAAAGTTAATCTTGAAAATTGCTAATCATTTAATGACTATTTCTAATCTCTAATGACTAATCTCCAGCAAAAAATCATCTAAAAAAATTCATTCACATTCTCTACTGTACATTATTATAATGTTGTGATGCCTAATTCCTACACTCTAAAAAATGCTGGGTTGTTTTAATCCAATTTTGGGTCAAATATGGACAAACCCAAACGTTGGATCAAATTTTTTTTATTAAAATGTACAATTTAAAACAATATAAAAATGTAACCCAATGGCTGGGTTAGTCCATATTTGACCCAAAATTGGGTTAAAACAACCCAGCATTTTTTAGAGTGATTTATATAGACTGAAATTGAGGGATGTTTTTGTCTAATATTTTGACAAGCACATGTTTTGAATATCAACATGACAAGAGGAATATTCCAGTCACGAGATACCTATTTTTCATTGTAGATCTGTAAGTTCTTGACTTCAAGGACAGCCTCGTGTTTATAATGGCTTGTCGATGGCTTAGAATTATGTGCTCACCGAGTCCTTCTGCAGAAGCATTGCACCATCAGCAGCGATTCCCCCACAATCTTCTCCTGTGACCTCCCTTCCACACAAGGACAGAACACAATCTGGATAATGACTGTGTTTCACATCCACCCTAATGTAACCTCTCAACGTACACCGCCCTTGTAATGTCCCCGTACAATGGAGATTTCTTTCTTTGTTTTACAGCTGTCTTTAATTATTTTGTTTCTTTGTGTCGAAGTAAATTCAGCGTGAAGTGTGACCGTACAGTGGGCAGAGAGAGAGAGAGAGAGAGAGAACACAAAGTCCTCAGATTCCCTTTCAACTTCAGCCTTCGGCACACAGCTAGTGACAGACTCCACAAAGCAAAGGCTTGGAATGTGAAAATAAACCAGAGTCACTGTACGATGTCCCCAAGAACAGCGAGACGGGAGGAGAGGTGAGCGAGTGCAGAGCTGAGGAGGTGAGCTCTCGAGACACAGGGAATTACACTTACAAGAACTGCACGCTTAATGGCTTCTACTGTTGAGGAGCTGCACAACCAATGTTGCATCTTCCCCTGGAAACACAGCAACACTGAGATATTGGAGCCGCAATAATTAGCACAACAATAACCACACCAGGACATGCTGCTAATGGAAAACCCTCCATATGATCCTTCATATAGTCAGACAGAAATTAACATCGCTCTGTGTTCATAATCTGGCGCTGAGATGCTTCTGTATTGATCTGGGATTAAACATAACGCATGTCCTAATGAAACACCTACATTACTGTCATCAGTGCTATGATAGCTCATTAATACACTAATATCCGTTCGGCTGAGAGGTGTGAGGTTGTATGTATATTAGAGAGAGAGAGAGAGGGAGAGAGAGAGAGAGAGAGGGAGAGAGAGAGAGAGAGAGAGAGAGAGAGAGAGGGAGAGAGAGGGAGAGAGAGAGAGAGAGAGGGAGAGAGAGAGAGAGAGAGAGAGAGAGAGAGAGAGAGAGAGAGAGAGAGAGAGAGAGAGAGAGAGAGAGAGAGAGAGAAAGAGAGACTAAAAACTCCTCACAGACAATTAATGCAGAGCAACGGCAAAAGACATTTCATATTCCAGGTGAATAATTTCCATGTTTCCTCATTTTGAGGAATAGTGCATGAGTAAATTGTGCTGGACTTAAAAGGTACGTTTTTGGATGTATTTGGAAACTTAAAACCTGTTTGTCAGCAAACCTGGACACAAAATAATTCACAAGCAGAGAATGTTTTTGATTGGCTAATAGGCCTTAAGCTGTTGTCCTGCATGCTGTGCCATTTTTGTATTATTTAAATACTATTACTGTGCGTTCACACCGGACGCGAATAGCGCGTCAAATTCGCGCCTGCCGCGTCTAGTTATACGCTTGATCACTTTGTGTCCATTCGCGCGCCAAGAGCGAAATTGACGCGCGTAAAAAACATACATTTGAAGCGGAATTTACAGCGCGTCAGAGGCGAAAGTTTCGAAACCCGTTGGCAGCCATCTTTTTACAAGATGTCTGATGTTGATAGATCATTTAAATGTAAACTAGCAGCACGGCAGCTTACTAGCGAGTTAGTAGGTCAATAACGTGACACAAAAGTAAAAAAATTTGTATCTTACAACTCACCAGGTTGTACAATCTCCTCACTTATCTTCTTCCAAGCGAAGTCCTTTTTGTTCCTGTCTCTATAAAAGTATGAACTTGAGTTATATAATTCCGGGTGATCACTCACAGCTAAAATTAGTTTCATTTTGAATGAGTGACTTCAAGCAGGAGTTTGTTATGCTATGTCACGTGAAGCAAGCAGGCTCCTGATTGGTTAACGCGGCGCGAATTGACGCAGAAGTTCAGATTTTTCAACTCGGGTGGCAGACACGAATTCGCCTCAAACGCGTGAATGCACAAAAAGCACTACATAAAATCATTCGAATGAGGCGTATTCGTGTCTACCGCGCCGCACTCTACGCCTCATTCGCGCCGCAGGAATTTTTACGTGCGTAACGCGTCTTTGCATTGACTTAACATTGAAATCACTCGCGCCTGACGCGCTATTTGATTTATTGAATTTGTGTGATTTTAGTGCTTCAACTTAAAATTGTTTATTTCAATTAGTTGCCAATGCAGCATTTCTCATTTTTAAGTAAAAAAAAATTATATTATTTTTTTAATGTTATTTCAACTTAGTCAACAATAAAAACACTGTTGATGATCATTTAAATTTAGACATACATTCTGACAAAACCACATTTTTATGTATATATATGAATGTCAAAGATTTCATTATATTATAGTAGATTATCTACTAACGCGCACACACACACACACACACACACACACGCACACGCACGCATGCACGCACACAAATGACTGCATCATTATACATCTATTAGGATTAAGTCTTTTATTTGCCCATATTTTTGCTTCATCACGATCATAAGGAGTGTTTAATGTGAGTCCCATCACATTTCAAACAAGGGCTCTTCATGCACAGCTTAAGGAACTGACAGTTACATCAGCATGCGTGCAACATCTCCATAACTGCGCTATTACAACAAAATGATCAATGCTAATTGGTCTCTTTGGAAGGGGTTACATTCAGAAATGAGAAGCGAGTCACCACAGAGCAGTAATGAAGAATTCATGCTGCGTCTTTGTGGCAAAAGGTCAGCCGCTAACGTTTGCGGCCACTCCATTACCTCTGCCTGGACTGAAGCTAGTGTTCCTCCATCGCTCATAAATACTTAACCTGCCCCCTCCCTGGATCGCTCAATGGAGGACAGAGGCCTCGGATGATGCCCATAAAGCCAGGAGGACTTGGGATCTGAATCTAAAATCGCTCTAGAGACTGGAGACAGTGTATATTTTAGTGTTAATTCACCCACGTGTCCTCCAAGGCATCTGCACTGCAGCACTATAGCGCAAAGATAGCATTGCTAGGTCACTTAGCTTCAACCCCAGCCATCTTAAAGTGAAATTAATGCACTATTTCTGCTTTTAAGTCAACAAGAACAAGGACACTTATTTTGGATGCATCTTTAAAGGACAGAGTATGCCCACAGAAAGCGTTCAGGAGAAGCAATGACTCATGCGCTGCACATTAATACCCCAAATTGTTGGTAGCTATAAAAGTGTTTTGGGGACCAAAAAAAAATAAAAAAAATAAGCACTTATAAGAGACTTGCACAAAGAGAGTAGTAAGAATAACTCATCTCTCCCCTAGAGACAGATGGATTTGCATGAGAGAACTCCCTTTGGAGATGGGAATGAAAATAGCAGACCTTGAGTGTTTTAAGACCTTGAACCTTCTGTGAAGTACGCTTGAAACGCATCAAAAAGAGGAACTCTGAGCGGTTATTTGCAAAACCAAATATTTATATATGCTTTAAAAAATTTTTTTTATATATATAACATAATAAAATATTAACATTCAACATAAAATGTATATTTAAAAGTATACATTATTTAAAACAATTTTATAATTTATGAAATATACATTTAAAATTAGAATTGAAATAAGTTTAATTTATTACATTTAATTTAACATTTATATTTACAATTATATATACATGTATAGTTATATATTTATAGTTCATATTTTTTTTGATTAAAATGTTTACTATTTTTTATAACAATATTAACATTTTATATATTATATTGCAAAACTGTACTTTAAAACACTACATTGCACATATTAAAGAAACGCATCTATGTCAAATAATTAATGCAAGCCATTAATCAATCAAAGTAGGCAATATTATTAAACAAGCACTAATTTACAGATAATTGAGAAGGAGGTTTAAATTTTTAATTTTAACCAAACAATGGAGAATATAAAAGTGTTTTAAAATATACATTTGTATAATATATACATTTTCACCAGACCTCTAAACCCTCTCTCCACTTTCCTTATGCAGAGTAAACAAACTGAGGAACAAACTAGAGATATACGAGTAAGCAACTGAATAATGCAAGGGAAGAAGAGTGTGGTTTCATTGTGGCATCATTCAAGATTTAGTTGGCTTCTGTGTGCTTACGATACCGAAAGACAGCATTGAGCTCATAACATCATATAACTTTGAATATACAGTGCCTGGAGAACGTGAACACATCAGAGTAAAGTTGACTAAAAAGAGGAATAAAAAAGAAATTGATTGTAATGCCTTAATTTAAAAAAAACGAGCTAAACTCTAACTTTTAAGGACACCAATGTTCTTTGTGAATGAATAATGTATCGTAAATAAATTAATGTTATTCCTTAATAAAACATAAGTCAGGACACCCCTGTGTTAAATCCCCATAGCAGGCAGATTTATACCTAGAGATCGGCATGGTGTACTTTCAAGATCATCTCTCAATGCAAATCAAACCAGGCGAACTGAAATAAAACCATGGCAATCTCTAGGTATGGTGAAGTGTGTGTGAAGATGTGCGGCTATTTTAATTCCAAAGGCCAAGGGAACTTTATCAGGATCATACACTCTAAAAAATGCTGGGTTGTTTTAACCCAATTTTGGGTCAAATATGGACAAACCCAGCCGTTGGGTTACATTTTTAAATTACATTTTTTAACCCAACGTTCGGGTTTGTCCATATTTGACCCAAAATTGGGTTGAAACAACCCAGCATTTTTTAGAGCGTAGTATCCTGGATCCATGAAATAACTGCCGGCCTCTATGGGGATTTAACATAGGGGTGTCCTGACTTATGCACCCTGTGTTTTCAGGAAGAACATTTATTTATTTACAATACATTATTCATTCACAAATAAAATTGGTGTCCTTAAAGCTTGGAGTTTTCCTCATTTTTTAAATTAAGGCATTAAGATCAATTTCCAAAAGATGAGTTTTTATTCCTCTATTCAGTCAACTTTAGCATGTGTGTGTTCACGTATAGGCACTGTAGCTGCAGAACGAGGTAACACACCTACAGTAGTTATTTGCATTCATGAAGAAACGTTGTACTTCAGGACACAATCAGTCACACACATTTATAGATGATACTGGTACCAGCTGCCTCACACTCTCAGCTTCCAGCTCAATCATGTTCAAACTGGTCATGAAAAGTATGAGGTGAAATACTATCATATAACGGGAAGCTGAAGTACACAGTGTTGTACTCAGGGAGCCTAAGTGTACTGTGAGTGCTTTTTGAGGGCATCAGTCTGTTCCTTCCTCATTTTTTTGTTGAAAAAATATCAAATGAAGTAACATTCCATTTCTCCAACAAAACACATTTGGGAATAACCTGAAACAACAGCCTCTGGATGCGTGCTTTATGTGCTCTGAATGTGTTTATTCGGAACATGATTGCGTCAAGAGTTGTTATTCATTCAATTTAATTTGATTTTGAGATACAGTCAAGGGATTTATTCTGAACATGTGTTCAAAAATGTGTTCATTGATGTGAGATTTCTAATTTCAGGAAACTTTTAAGCTAGCATTAAAGTCAATAAAAAAGATTGAGAGAAAGAGAGAGTGAGAGAGAGTGAGAGAGAGAGAGAGTACATTATCTACCAAACCCCCCGAGAAGTTCTCGGACACACCGCTGCTCTCTATAATCTCCTCTTTCCTCCATCGTTCTCCTTCTGTGAGCCTCTGTTTCTGCCTCTTCATCTGCGAGTAATGAGTGAACGCTCTTCCACACTACACCTCACTCATAATTACTGCTAATAGCTCTCTCTGGCCAAATGAATAACCTCTTTCTCTGATTAAGAGTGGTAAAGTGGAAAAACCAAAACCAGTGAGACTGGAAATTGCAGTGCTTTGTGATGATTTTAGGATTTTTGAAGGGAGAAGGGGCCAATTTGCATAGAGAGGTTAAAAAGTGGCTTATTAGAAAGAAGACCACTCCACATTTTCACCCTAGAATCTGATTGGATGCACAACCTGTGACGTCAATGACAAAATGTATGGGAAGTGTTTTCTCCTCACTTTAAAAGTTTATAAGCCTTTTTTGTGTCCTATACTACCCCATACAGAAATGTAATATGACATGTCCCTATATCGCTAGTGACGCCGTCATATATGCTAAATATAAGACAATATATTGCTATCACATATATACATATCTACATATATGTTGATATAGGTTTTTAACATATATAAATTTGCCATATTAAATGAGTATTGACATATATTAATATGATGTATATGATTATTATTTATATAATACTGTATGTTTTGACCATATATGTCACCGATATGTTTAATTTATATATGCCAAACTATTTACTATTTAACTATTTCAAGTCTACAGATCAAGTCTATATATCCACATTTCATTTCAATTTCTATCTCATTTTCGAATCTTTTATAAATAAAATGTATTATTTATTATTATTTTACCTCTTCTTGACCAGCTCATAAAAACAAGACAAATACTACACAAATTATATTTGACATGTATATAAAAAAAACACTATTATACATACATAAAATATATGGGCTGTTTTATATGTCAATTGTTCCATTTTCTAATAGGTTTTATATATGGGCATATATTTAATATATGTATATTTCATATGTGTACATATATTACATTTCCGTATGGGACAGTATGCATGATTATAGAGTTGCATTTCACTGTTTACCATAAATATAGTGGCCATAAAGTGATGTCTTTATGTTTTTATGTTTATCAAATGCTGAGCTACAAGGCTTTCCTGTAGCTCAAACAATAGAGCGTTGGTGCTAGCAACGCCAAGGTCATGGGTTCGATTCCCAGGGAAAGCAAGAACTGACAAAATGTAAAATGTGTACCTTGAATGCAATGTAGCCTAAGTCGCTTTGGATAAACGCGTCTGCCAAATGCATAAAAAAATGTAAATGTCTGGAGGGGATATTTGTGTTTAATGGTTTGATTTGACAGGCTTGATAACACTAAATTATCTAAAATGACAGAGTGTGTTAAAGATATAAAATATTGGATGACGTGTAATTTTCTTCTATTAAATTCAGATAAAACGGAGGTATTACTGATTGGTCCAAAAAACTGCCCACAAAACCTCTTACAATACAACCTTAATCTAGATGGACGTCCTGTTACTTTATCCTCTACAGTAAAAGACCTGGGTGTTATACTAGACCGCAACTTGTCTTTTGAAAATCATATTTCAAATGTCACAAGAACAGCCTTTTTCCACCTTAGAAACATTGCTAAGCTACGTAATATGCTATCAGTTTCTGATGCAGAAAAGTTAGTTCATGCATTCATGACCTTGAGACTAGATTACTGTAATGCTCTATTAGCTGGTTGTCCTGCATCCTCAATAAACAAGCTACAGTTAGTCCAAAATGCAGCTGCTAGAGTTCTTACTAAGTCAAGAAAATATGATCATATAACACCAATTTTATCATCTCTACACTGGTTACCTATTAAGTTCCGTATCAATTACAAAGTATTGTTACTGACATATAAAGCCCTAAATGGTTTAGCTCCTGTGTATTTAAGAGATCTTCTATCGCCATATATTCCATCGCGCTCTTTAAGATCGCTAAATTCGAGGCTTCTGGTCGTACCGAGGATAACTAAGTCCACTAAAGGAGGGAGGGCGTTTTCACATCTAGCTCCTAAACTCTGGAATAGCCTTCCTGATATTGTCCGAGGCTCAGACTCGCTCTCCCAGTTTAAAACTAGATTAAAGACGCATCTCTTTAGCCAAGCATTCACATGATGCATCTCATACCTTTTATACTACTGTTAAATCAGATCAAATGCATTCATATTAAGAACAGCAGCTACGCTAATTATTTCCCATCTGCCTTTTTTTGTTGTTATCTCGGGACGCCTGTCCCGAGATAACTCAAATAGAGTTCGTCAGCTCCAGTTATGTATCCAGCCTCTCATGGAGACTTCAGATAACCCAACGCCTGTGATGAGACGACTCGACGCCTGTGAAGAGACGACCCAACGCCGGCGATATGTTATGCCCTAAATTTCATGATTAACTAACTGTATTTTGTGTGTATATTTTTGAAATGCATTTTCTGTAAAGCTGCTTTGAAACAATGTGTATTGTGAAAAGCGCTATACAAATAAACTTGAATTGAATTGAATTGAATTGATGAAACCATTTTCTATTGTTATTTAATATATTTTAAAGCTTCATTTATTCCTGTGATGGAAAAGTTGGAAAAGAGATCACTCAAAACATGGTATGGGAAGAGAAAAGTGGAAAGAAGGTTGAGTTTCCAATCGGAATCATCAACATGCCACACTAGCACATGGTTGTGCTTTAATCACATGACACATTTCCTGTCAACGCAGAACATTGGATTGAAATGGATTACTAGAATACTTGCAAATCCCTTCAGCGTTTGACAAGAACTCTCGCTCCTAGATCCATGAGAGAAGGCGACTGAGAAGTGGCGATGGTGATGTGGTTGGGGGGGTGTTTGAAGTGCTTAAAGCCTGTTTTTCATCCCTGATCCTTCATTATACCTCTCCCATATATATTGCCTCTCACTGAATCTATTTACATTTCAAAATGGCGAGATAGACTATCAAATGCTGCTTCAACATTGGCGACAACACCTTCTCGGCATCACACGCCAGCTCCAAAAATCCTACGGCGCCAAGCAGAATGTGCTGTCAATTATTTGATAGAGGAAATAAATAAATAAATATCATGGCACAAAGCTGCGTGTTGCAGAGCGTGATTGAATAAAGCTGCTTTTGATACAAGCAAATGGATTCGTCTCGTTTTGTTCCTAAACCTTGCTAACTGAGGGAGAGTTCTGAGAGAGAAGCAGAAGCACAGAGAAATATCTACATGCTCCAGATGCAACGTGCATGCAGACCTTTTGCAAGCCTTCAGACTCGCTTTAAAGCTGCAGAAACTGTTCCAAACTTTGCCTTCAGCTTCCACACGCAGACACACACTTCTGTGAGTCCTCTCTGTCTCATGCTTCTCTCGCTCGGAGACTGGAAAATAAATAAATTAAACCATTTCAGAGTCAGAGATAGTCGTTTCGCCTCAGTGGATCATCTGTAATTGTCACAAATGACAGAATCATTCAGACTTTTTCTTTTTTGCATGCATGAACAACTCCAAAATGAAAAAGAGAAGGGGAAATGGATACTGGTAATTGGCTGTAATTGTCTTGTTTTTGAGATGGGGTACGGTGCTTTGCAGGTCAGATGGATTTAAATGCAAATGTGCACTGTTTTTCACTTCACTCCAACTTTAAACCTGCCTTTTATAGCCACAGCCCATTGGTCCGGACTGGGAAGATTATTTCTCATTATTTCTCTAGAGAGAGAGAGAGAGAGAGAGAGAGAGAGAGAGAGAGAGAGAGAGAGAGAGAGAGAGAGAGTGAGAGTGAGAGAGAGAGAGAGAGAGAGAGAGAGAGAGAGAGAGAGAGAGAGAGAGAGAGAGAGAGAGAGAGAGAGAGAGAGAGAGAGAGAGAGAGAGCGTGACATAGGAAGACAACTTGTGTGCCTAAGGTAGGCTATCTGTAATTCTCATTTGTCATGGGATATTTCACAGGCCATTTTTAATTTCCGCACCCTGCACACATATACATGCATGAATGAATTAACGATTTCTCTCACATGAACACATACATTTTCAATCCATTCTTGTTGTTTCATAGCCACTGTCAGGTTTAGGATAGACAAATAGACCGAACAATATCCGTCAATATGTCAAACTCCTGAAGACTTCACAAGCAGCCACTTACTTTACTATATTATTTTATTCATCTTTGTCATCTTTATTTTTTTCTTAACCTCTTTATCCTGAATTTTTCATCCCCTTGGATTCTTGAATTCCTTTACATGTAATATTATTATTATTAATGAGTCTCAGCCAGGGACGTCGGACTGGGGGTAAAACCAGTACTGATTACCAGGGCCCCAAGGAGAGAGAGGGCCCTTGAAAAGTCTGGAATATATTTTATTTGGAACATGGGGGCCCATCAGGACTGCCTATACATAGGGCCCGGGATCTTGTGCTACGCCCCTGGTCTCAGCCTCAAATGGCATGTAAAGACATCACCTAAAGTCAATTCAATGACCATATGATGCATATTGTGCACAAAACGAGCAAACACTATATTAAATTAAGAAGTTCCAGTCTGATTAGCTGAGTTCTGTGCAATTTTCACCATAAACCCATCCCTAAATGGCAGGAACCAACAACAACAAATGTTCTGATTAAGATGTCGATCAGACAGACCATGTCATTCACACAGGACGCACTTTATGTTTAAAGCGGCACTCTGTAACTCTAGCCACCGCTTTGCTGATTTTCTCAGCGAGCTCCCCCTACAGCTGCGGTGCGTATATTTTTCACATCACTGTCGTAAAGTCACTTGCGGCGCGCCGGCGCACTCCTCCCCCTTTCTACCGCTGCTCATGTGCTTTTGTTATGGTCGGAGCCGGTGTGGTGAACAAATGAGTCCCAGACGCACCAACTTTATCGTGTGGAGCATGTCTACCGAGGTGGGTAATACATCATACACAGTATCATAAAGCAGTTCGTGTTTCTCGTTCTTTCTCGCTCGTTCTCGCTTCTCATGAGACTTCCTATTTTCAACTTACCGGGACGTTAGTGCCAATGTTGCAAGGCTGGTTTTCCGCCTGGGAACGCTGGGGGGAGCGGGGAAAGTAACCATTCTCACCAGAACAGATTATTTAACCATCCAAATGATTTCTAAATGGATTTATTAAGCTGAAAAAGTTACCAAGTGCACCTTTAAAAGCAGCAATACGCAGCACAGCAGAATGGAAAAGAACAAAAGGCAATAGCTGTCATTTTTTAGCTACACCCGATATAGTCTGGCTATGAGTATCCCACTCCTATCCAAAATAACCTTGAATTTGGTTACATGTCGTTATTGCCCAATAACTTGCGAGATGTATGATATTCCATAATGTAAGCAAAGTCAAAAGTGATTACAATGCATTTGGTTTAATTTACATTTATACATTTATTCATGTACCAGACGCTTTTATCCAAAACGACTAACAAATGAGAACAATAGAAGCAGTTAAACTAACAGTTGGACAACAAAATGTGATAAAAAGTGCTATGACCCTTCTCAGTTTAATCTAACTGAGATCTAACTTTTTTCTCTTTTTAAATAAATAGAATAGAAGAGAAAGTGTTAGTATTACTGGATCAAGTGCTGCTGTCTTCAGCCGTTTCTTGAAAATGGCTACGGACTAAGCAGCTCTGGCTGAGTTAGGCAGATCATTCCACCAGCAGGGAACAGTCATGGTAAAGGTCAGAGAAAGAGGTTTAGTTTCTCTTTGAGATGGCACCAGAAGATGATGTTCGCTTGCAGATGTTCGCATCATTTCTGGATGGCACATAAGTCTGAAGTAATGAGTTCAGGTACAGGGGAGCAGAGCCAGTGGTTGTTCTGTAGGCAAACGTCAGTGACTTGAATTTGATGCGAGCGGCAACTGGCAACCAGTGCAATTTCGTGAGGAGAGGAGTGACGTGTGCTCTCTTCGGCTCGTTGAAGACCACTCTAGCTGCAGCTTCTGGATCAGTTGCAGAGGTTTGACTGGGCAAGCTGGGAGACCGGCCAGGAGAGCGTTACAATAGTCCAGTCTGGATAGAACAAGCGCCTGAACAAGAGTTGTGTAGCTCTGATAGGAAAGGCCTGATCCTTCTGATGTTATACAAATCTGCATAACTGGGCAGTGCTAGCAATGTGGTCTGTGTAGATCAATTGATCATATATTACAACTCCAAGGTTCCTGGCAGACCTTGATGGAGTTATGGATGACGAGCCTAGCTGAATGGTGAAGTTGTGATGAAGTGCTGGGTTAGCCGGGAGTACAACTGGCTCTGTCTTCGCAAGGTTTAGTTGAAGGTGGTGGTCCTTCATCCAGCCAGAGATGTCTGTCAGGCTGAGATGCGAGCGGCTACCGTCGGATCATCCGGCTGGAATGAGAGGTAGAGTTGTGTGTCATCAGCGTAGCAGTATGTTGCTATGTTTCTGAATCACAGATCCTACTGATGTCATGTAGATGGAGAAGAGAACTGGTCCAAGCACTGAGCCCTGAGGCACACCAGTGGCTAGATGTTGGGTCCTAGACACCTCACCCCTCCACGACACCCTAAAGGACCCCGAGAGTTAAGACTTGAACCATTGGAGTGCGGTTCCCGAGATGCCCTTCATCTTTAGGATTGACAGGAGGATCTGGTGGTTAACTGTGTCAAAAGGCAGCAGACAGATCCAGCAGGGTTCATTTCTTGTTATCTAATTGATGACTAGTCTATTTTTGGGCTATGGTTAGACGTCTATTACATTTTCACTGACAGCCCAAATTTGGCCTTGTTTTAGCCTAGACGTCAGGGCTGTGTCTGGATGGCTGTGAGATGTCTTTTAAACGCAAAATTGCTTGCAGGGTATTAAGATGGCATTCAAAAAAATGTGCCGCTCACACGAGACACGTTGCGATGGTCAAAGACGTCTACCACAAATGTACATAGAAAAACAATTAAAAGGCAGAGCAGTGGAACATAAAAATGTCTTCATTTCAAACTGTAAAAAGCAGCATTGAGGAATAGTAAAAACAACAACAACAACAACACTCTTTTATGATAGTCTGGAAATAACACAAACAGCTGAAAAATGATGCACAGTTGCTAGTGTAAAAACACTGCAGATGCTTTATTAAAATAGTTTTCCTTGTGGAAGTTGAGGGATTTGCCAAATAGTATTTGACATTATACTGTCACAATCTCTTTATACTCATCCATGTTTGATGTGTAATATACATGAAGAGCAGTGCTTCGATCGAATGAGATTGTGGGCGGGGGCTACTTGTCTTGAGGCCGTAAACTAAGCGACATGGTTTAAGTATGTAGTTCTTAATCCGAATTAAACTGTCCATCCAATTAGTATCTGAATATTGCTATTAACTAAACAATGCAGACTTAATATAACAACCCTACATTTATGCTAAATCCTTATTTAGCGAAATCAAATTCAGAATACACCTCAATGTGTTCATACATGAATGTGGAAAGAGATCCAAAACCTGCTTTTGTCTTTTGAATGTGCTTAAGTTAAACTTCTCCAACTGTGAGCGTACACTTCTGCCTAAAGGACCATTTTTCACCTTTTACTGCAAAGCGTCTCATTTCACATTTCTTCCACCATATTTTTACTAATTAAAAGGAGAGAGATATGAGAAGAGAGAAGAGAGGTATGAGACGAGATACACTAAGACAGCAAGAGCAAGGCAAGTTATAAAATGTTTGACGGTGCTGCTTTGTGATTCAACCGTTATCTCCAGATTATTGACTGCAAATGTCAGAGGGGATAAAGGGGGTTTGTAAGCAGGTAAGACCCAGTGTGCTGTCGTGCAAGTGGGCATGTGTTGTATGTGTGTTTAAGTATAGAAAGGTTTACAGTGAAGTTGGCCCAAGGGCTTTTTAAAGATATAACACACATTACAGAACACTCGCTGTGATGTACAAACTTCAACAAACACTTTTAAACCGTAATGACACATCAAGGTCAGGGCACTAAATGCGTCAACATGCCATTTCGCCCAACACTCACTCCCACAAACTGAATTAAGGCCAATCCACTAAATGTCACAATGTGGCATTAAATCCAAAAGCCCATGCTTCTAGTCACCTCTGTTGTGTTGGTCATGAATCTTGCCCTGGTCTAATTCAAAACCTTAAATAAAAGCTTAAGGTTTCTCAGAACCTGACTTTCCCAGAGACCTTTCACTCTCACTGCGCTCTTGGTGGAGGACTTTTAGGGTGAGTGCTCACTTTTATAAGAGTGTTGCCAGGGGAAATCACTACGATTGTCATGCATTGAGAGCTGCTCTGGCATTTAAACGGAGCTCCTGAGACCGGCGACAGTAACTTGGAATTTTCAATCAGTTTCTGAAATAAACTCTCCTCATGGCAACGGAGTCAAGAACTCAGCTTTCACCCTGTGCCGACCTCACACTTGCACGCACACACTTCTCCAGAGGAAAGACAACCAGGGCTGGATTTACCTTATATTGTGACAAAGGCAAAAGCACATTTTTGGCCACCCCACACTGTGTGACCCAAACCGCTACTTTAAAAAAAAATGATTTAACACAGTGATGTCAAATTTTATACAGTATTGTGGCTTTATGTGATGATATACTTGCATGTGTCATTATATTATTAACACTTTACCAAAATCAAGGAAGTTTTTGTTTTTCTGTAATTTGAATGGATTGATCATTCTTAATTCATCATCTTAAAGGTTATGAAGATTATTGAAGCTATGTGGGCGCTTGTTTTTGGCGTTTTTTCTCTCATTTGGCCAAAATCTCACATTATATAATGAAGCGCTAAGCACAGGCTATTTTTGCTGTGACTCGATGACAAACAAAAGACGCTCTTTACCACTCCTCAGTGTTTCTTAAAGGTATGGTGGAAGATTTTCTTTTTCCGGGTGGATCATCAAGACTATTGGTCCTCCTAGTTGTCAATCATTCTGGTGATATGTTTATGTAAGGCCGTAGTACGTGCTCGTCCGTAGGTATTTTTCGCTTTCTGCGCATGCGCGCTCTCAGGTGTATATGATATGTGTGGTGAGCTACGGTTTCAGCCATTCATTGAAGCTTGCCGTTCTCACCGGGTTTATTCCAAATGTCTGAGGGTCGCAAGAGAAAAAGTGTCTAAGAATTGTATGACAAGAAGAGAAAGGCCTCTGAAGAAAGAAACAGGACCAGAGTGTTTTTGGGAGAATATTTCACACACTGGCGTGCGCTAAAAGCACAGGTTGGGCTTCACTGATGCCTCAGTCGCAAAGTTTCTACTCGACAGGTAAAGTTTGGCATGCTATCTGGAGAAATCCATTTAAAATGACTGCTAGTAAAAGTTAATGTAAGCTATGATTAGCAATGCTATCCCTGGCACAAGTCACGCACCGCACAGACACGGTAAACATCTCAATTTGTCTAATGACCAAATGGTAAAAGTATCACGCTGAAATGTTATAAAACCTTGTGTGATCATTTTTGATAATTCCAATGTGTGACATAGTGGAAAAAGTGCAAATCTTCTTTTTGAAAGTAGCCTTGTATGAGCCATGCCGACAGCAACTTGTAAACAGAGCGTGCACGAGGAGAACTAGGCTCGTGCACACTCTCTCGTGCACATGTTTAATAGGCGTTCCCTCTCGGGAGCAGGTAGAGTTGCGCATGTGCATTTTTTCAAAAAGTGGAGAGGGCGGTTCTTTTCTAAAATTCGGGAAAATCTTCCACAATACCTTTAAGTAAATAAAATGCTGTACTTATTAAAAGAAACAGTTCTTTATTTACCCTTGCGTCGTAAATAAGCAGAGACGCTCCAAACTGCTTGTGGCACTTCTTTCACAATAGAGATGGGGCGGAGTTATGAGGTTTGACGGACAGTTTGAGGAGGCAATGGAGTTACGAGATTTGGTCACAAGCTCTTTTTAATACTTCTCATTGGTTAAATATTAGCAAAACCCACAGACAGACGTAAAGAGTGACCATAGTAATGATTTATGTTACAATGACCCCCAACCCCACCCCGTTGGAGACTATAATAATGATCAATATACTTGAGCTTTGAAGATATATCAATAAAGTTGTTGAAAATCACCCTAATAGGTATTTTGGGAATGATTGTGGAGGACTTTTATTCAGGTAATCTAGTGAGCACTAAGACAACTATGTCCAATGATTTCATCATGTGAAATGCCACCGTGATGGCTTTGCCAAATTCCCTTTTGAACATTATTTTGCTTGATTCACCATATGAATGTTTGACCTGGAGTCACCCAATTTTGCTATGGGTTAAAACAATTCTATCTCACCCATGCTCTGGTTTAATAATATGCCAAATGTATGTTAAAATTGCACAGACGTTGCATCAGTGTTGTCAATGCATCCTCAACAGGGTCAGAAATGAACCAGAGGATGAGGCCCTATACAGAAATACAGAGAAAATAAGTTAAAAAATAATACTTACAAAAAAGTAAGTGTGTTTTTAATTTAGAAAATGCGCTAGATGTTTAAATAAATAATAGTTGACAGATTAACAGAATTGAACATTTTTGTTAGTTTGTGTTTTTTAAAATCTGTCCAAACACAGGGGCTGAATACTTATGCCATGTGTAGATTTGAAAACCCTGCTTCCCCCCATTATTGTTGAATCACGGAAGCTACAGCAGTTACTTTTGCCAAGAGATTTATTATTTAAACATGTGTCATGTGTCAGACAGAGAGAAACACAGGCATAGAAGAATAAGGCTACATGAGAGGAGGTCTTCATTCTAGATTTCTCTATTCCCCATTTCTCTATCTTCTCACCCCATCATGCCAGCTGTAAATGTTTCTGGGTTTCTCCTTTCTTACCCCATCATCTCTATGTTTCCTCCTTCCTCTCACACCATCATCATGCATTAATGTTTCTCTGCAGTGGTACAGTAAGATTGAGCTTATATACATCACAGATAGACTTACAACTTCCTTGTAAGGTAGAAAAACACATTGCTTATGTTTCAAGATGGAATGTATACCTAATGCACATTATACAATCCACTATCCACATTAAGAAACTATTTCTTCAGTGTATATATTAGTGGTGTATACATTATGGTACATTTGCATCAGTTGAAACATTAATTCTCCTTGCAAAGAGCATACCAACTGTACAAATTTGAAGTATAATCATAATTTTAACATCTCTGCATACCTCTAAGCAAAATATAACTCTACCAGCTCTCTGCTCAGCATGTACAAACATAGTCTGACTTCACAAAATACATTATGAAGTGATAAAGAAAATTTATAAGGAAAAATAATACTAAAAAATAACATTAAACAGTAAAAAATGTTTAGTCTTCACCATGTTATTTTGAAAATATTTCTTAAAATATAGTCAAATTAAAACAGTTAACTTTGAACTGAACCAAAATCCCAGAGAACAAAAGGTCAACATGCTGTCTGACCGGCAGTTGGTAAGGGTCTGTGAACTTTTACAAGAAACCGCAGGCTATTTCTTTGTTGGTGCATCTTAAACTTTCAAACACTGAAGAGTTTAGAAAATGCCTAATATCTATTAGTAAGCAGCACAGAAAGCCTCGTTCTCTGAGGTCAGACTTTCACAGTGGGTCTATAGAGCCAACAATCATCACCATCGTAATGTAATATCCACCCTAGTACATCAGCAGAGCTGGGGAGTCTCATTCTAGTAAATAAATAGCTTACTTTTCCATCTTGGTGTCCTCAGACGATTCCTTTAAATAACAGGGGGTTTCTCTATGACTCGCACCCTGCTGACACCATCATCCTCCACAGTGGTGCTCTGCCCCGTCCATGACCCCTCTACATCACCTCAAGGCCTGACATTACCCTTTCAGAACACATGGGGGACAGAGAGGAAAGAATGCAATCAATTATATCAATACCCAGAAACACAACTACTGTGCACCAGATAAGGAGAAGGACAGAGATTGCTAACACATTTGTTAAATTGATAGTTCAGCAAAAACTGAACAGTCTTTATTTGTTGTTGTGTGACTTGTTATTCTTGTCCATTTTTCACACAAATCTACTGTATGATACAAATTCAGAAGACTTTTTTCTCCACGTTTCTATGGTATACTGGAAAACAATGATAAGCATTTCATAAGTTTGAAAGACTTTTAGTGTCACAAACATTCAATATATGCAAAGAGTCAATATTGACTGTGTTGACCCGTCTTCTTCATAACCTTTGCAGCTTCTGGGCCAAATCCTGACTGATGGTGATCCATCCTTTTCCTATTATGCTCACAATATGCCTTTTGAGGATTGACCACAGATTCTCCATGGGATTAAGACCTGGGGAGTTGCCTGGCCACGGATAAAAAGAATGTCAATGTAATGATCTCCGAGCCTCTTCATTATCACTTTTACCTTGTGACATGGTGCTCCATCATGCTGGAAAATGCACAGATCATCACCAAATTGCTCCTGGATCATTGGAAGAAGTTGCTCTTGCAGGATGTTTTGATATTCGTATTCATGGCAGTGTTTTTGGGCAGAATTGGGAGAGAACCGTCTAATCCTTGTACATACTGACAAATTTCAGTCTATCTTTGATGCTTTTCTTGGAGAGAAGTGGCTCCTTTGACACCAGGCTATTGTAAAAAAAGTCTTGGCCTCACTGCACTCGCATCCAATGGGCAAGCTCTCTCCCGCAGTATAGGAGATTGTCCTGGCACTTTCTGGACCCTCTGGGACATCTCGAAGTCTTCTTCACTGCAGTTGAACATCTCTCCTTGAAGTTTTTGATCAGGTAAATGGTTGTTTCCGGTGCAGTATTCTTAGCAACCATTCCTAACATGAGAACACATTGATTGGATGCACACGGTAAAACAAAGTTGCATGCCTTTTTTAAGTTCAATCATCTTGGATGTTTAAGTTTAACTTAAATTACATTAAACTGACTTAAAAAAATGAGTTAAATCTTGCATAACTAAAAAACCTTGAAAATTGCTTAACTTATTTTGATGAGTCTGCACTTGTAATCCAATCGGAATTATTAATGAATGGTCAATTAAGCTTTTTGCAATTATTTAAAATGCATCTGATCACTCTGGCAAATAATCTAGAAACAATGTGAATCAACAACTGAAGCTGCCAACTTTGAGAAACAAAATTTATGTTACTGCCAAAACTTTTTGCCATGACTGTAGTGGACAATTTTCATTATACTTTTATGATGCTTTTGTGTCCTGTAATACAGGTTTGGATCAACATGAGTAATAGCACAAATAATGAAAGAATTTACATTTTTGGTTGAACTATTCCTTTAAGGAATCATTTCAGATTTGACCTCAAAAAAGCACATGGACATGGATGGTCACCTCTCGGGCAGAAACAGGAGAAGTTGCTGATTAGATCAGAGTTACTCAGTCCAGAATGAGTCATTCAGACCACATGGCAAGAGTGCCAACACGTCACATGCCTTTCACTCTCCACTGCCCCTAATCAAGAGCCCTGTTCAGCAGATGGGAGGAGGCAGGGTGCTTCCCACGAACAGAGAAGGGGAATCGCTTAAACGAGATAAGCAACAGCATGGAGGCCCTCTGCATCACTCTTAATGAGGGAGAATTGAGTCCTGCAGACTTTATGTGAAAACAGCTTGAGGAAGACTGAACAGAGCTCATTCCAAGACTGCTCTTAATGAATTGAGGGGGAAATACTAAAGGTGAATTAACTTTAAAACATTAGTTTCAAAAATAACAGCTATAGTTTATTCCAGAAAAAAGCGTGTTTAAAACTATAAAGAATGTTTTCAAAATTAAGATTAATGTAACAAAACACAACACTCTAACGGAATGATAAGTAAGTAATGATTATTTACAATATCCCAAGCAAACCCAGTCAAGCTGATAAGGTCTCAAAAAATCTGAATACTGGACGATGTAATTGGCCAATCAGAATAGAGTATTAAGAGCCAATTTTAAGTGATAACTTAAGGAATTAAGATTTAACTTGTGACAGCTTGGCAAGGAACACTTTAGGTGACAACAGCTTTTTAAAAAGTTCTGAACGCTGGAAAGAACAACACTTTTGGAGCAGAAATGTCAGCTTAATTGAAATCTGCCAAGAAATGAGCTGTATTGCTAAAAAGCAAAACAGGAACACTCTTCTCGGATTCAGTAATACATTATTTATGCCTTATGTAAGTTTTACTCTATTTATTGTAAGTTACCAATTTAGTTGAAAATGGATTAAAAAATTCATGAATAATACTTTTAGATTTAGGGTTTAGAACTATATGAATAGAGGTATATTTATAAAATAAGTTATATTTTTTAAATCATGCATTCAACCAGCTGTATTGGCAAAGCTGTAATGAGGATTTTTTAAATAATGTATTCAGTATCACTGTGCCAACTCCAAAATGAACTAGACATGATTGTCTGATGGCTTTGGTTCCTAATGTATCTTAGCCGCAGACATTGGCCTGCTTGCAGACACTATTGCAGATTGCAAAGAAATGCACAGATAAAGAATAAATCAACTAAGAAGTGATTCCTTAAAACACATTTATTGTTGCATCGAGACTTGTATTTAGCAGTCAAGATGGATTCTACTCATTTATATGTATAGCTGGTACACTGTTCATGGTTAGCTATTTTGCATATCAGCTTTCTTAGTCTTCAAATCCATACACGTCTTTACTATAAATCTGAGTGAGCTGATTCGGTTTACTTGTAGATTATTTTTGTCATGCACTTCCCAAGAGTACTTCAAGCATGGAGCTTCTGAGAGCAAGCCTGGGGCAAAAAACCCATTAGGAGATTTTTTGGAGGGTCAAACTACACTGTTTCCCCCCCGATAAGACTTCAGCAATCACAGCAACAACCTAAGATATAATCACAACCTCTACATTTCTAAATATATGGTAAGAAGCACAGGCTATAGTTGCAGTCTTCACAGTCACAGTGCAATGCATCTGCATTTATGACAAATCAGCCACAAGTCTTTTCCAAAGCATGCTTAATTAACCACCTGTGCAGGATATTGACAAAAAAAGAGAATACATCATAAAAAGTTATTAATAATTGACTTTAAACATATGGTACCTTTAATTGCATTCCGTTGTAATTATGGTGCAGATTATTTTTCATTAGGCATCACTCCCACCACAGATGGAACAAATACATATTTGGACCATTATGAAGCTATCTCACTAGAAATAACTCGGGGAAAAGGATTTGCCGTCTTTGCAAATGGAGTTACAAAGATCTAAAGTTAAAGATTGCTCATAAAACATCTTAGTTTCAACCATATTTTAGGCCTGGAGGTTTTTATAATGTTTAAATCCATTTAAAAAAATGTTGTTCAGCCCAGGCTGTCTCAAGCGTGTACTGCAAGAAACCATGGATGAGCCATAGCCTTTTTTTCTGTGGTTTTATGGCTATAGCAAATGCTGGCTGCTATGAAGTCAGAGTCACAGCGTGATACCTTCTTTCCTGCTTGAGGTTTGAGCAAATGTTCCTAGAGCAGTCCTCTGCCTGCATGACTGACCTCTACGTGACCCCAGCTCCTTCTAAGCATGTTTTCTCCCGCTTTGTTTAAATGAACCAGATTGGTTCCAAAGCTGGGGATCAGACAGACAGACAGACAGACAGACAGACAGACAGACAGACAGACAGACAGACAGACAGATAGATAGATAGATAGATAGATAGATAGATAGATAGATAGATAGATAGATAGATAGATAGATAGATAGATAGATAGATAGATAGATAGATAGATAGATAGATAGATAGATAACATATTTCATACAACGTATAGAGTAATGAATGTGGTATAAAGCAGAGCTACTGATGCAACAGACCTTGAGAAATAATGAAGGACGTAATCCTTGTAAATAGAGCGATAACAATGTCACATTTATGTGGAGAATCACCAAGGATGATTCACATCTCAAGGATCAATTTTATTGGCTTTCAAAACAGTTTCAAAACATCACATCTGAATGACATTTTTCTCTGCCGTGTCTTGGTGGATTAGACATGCTGTTAACAGATCTCCCAGGCCCTCATCAAAGAAGCGGCCTACACATAATGAGATCCCTTAGGAACCGCACACACAGTTATGAGGGTCTAGAGGGTGTTGGAAGCACCAGAAGATACAACAATGATACATGACTTGTTGTAGGTATCTATGACCTCATTTTTACATAGACACACTTCCAATTACACATAATCATCCCACGGTCAAATTGTTCTGGGCACCATTTCTTGCTGTCAAACAGCAAAACCATGAACAAACCTCGAGGTGCTGATGTTAGACTGAATGCACAACTTCTTCTGTTTAACCAGACACAAGTTAAGCATTAATTTTGAGGAACATGAGAACGTGTTACAAACAAACCCAGAATAACAAAAACCACATTCAACAGCATTTAATAGTTAACTTTGCTATCTAAGCATGTCACAAGGCTGACACTTGAACACACACTAACTGCTTTCCCTCCAGAGAGAACAGCACAGACGCTCTCTGATCTCAGAACAGGGATCACTGCGTCTGTCAGGGGTTGTGGAAGAATAAACAACAGGAGCAAACTGGTTTTGAATGAGGAAGGGTGGGGGAAAGGGCTGTTAAGTTGTCAGAGGAAATGGAATGTGCCGATCTGCCCGCGTTTCCTCCGCTGACAACAAAATATCCCCCTAGTCTGGGAGAAGTCATGCTGCTCATTTTAAACACACAGATAAAAGTGTGGAAGAACACGGCCGCTTCAAGCCTTCTCTGAGATAAGGAACTGTTGAATCATGAGGTCAGGTCACTCCACACATGTTGAATTCATTTGAATTGGACAGGATGAGGAATTGACGGAATAGTAATTCAAATAAATTTAATACCAATAATGCATTCTGGGAAATAATTGTTTTCCCCATCCTGGTCCAGAAAAGTGAATCAATTAAAAATAATGAAATTTATAAACTAGCATCCTAGTTTGCCACCTCAATTCATCCCATGCGAAAATGTCATATATGACATATATGTCCGTATATCGCTAGTGACGCCGTCATATATGCTAAATATAAGACAATATATTGCTATCACATATATACATATCTCTACATATATGTTGATATAGGTTTTTAACATATATAAATTTGCCATATTAAATGAGTATATTGACATTAATATGATGTATATGATTATTATTTATATAATACTGTATGTTTTGACCATATATGTCACCGATATGTTTAATTTATATATGCCAAACTATTTACTATTTAACTATTTATTTCAAGTCTACAGATCAAGTCTATATATCCACATTTCATTTCAATTTCTATCTCATTTTCGAATCTTTTATAAATAAAATGTATTATTTATTATTATTTTACCTCTTCTTGACCAGCTCATAAAAACAAAACAAATACTACACAAATTCTATTTGAAAACTGATAATTATATATGTGACATGTATATAAAAAAAACACTATTATACATACATAAAATATATGGGCTGGTTTTATGTCAATTGTTCCATTTTCTAATAGGTTTTATATATTGGGCATATATATTTAATATATGTATATTTCATATGTGTACATATATTACATTTCCGTATGGGTAACTTCAATTGCAATTCAAGAAGCAATTCAAAATGTTTAATTCTGAATGGTGTACAACCCTGCCAGATTTATGGAAGAAGACGCCGCTTCACGATCCACCTCGGCCAGAACTTGCAGGTCAGCTTGTTGGAAACTCAGACAGGTGTCAGAGGAAAACTCAGCGATTGAAGATAAACAAGTGCATTGACCAACAACTGGCAATATAATTATTGCTGAAAAGCCAAACAGAAAACACCAATTACCAGTTTCTGTCAGTGCTTAGTCAAGTTGTTCACTCTTCAACATCCGAAAAGCCACAGCTCAGCTGGATCGCTTAAAATGCCATCTTGCTGTTTTTCCTCAGACACTTCCCATTTGGCAGATGACATGAAAATGTATTTAATCATCGGACCGGCCTAAACCCGAAGCTTATAATTTATCAGCCTCTCTTAGTCTGCCGTACTTCCTCAGAAGCAAACGTCCATCTGCTAAACCTCCGCCTCAGCATTAACCCTTCTGTCTGACAGCCAGTTATTAGCTCATTCTCTCCGACTGACCACACATTCTGAACTCTTGTTTTTCATCAGTTCCTCGCCAGGCTTTCTAATGCGTCTGGCGGCAGATAAGCGCACAGCACTGGGTTAAGAGCACAGGAGGACAGGATATGACAGTGCGGGGCCGGGGCTCTATAAAGTTTCAGTGATGTTAAGAAAAAGCTCATATGAAATGCCACGGACGGCAGCGGTCCTGAATCCTGATAATAGTTATTTGTGCAGTGATAGGACGTGGGGCTGAGAACGCACTCCTCTCAGATAAAGGCTCAGGTAGCACGGCCCACTAATAGTGTCGAAGTGTGGAAAAAAAGAGGGGGTGATTCAGGATGGCAGCGCTGAAAGCAGAACAGAGCAGAATGAACTGTCAGTGAGCGGCTCCATCAATAGCACATTGTGCTGGGAGTTCTACAAAAGGGCCATAAGGGAAATGTGTGCAAGAATTGTCAATACCCTCTCTCCACCCGATGCGGGAACACAATCTATAATGCCATCTCAGAAGCATAACTCTTTCTCGCAGGGCTAAAAAAAGTATCTGTGGTGTCCTGTGAGAGTGAGGATTAAATTGTCATTTTGACATGGAAGCTGAACTCGCTCGCTGGTCTAAAGCAGGGTCAAGGCCTTTAAAGCGGGCATGGGTTGGAACGGTCACCCACTGCACTCAGAAGCTGAGACTCGCTCTGACCGGGAGCGCTATTGCTGTGTGTGACCGTGGATTTAAGAGCAGGGGATATTTTTAGGTCAAGCCAGATAAATCAGATACATCTCATCCTTTCCAGATAGTACCACCATTCCTCGTAGAATCCTAATTAATATTTCCTCTTGAGAGCTTTTGTGAAACCACTTGAAGTAGGCCTTTTAAAAAAACCTGTGATAGTCTGAGCTGAGGACATGATGATGAAAGACTGCTTTTTTGAACATGGAAAAAAATATTAGGGCTTTTGGCAGGATGGGATGTATTGTTTGGAATTCCCAAGCCTCTGCAGCCATCGTGAAGCTAATTCTTCTTTGAATTTTTATAATGGGTTCCAAAAGTCTAGAATCATTGGCAAAACATTCATTTTCCTAATTTAAAATACATTATTTTTCAAAGAGTTTAACAAGAAAAAAGTGATTTTCTACATTCCAAGTTTAATTTAATGTCATTTGCTGTTTCTTTATTCAAATTATTTGTGAAATTTGCTAGCGATTTCTGAGTGTAAATTGTTTTAAAATAAATCCTTTTATTACAATTTGAGTAAAAAGTAAAAATTGTGGTTTGGTACAAAGTTGGTGGTTGTTGGTGCATTTCCAAACAAAACATCCCATAATGATCAAGTGTCAGGCAGGGGTCATTCGCACAGAACGTGTTTTTGCATTTAAAAATGGAATAAAAAACCCATTAAGGTATAGCAACTTGTTTTATAAAGTTTGTATACCCTGTTTTTATTACCCTGTGGCCAGTACACTTATGTACAGCACTTTGGTCAGCGCAAGCTGTTTTAAATGTGCTAGAAATAAACTTTACTTACTTACTGGTTTGTCTGTGAATCGGGCCACACTTAGCAGCAGAAAAAACTATACGAGAGACATTTCTTGACATTATTTCGCGTTACACTGTTATTTGCTTTACATACAGACCCGCAAACTCACATACAGCCGGGTGAGACACGAGTTCTTCTGGCCTTGAAGAGGAATGCAGTGCAGGACACACTGGTCGGCCTGTGTCTGTGTTGTGTTGTCGTAATGACAGCACTTGACCTCTGTGAGTTCAATGAAATGGAAGGAATACATATCACCATCTGTACATGATCAGTCACAAATGTGAGTATTTGACCTAGAAATAATATAGAATGTGAAATATTTCGATTTTATGCATAACCTTTCTTTGTTTTAACTGTTTTTTATTTCAAAGTTTAAATGAAAAACAAAATCCCAGATTTTCAATATAGTCTCAAGCTTTTGGACCCCGTTGTATATATTACTATGTTTGCACTTTTCTATGGAATAATAACAACAGAAGAAGCTCTTTTAGGTGAAAACTCTATACCTGCTCGCAGAAGATAGATTTAAGCGTGTTTATCTGTATTCATGCAAAAGGGGTTCACATACACAACTGCTAAACTCATAACATTATAGAGGGAATGATTAGTTATCTTGGCAGCGTTTTATATGAAGCCCATAAAATACTGCTTTCTCAAAGCCTAAGCCTTCCGCTGGATATATTGAATGCGAGACTGCCACATGGTCATTGTTACCAAAAGCCATTTTTCTCCTGGTTTCCATTCCTCCACTGCTCTCATCCCTCTTTCCTCCTCTCCTTTGTCTGTGCTTGACTTGTTCTCCCTGGTGTTCTTATATGATTACAGCGTGCTTGTTTACTGCACTACGGCCCATCTCTGTGTTTCGAAGAGAAGTGCAGAACCCTGTGGATATTGTGTGCGGCCCCTTTATTTCCCTCACATCCTTCTCTTCCATTCCTTCACTGTCACTCTCTCACACATGCACCGCAAGTATTCACACACTTGTAAGTCTCCTGACGTACGCTGTGAAAGTGTGTATGTATATGTTTGCGTGTGTGTGTGCCAAAGCATCAGGATTCTTTTCTGCATCTGCCGTTCAAATAGATGATCTTTCTCTTTCTCGCCGTCACACACATAAGAGCATCTATACATATTAAACACGCATGCACACACAGATGGGTGTATTACTGAGACACAAGGGCTATCCATTTCATAGGTGGATAATTGTATCTGTCTTTGCAGAATAATTATAATCTAAATCATTCCAACTTCGAGCCTGCCACTGGAGTGCCTTGTTTGTGTGGAAATTTGTGTGTGGCATATGGCCTATTATTATAGTCAGAATGGCTTGTGTGTCAATACTGTGAATGTGTGTGTGCATAAACACACACTTGATTATGAATGGCTGGAAGATGCAGCAAGGAATTACTCAGTCACTTGACTGTCCGAGTCTCATTCCATACGGAAATGTAATATATGTACATATATTAAATACATAAAATATATATGCCCATAAAACCTATTAGAAAATGGAACAATTGACATATAAACCAGCCCATATATTTTATGTATGTATAATAGTGTTTTTTTAAATATACATGTCACATATATAATGATCAGTTTTCAAATATAATTTGTGTAGTATTTGTCTTGTTTTTATGAGCTGGTCAAGAAGAGGTAAAATAATAATAAATAATACATTTTATTTATAAAAGATTCGAAAATGAGATAGAAATTGAAATGAAATGTGGATATATAGACTTGATCTGTAGACTTGAAATAAATAGTTAAATAGTAAATAGTTTGGCATATATAAATTAAACATATCGGTGACATATATGGTCAAAACATACAGTATTATATAAATAATAATCATATACATCATATTAATGTCAATATACTCATTTAATATGGCACATTTATATGTTAAAAACCTATATCAACATATATGTAGAGATATGTATATATGTGATAGCAATATATTGTCTTATATTTAGCATATATGACGGCGTCACTAGCGATATAGGGACATATAGGTGTGTGTGTGTGTGTGTGTGTGTGTGTGTGTGTGTGTGTGTGTGTGTGTGTGTGTGTGTGTGTGTGTGTGTGTGTGTGTGTGTGTGTGTGTGTGTGTGAGTGTGTGTGTGAGTGTGAGTGTGTGTGTGTGTGTGTGTGTGTGTGTGTGTGTGTGTGTGTGTGTGTTTCAGAGGTCCAAAACAGATCTGACAGGAAAACAGCATATATCTAGATTCAAGTCATCAATACTTGTACAGTTCAGCTGACAGCATTTGTGGCATAATGCGTATTACCATAAAAATAATTTTCAACTAGTCCCTCCATTTTTTTTAAAATAGCAAAACCCTGGGTTACAGTGAGGCACTTACAATAGAAGTAAATGGGGTTGATTAGTGAATGGCTACATAAGGTTGAATTTGTTAATATTGGATAACTATTTTAGTTAAACTAACAATGAAAATACTTTCAAAGCATTTATTAATCTTATAAGTTAATGCATTAACTAACATTAAGTAATGAGACCTTATTGTAAAGTGTTACCCACAAATGCATAAAAAATGCTACTAACCTTTTCTGTGTATTTTTATGCATAATTTTACAAGTTTGTTGCCATGACAAAATGAGAGACTCAAAATTATTTTGCTAACATTATGCACCTGAACCCCAAATACTGCTTTAATAAAGTGTTCTCCAGCAAACATAAGCTGTAACTTGTTTTGACAGAGCTAATCAACCATTCAGAAACCAAATGTCCTCATAATGAATCTCTAACCTTTCCTCAGTTTCAAGCCTACTATTGTTATATTTGACAAATCTGCCAAGCCGTTTGGCTATTGAAGGCTGTGCACAACACACACATCTGTAATATAAGACTCCGAGCAAAGGTTTAAGTTTTTCATGAGGGCTCTGAACCAATCGCCATCAGGAGGGCAGGTTTTACTAGTCGGGGCGGAGTTTTCTAGACTATTTAAAGTGCGGCGGTGCAAAGTGTTGGAGAAGCCAGTGTACCTCGGAGGACACGAAAGGGGGAGGTAACGCGTTTGTTTTGGAGACCTTGCGGGATACACACAGCACCAGCACCGATGGAGAGAAAGGACCATTAGCCATAGTCCTGGGGAAATACGCAGGTATGCGTCCGTTCGAGGTGTTGTGTTGTGAACTTATTAACATGAGCCTCGTGAGCAGATCAACATTGACTCGCCCTTTTCCTCTTTGTGCTAAGACTGGCTTGTTTACGCACCAGGTGCGCGTGGTGGTTTATTGTAGTGAGCTGACTACTATCATGGCTCTGTACCTAGACAGCATTTCGGGCGCGTCAGAATAATGCTAGTACGCCTCTCCAAGCATGACACTCACATAACCCTTTTGTATTTCAGAAGCAGTATTCCATGTCTCTCCTCTGCCCTGTTATTGATGGGAAACCAACTGGACCGGATCACCCACCTGAACTACAGCGAGCTACCCACCGGGGATCCATCGGGCATCGAGAAGGACGAGTTACGTGTTGGTGTGGCGTATTTCTTTTCCGATGAGGAGGAAGAGCTGGACGATCGATCGCAGTCGGACAGCTTTAAAGACAACAACAGCCCGAGCAAAGACGGTCCGATTGCTCTTAACGAGGTCGAATACTCGGCGTTCTGCTGCCAGGAATGTATATACTCCAAACTGCGAGAGAACGAGGACCTGAATGTTTATTCTGTGAAAACTTTATTGACCATGTGCAAACCCGGGGATCTACTGGAGATAGTGGCCAACGCACAACCCCCGCACTGGGCGATCTTTGAAGGGGATGACCAGGTTATTCACCTCTACAAGGGGGAGATCCGCAAGGACAGCTTGTTTGAGATCAGCTGCGGTCGACAGGGCAGGATAGTGAACAATCGGTACCGCTACCGGCCGCTGCCCGCTGATTTGGTGATGCAGAACGCGAGCGGGCACGTGGGGCTCAGCAGTGGCGAGATTTGCTGGACGAACTCGGAAAGTTTCGCAGCCTGGTGCCGTTTCGGCAAGCGGGAGTTTAAAGCTGGCGGGGAGGCGCACTCGGTCGAGCAGCGCTACTTTCTGAAGGTGCACCTGTCCGAGAGCACCGCGCACACGCTCATGTTCCGCAGCCTGGAGGAGATGATCCGCGAGAGACGGCGCGTGGACGCCAGTGGCATTCTGAAGGAGCTGTCGCTGGTGACCGGGAAGGAATGAGCGCATTGGGACTCTCTGCATGCCTTGAGCAAGGGCTGCTTACCTTTATTTCAGGACTTTGGCAGGGTTGTGCGTATTTGTGTGAACATGTTTTGGCAAAGACAACGCCCCTTTTGGTTGTGCTGTGAGAACCGATGGTCCCACTAAAGTCACCCTGTACCTTTAAAAAGGAAAACGATAAAACATAAGGTGAGCCCTCATCACAGTCGCCCATGACAGTCCCTCAAATTCGCACCCGAGCTCTGCTGCGGCAGATGGTGACCACGATGCGTTCATATGTCTGTGGCAAGCCGTTTGGACATTTATTCCTTAAGACTAACTAGTAGGCTAATTGTTTTTGTTACTAGCATTCATTATTCACCAGTAACCATTAAAATAGTAACTATTATCTTTTCTCTTTGTCCTAGCATCAAGGACATTATTCATGTGAATAAATACCAGTAGGCTAGTGTGTATTCCAATTGTTACTGGAGTTGAGATCAACATCAATAGCTATTAGTAGCTAAAACCCGGTAGGCCTAGTACAAGGAATGTCGATACTGGAAGTGAAGAGTTTATATCTGTGATCCACCTAGAATTCAATATGGCTAAAAATTGCAATATGTACACTCTAAAAAATGCTAGGTTGTTTTAACCCAATGTTGGGTCAAATATGGACAAACCCAAACGTTGGATCAAACATGCAATTTAAAATTTTAACCCAATGGCTGGGTTTGTCCATATTTGACCCAAAATTGGGTTAAAACAACCCAGCATTTTTTAGAGTGTAGCCACTATTGAACTACTTGCTGCTAATTAAAAATATGTAGCCTACTGGTAACCTTAAAACAAATAGGTAGTTGAAAGGAATGCTTGTTGTACAGCTTGCCACATTCTCTTATTTGACTGAACATCGCTTTACCATGAAGCGTGGAGCTCGGCTATTGCGCATCTGTGCAGCTGCATTAGTTCCTCTAACCCTACAGGCGACAACACACGAGCCTTTGTTTTCATTCTCTTACCTACAAATGCAGCGAACATTCTTCTGTTTTTGGAGTCCATATTTTTGTATTTCAGTTAGTACGTTTAAAGAAAACTGTTTTTATTCAAATAAACGTAGATTGCCCTATGAAAACGGCTTTGGTCTCTAGCTCTCTTTCACACTGGTTTGGTTTGCCTGCATTCAGCGAGCGAGCACGTGCTGGGCTGAGGCGAGTGCCTAACCGATGCACTATCATTCATACATGGACCTTCTGTATTGTTCACAGTATATCGACTATATTCTCATTTGGTTTTGTGTGATTTATTTGCGTTAGCAGCAGGGCAGTCGGTTGTTCTCATTGCTGCATTAGTATGCCTCATAGGCAGCTGTTGATGCATGGAGACACTGTCCTTTTGTTCCTGGCTTGTTACTATTGATGATCATTAGCGTGTTTCTAACCTTGACTCTGAGACATTGAGTGAAAAGAAAAAAGTCGTTTAAAAACCCTGCAGCCACTGAAGCATTTCATTCTGTTACTTGTCTATGCTACTTTAATTATGCATATCAAGTTTATGGCCGCACTGCTTGTGGTCCAGAAACCATACATCCAAATTAACTACAGTCTCTTTTTTTTTTTTTTTTTTTTGGCTGCAAGGTTTGCAGTAAGTAATGGGAGAGCTGTGTTTAAGTGTCTGCACATAGACACTCTCAAGCACCAGTAAATATGGTCATGCTCTGTTTGTTTTCCCATTAGAGGCTGTAGGCTGCAGCTGGGATCAGTTATGCTTTATGTTCAGTGGGGCTTGATTGGCCCACAGGTCTGTGTGGCTGGACCCTGTACAGAGCGTGCGCTGCTGGCCAACACTAACCAGTCATTCTGGAAACCAGTTTACCTGGAGCAAGGCTGAAGTCCATTCTTTGCAGGTTTACCTTTGTGCTGCAGGTTACGGGTTTATATCAAGCACAACGTGACTGTCGCGCTGTGGATTTATACATTGAAGATTAAAATTCCTGTCATGTTATTTTCTCGATGCGTGTTCAACATTTGTATTCATTTCACGCACACCCATTACTGCTTATTCTCTTTGTGTGTCTATTCCAGGTCGTAATGGTAATCACGAGTCATTTGTCATGCACAACATGTTATGTCAGGTGTGCCAGTTTGAGCCGTTAATATGGAAAGCGGGGGATTGTACAAATGAATGAAGACAAGTGGGACAGGTTTCTAAAGGCTTGGGAAAGGTTGCTCACCAACTGTCAGATGAGGTCATCGAAAACTTTACAGATGAATTCACTGCAGCACTTTTTACATCTTACAAACCTTCCACAATCAAGTTTAACCAGGCATTTGATGTTTTGCATTGTGAGTATTTCAATGAATTATCGTTCTTTCTCATGCAATTATGCCTCTTTTCTGTCTAAATTGGGCACATTGTTATTTGCTTGCCACAATAAATTATGTTCTTTCACCAGCCATGGAAAGCAGCCATTGAACGATTTTAAAACTAGATTTGTGGACATATTCTCTTGTCTATGGCAAGTTATTCGTCAGATTACAGAGTTTTTTTAACCAGGCACACTCAGATTGGTGGAATGATGCTGTACAGTCATAGTAAAATATGTCTGATCTTGGTATTCTGAGGCATTAAAAACTTAGAACTGAGCCTTGTAGTTAGGGCTGCATAACGATTAATCGCAACTAATCGTTTGCAGATCATATATGTGTGTGTACTGTGTAAAATAATTATAAATACACACACATGCATGTATATATATTTACAAAATATTTACATGTTTATATACATTTTTATATTTAAATATAATTTATATTATATATAATTATAAATAATATATAAATTGATTTTTTCGTAAAATTATACACTCATGTTTGTGTATTTATATATACGTAATTATTATACACAGTACACACGCATACATGATATAAACAAAAACTTTTATGGCGCTTTTCCACTACACAGCACCAGCTCGCCTCGACTCGCCTTTGTTTGGTTTCCCACTGTGTAAAAGTTGTACCGGTGCCTGCTTCCAGGTACTTTTTTTCGTATCACCTTCGGCGAGGTTCTAAGCGAGCTGAGGCGATACTAAAATGTCACGTGACACACGGCAGACTGCTGATTGGTCAGAGAGAATCGTCACTATTCACTGCGTCATCATTGCACGCGCCAGACGGAGTATCCTGAATAACCCCGGCATTTTTAAATAGTTTTGCCAGAGATTGCGTGATATACCCATTACTAATATTATGTAAAACAGCATACACTCCATTTCCTCCATTGTTCTGTGTGTGTGGGTAGCGGGTGTGTGTCGTGTCACTATGACGACCAGGTACTATTGTGGAGGTACTATCTGCAATGGAAAACGGAGTGAAACGCGAGCCGAGACGAGATGAGGCGAGTTGGTACTGGTAATGGAAAAGCGCCATTATTCTGCAAACGATTAGTTGCGATTAATCGTTATGCAGCCCTACTTGTAGCAGCATTGTGAGTATTTCAATGAATTATCGTTCTTTCTCATGCAATTATGCCTCTTTTCTGTCTAAATTGGGCGCGATATTATTTGCTTGCCACAATAAATAATGTTCTTTCACCAGCCATGGAAAGCAGCCATTGAACGATTTTAAAACTAGATTTGTGGACATATTCTCTTGTCTATGGCAAGTTATTCGTCAGATTACAGAGAGTGTTTTTTTAACCAGGCACACTCAGATTGGAGGAATGATGCTGTTCAATCATAGTAAAGTATGTCTGATCTTGGTATTCTGAGGCATTAAAAACTTAGAACTGAGCCTTGTAGTATATACTCTGACATTGTACTGACAAGTATTAACACTCACACACAGATTTTATCTGGCCCAGAGTGTCTCCATTGTCTCTACCACATTGTTGTTCACCTATCCCAGCAGCCCCAGTAACCCACTTTTTCACTATACGAATTAAGGGATCCCCTACCGTTCCATTCCCCACCCCCACCTCATTCCCCTTCCTCCAGGCCTGACGACCTGTCACCTGCACCGATTCCTTTTTTTCTGACGCTGGAGATTTAGGATAGTGGGGCAGCGGGCTATATGCGGAGAATGAGGACAGGAGTGAAGGCGCAATGGGCTGAGGGAGAAGATGTTGCCAACATGAGCTGAACAGAATATCTTTAGCCTGAAACAAAGTCTGCCTCGGTGATATGCCATATGTGTGCCGTCCTGTGTGTGTGTGTGTGTCTGTCACACTTCGTAACCTGTTACTGGGGAAACCTCAGCCAGTCGTTTAGCCTGCATCTTCTCTGAATATTGTTGTACTCAAAGGCTGGAGAGAGGATGAATGCATATCCAGCCTCTTTAACGGAAAGCTTGTTGTTTTTGCGTTGATTAAAGAACTAACGGTAATGCATTTGCTTCTGCTGAGGGAGAATTATGCATAGCATCTGTGCGCCGCAGAAATCCTGCCTCCCTTTCAGACTCGATCGGATATTCATTTAAACCAGCAGTCTAGCTGGTAATCTGGCCTCAGGAGGAGAGCAGGAATTTAGGAACCCAGCCTCGTTTGTTATCTTTTTGTCAATTACATCGCACAGCAATTTTAAAGAATTTGTCTTTATCATCTTATTTTGGCGCACTAAGAAAAAACTATGGTGTTTTGGACATGATATAGAAATATTTTTTCAAAGTGGTAAATAAAACAATGCTGGGTTGTTTTAACCAAATTTTGGGTTAAATATGGACAAACCCAGCCATTGGGTTACATTTATTAATTGCATTTTTGATCCAACATTTGGGTGTCTATATTTGACCCAAAATTGGGTTAAAACAACCCAGCATTTTTTAGAGTGTGTTTTACAAGAAAATTGTTTTTTTTTCTACTTTACAATTTCAGGTATAATTCAATGTTACTTGCAGTTTCTTTGTAATTATTTGTGTGAAAAATATTTAGTGAAAATAATTTCTACGCCATTTTTTTCCTCAGTGTTATATCGCAATATTCAGGTCCCTATACTGAGATTTTTAAAAAATTGTTTGTTTTTATTGGTTTCATAACATGTAATCTAAATAAGAGTCAAAGACACTGCTATGAGTTGCGGTACTGGACAAAAATGAATTAAAAAGCGAAATGAAAGAAAGACTGAAACAGTTGCTGTCTCTAACAGGTTTACAAGCAGTTTCATTATGATTAAATTATAATATTGTGACATTGTAACAGTTCTATCTGAACACTTACTACCATGCTGTTTTTATCTTCTTTGAAGTACCTTGAAATACACTAGTGTAATAGTGCAAGATTCTTATAGTTGGGTTTGTCTGCATCATCCACTACTTTACGTCCGGTGGGGAACAGTACGGTTAGTTGTTTCTTTTGGCACATTATTGTAAGGCACATCACCATATTTCTACTGCATCCTGAAAAAGATAATCACAATCATTTGTTAATCTCTATGGCGTAATGATTCTGTAGTGCTGTGGGTTCATTGAGATGGACTGTAACATGACACACTGAATCGGTCAGAGGAACAGTGTTGGGAATCCTTCGAGAGTAGATTCGACTACTGGAGCTCATATCATACCATAGGCTCTTTTTATAATGCTACAGCATAATGCGCCACATTGCAGAATTCAGCAAATTCTGTTTCACGCTTATGAACCAGAGACCGCTGCTGGCTGTGAAAGAGTGCTGTCTGATCAAAATTCAAGCAGAGCTCCAGAACGCATCTACAACGACTCAACAAAATCAACATATGCGAGGCGAGCAGCCAGCTTGCATTTTAAAATGCAGGAAACATTATTTTTCTCTATCGATCATCAGATCAGAGTGTGTGTAGACCTGTCTAGAAGGAATCGAAGCAGCGGCTGGACGCGGTTGGAGATGTCGTGGCACCTGTAGAACAGTGAGGTAGATGTTTACGCAACCCTCAGTCACATTATGTTAATGCTGTGTATGTGCGAGTCCCTGAGGACCCAGACAGTGTCCCTCCTCTGTGTTTACTCTGCTCCTATAGGCTCTCGTCCGCTTACGCTGGGTCACACCAAAGTTCTTGGTCTGTCCTCAGTTACTGCAGAAGTGTTTGCTCCTCACACTGTCTCCCTCTGAACCGTGATATGAACCTGGACAGAGATGGCTGGGGAAAAACAACCTTCCTCATGAAAAACGACAACTCTCTCTGAAGCAGTCTCTCACCAATGTCTCTAAAGTGTGGATCAGAGGCGGCCCGTTTCTGTCGTGAGGACATGAGGCTCAGTGTAGTTGTGGCGGGGGGATGGAGATTTCACAGCTGTTGGTGACGGTGGAGAGAAGAGGTTCACGTGAGACTGTAGATTCTCGTCCAATATGAAAAACATCACAAATGAGATTTCTTTAACATCTTAATTGTTTCTTCTAGGCAGTAATGAGATTGAATGAAGAGCAAATGGAGACTTTTGTTCATGCTTCTCATTTTTTTCTTCTTTTTTTTTTTGCTGTTGTTTTGGACCCCATTCATTTTTTATTGTACTGAGAAAAACATTTTCTTTTGTGTTTCACAGAAGAAAGAAACTCTTAAAGGTTTTGAAAGACATTTCTGATGTACTTAACAACTCTTCTGCACTGTAGCTGGTTCTGTAAAGAACACACAGATTTGAGGAAAAAACAGTTTTAAAAACAGGGGTCAGTATTTCATGTAGGCTATTTAGTGGATGAGCAGAGCCAATATGAACCTAATTTATCATCTGTTTCTTTTAGGGCATCTACATTTTCTGAGCTCTGCTATCCAAATCCATTTTTATTACTCGATTGCATTTCATTTTGTTCTCTTTTAATTAGGATACATGTTTCCATTTGGATGTCTCCTTAAGAATCTGGGACAAAGTTGATACTCCAAGGGACAATTCACCAAAATGTTAAATAATAATGATGTACTCCCCGTTATGTTGTCCTTAACTTGTATGACTGACTTAATGCTGTGGAACAGAAAATGTGATATTTTTTTTTTTAAAGAATAGCTTGGCCGCTCTTTCAATATACAGTATGAAATATAAACACAATAAAAAGTGAATGTGGACTGGAGCCGCCAAGATCCAAAATGACAAAAGAAAAAATTCAAAAGACTTCACATGAACCACTTTTATGATATTTTTATGGTGCTTTTTTGTCATTTTATCTTCTTCAGCATATTCACTTTGATTAAGTGGAAAATAATAGGATTCCACATTGCGATGTCAAGCTAATTTCAGATTACATAAAATATGAGTACTGACAATTTCCTTGTCTGGATTAGCCATCTCTCCACTTAAGTCTCCAGTGAAGCAGCAAGGTCTGCTTACATTCTTCTCGATCGTGTATCTGTGTTTATTTACATCTGCATACGGAGCATAGCACTGCTGCTAATATAATAGTTTTAATTGGTTGTGTCACACTCAAAATGTGGGCAAAACAAATCAAGAGGAAACTTAATTTAGCAGTCGGGGCACCAGCACTCGCACACACACACACACACACACTCATGCCCATAACTGTCCATGCCTCCTCTCATATCTGACCTGCTTTATCTGTGTCTGAGTTCATGAGAGTCCGAGATGCAGGATTAGATGCACGGATCTCCGCTGGACCGAGCACAGTTCCATACCTGTGTTCTTCTATCTCACGCTTTCCCCAGGATTTGTCACATTTCACACACTGGCACATATTTATTCTGCAATTATTAGCACTGCTGCCTTTAAATATATGGATATTTCCCCCTCCCATTTCACGTCTTGTTTTTCTCCATGCTTCGGCTTGTTTGCCCTTTCTGCCAAAGCCAATCACACACACTCCTGCCGCAGCTGTGATATAACACACATCTCAAACCTGCCGTCTAATGCTTGCACAAACACTCGTCAGTTTATCTCGCTCTTGCTCAGCTCAACCTCTCTCTCCTCATTCAGTGTCTCGCTTCATCGTCCTCCTCCTCCTCATCGGCTAAGCACTGCATGTACTTCTC
>NC_136891.1:34274900-34324338 GCF_949152265.1 Phoxinus phoxinus
CCAACATAAATCAACAGACTACATCCACATTAAAAGTTAAATGTAACAATGTGAAACATATTTAAACATGCATAAATGTGTACACAGAGGCTGTATTTGAATGCATAATGATGTCTGGAGGGCAGCAGACAATAAAAGTGGATGAGAAATAAAGCTCTCGAGGCGAATGTCTGCATGCATGCTGAGGGATTTAAAATGTTATCCACTCAATAACAGACGATAAACCTTCCAGAGCACAGCGAGAGCGGGAGCGTGTCGACAGAGACTGGAGACGGGATGATCATTTTAGCCAAACTACACCTTTGACAAATTAACATCAGTGCTTTAAAGAGACTTTTTCTACAGGTTACATCATTACGCCAGTAGGTGGCGACAAATGACTGTCTTTATGAATTAATCATTGAATCCTACATTGAACTGATTTTGTCAACAACAAAGTTGGGAAAGAAGCAAATGAATGCATTTATGAACTAATCATATGTTAATCAATGTATTTTTGCGTGAATCATTGGATCATTCACCCAACTTATTTGTTAAACATTGAATCATTTATCAACTAACTAAACATTCTCAGAAAGTTACTAATGTTTAGTTATTAATGTTTATCGAATTGCTGCATAAAAACAATATCACACTTGAAATCATACTCAATATCTACACGACTGTGAATAACTATGTCATTGTGTTTATGGTTTTGGAAACAACAACACCCATATGCTGGTGTGATGTTGCTTAATAATAAAACTATAACAGTTTAATAATAATAATAATAATACAGTTTATTTATGATGCACTTTACATTTCCATGAAATCTCAAAGTGCTACAGTAACAGGGAGTTTAAAAACAGTCCCAAAGTGTCACAAAAACTAAAAAATAGCAATAAAACACCATAAAGTTTCAATTTAATTTTTTTTTTTAAACATGGCAATCTAAATCTTCTTAAACGCAAGCGCTCTCTGAATTACCAGTGTGTGTGAAACTGCAGCCTACCATTGAACAGTTTCATTGAAGATTTATTTTTCAAAACAGCATAACAGACTTTAAATGTGTGTGTGTGTGTGTGTGTGTGTGTGTGTGTGTGTGTGTGTGTGTGTGTGTGTGTGTGTGTGTGTGTGTGTGTGTGTGTGTGTGTGTGTGTGTGTGTGTGTGTGTGTGTGTGTGTGTGTGTGTGTGTGTGTGTGTGTGTGTGTGTGTGTGTGTGTGTGTGTGTGTGTGTGTGTGTGAGATAGAGAGATAGAGAGATAGAGAGAGAGAGAGAAAGCACAATGGCTGCCCAGAGACTGTGAAATCTTTTGGCTTTGTGTATTGCACCTTCTGTCTCTCTCTGCACACACACAGCTCACTTAAGCATTGATTACATCTCATTCTGCCTCTTTAAAGCAACTCCTTTACAAGCATAATTAACACTCTCAAAGGGGGAACTAGGATAAAACATCTGCTGTATACAAGGCCAGAGGAGTGAACGACCAATTCATCTTCTCCATGCTGTCAGCCTGTCAGGAACATCACCTCAACACAGACACTCCATGGGTATAATAATCAGCGAGCGATCTGTATCTGTGGAGGTTAAGAAAGACCCCAGAGAGCTCAAAGAGGAATTATGACTTCAATATCTCCGCGCACTGCAGGGTTGTTGCATACACACATTTCTGCAAGATTTCTGCCTTATACATCCCCACAGCCCATCAGATGCTCTCCATCACCAACACACCAGACATGTGTTCCGTTCACACTATACTGGATCTAATGGAATATGATTTATAAATAATAAGCATTTAAACAAAAAACAATAGGTACTATAGGTGAAAAGCAGACTTCATTTTCCTTCCTTTTATTAAGACACTTGAGAAGTCACAAGGTTTGAGGACAACTGTATTTGATATTATATTGGTGTGAAGAGTGGTGAGGCCTAAAAAAAAATCTATTTAAATTCAATTAAGCCATTATATTTGCACACGCACGTTGGGTTTTCATGTTACATGGGGACTTTCCATAGACATAATGATTTTTATATTGTACAAACTAAATTCTATCCCCTAACCCTAAAACTTTCTGCACTTTACATAAAAAAAAAAAAAAAAAACATAATTCTATATGATGCTGTTTTCCCCCAAACATGTCCCCACAAGAACAAGGATTTTGGATATTACCATTTATATGGAGACTTTTTGTTCCAATAATGTTGGGTATACCCGAACCACACACACACACACACACACACACACACACACACACACACACACACACACACACACACACACACTGGGTTTCCATGTTTTATGGGGCTTTTTCATAGACATTATGATTTTTATACTGTACAAACTGTATATTCTATCCCATAATCCTAATTGATTTTTTTATCAACATGATGTCATGAGTATTTATATGTATGTTTTAAATGTTTTTTTTACCACGTACATTTACTTGCATTTGCATAACCACAGAAAAAGACAGCATTATGTTATTTATTTATTTTTAAAGAGTAGTCATGTTTAGCTTTGGACACACACACACACACAGACAGACACACACACACACACACACACACACACACACAGACACAGACACAGACACAGACACAGACACAGACACAGACACAGACACAGACACACACTCACACACACACACAGACAGACACACACACACACACACACAGACACAGACACAGACACACACACAGACAGACACACACACACACACACACACACACACACACACACACACACAGAAACACACACACACACACACACACACAGACACAGACACAGACACAGACACAGACACACACACACACACACACACACAGACAGACAGACAGACAGACACACACACACACACACACACACACACACACACACAGAAACACACACACACACACACACACACAGATAATGGATAGAGAACGATGATAAGAGAGATCGAGAGACAGAAATGTTCACTTGTTTGTACGCTCGCTCCACACGTGATCCTCACACACTGCAATGATGCACTTGGAGCCGGAATGGATTACGGAGAATTAAGAAGATACACCAGGAGAAAACCATCTGTGGAAATATGAAAACATTGTAAATCATGTCAGTCTCATTGAGTTATGTAGTATAGAGCAAATGTCTTTTTACCATATAGTGGAATAGAGTGAATACTGAAGTCAAACAGAGCAGAGGTCCTCCTTTCTCTCTGTGATGGAAGTATCCGGACGTGAGAGAGAATGAAAGGATCTGCCCTGACCTTGAGTAATTGTGTGTTTGGGTAAATAAGCCGTCCGGGACTAATCAGTGTGTAATTGTATTTGCGTGTGTATTAGGATGTGTGTGTGTGGAAGGCTGGAAGGTGTCCATGTCACTGTTTCCATTAGCAACCTGTCACCGAGGGTCCCTCATTGTGTGTTGCTGCTTCCGATGGCGGGATGTAGAGAGTGTCTGGGTCGCTATAGCGACGCCGTCTGGCGCTGACTCATCAACCTCTCCGATCTGCATACACAACCTTCACTCTTTCCACAGCAATCAGGGACATCCACGAGTGCAATAATCCCATCATCCGGCATGACTGACGGCTCCCAGCGGCAAACAACATTCTGCACTATCTGCCCCGGCGAGTCAACTTAGCCAAGCAAACGATGCAAAGACGGCTCACTTACACATCTAGAGGAAGAACATATTGGGAAACATTAAAAGCCACAATTTCCATAAAATGAAGTTAACCAAGACACCATCATCTATACTGAGAAAACGCATTACATTGACCACTTTAACAGCAGTCTCAGGACAGCAATGGACATTTCAAAACACATTCATAAATAATATCACTTTATTAATAAAAACTTGAATTAGTCTGACCTCTACTCACTGAGAGACAGGCTAAGAAGAGTGAGGAAGAGGAGATAATTAATATATATATATGTTACTTGACTGGAAAACTATGGGATATAATGCAAAACTTATTGGTTTACAGTTTCCAACATTATTTATGCTTTTAAGACTATGTCCTAGTTGTTGATCATCATAAAGCCCTGCTCACACCAGAGACAAACAGCCACGGACCAACATTATCCTCTTCATTTCAATGGAGAGCAATGGTCACGAGCAACAGTGACCGTTGGTGAGTGTGTGTGTGTGTGTGTGTCCAGTGACGTGACAAAACTGGGAAATGTTTAACTTTCTGCAAATGTGGCGGTGCTGGCGGTCAGGCAACATGTGGAAAGGGCCGGTACGCAAGAAAAAGTGAGGGTACGCTATAGATTATAATCTAGAAGTGCCGGTTCTGCTCAGCGGTGCATATCGGCCCACTTCTTTCTCATCACATCATGATATCAGTCAAATGTTACTGGGACACAGGAGAACTTTACTGGGGCAAAACAAGTCTAGCCCGCTATACTTCACTTCAGTTTCTTGGCCGACTGAAGAGAGAAGATGCTGTTGAAGGTTCATATCTCCATATTTTATCTACATTTATCTGGGAACAGCGATCACACACACACACAACACGCAAACCACACCAGCGGCTCTATAATTTAATCAGTTGTCTCTCTCGATCCTCAGATTAGAGTCGTCTTCGGTGATAAAGTCACATAGGTGATTTCAGTGTGGAATATCTGTTGAGTATTATAAAGCCTGTTAGGTTAATAGTATTTATCAAGTTTCCCACCTGGAGTGACGCCAAGTGTGAAGTGTGTGAACTGGGCAATATACACCGATACTGGGCAAGGGTTCAATTATCCACTTGAAGCAAAGCTCTTGAAAAGGGAAACAATCCAAGCCTCAAATCTCCGTCTTCTCCTTTCCCCCGAGGCCAATCCATTGGCAAGGATTAAAACCCCTGCTTGTCTCTCCCACTGGTGTGGACATCTGAGCAGCTTCTTGCCAGGATGACTGCATGTTAAGCTGCCGAGATTAAGTCTCTCGCAGCACTTGTTCGAGGAGGTTTGCAGGGACCGCTTCTTAACACCGGGGTGAAGTCAGAGTCGCCACAATCCAGTTTAACCCCTGGGCTAATTTCACTTCATTAGCTCAGTGAGTGTTTTCAGAGGCAGAACTTGGAGAGTATAAGCGTACTCCAAAGCCCACGAGGACAGCTGGATGCTTCTTTTCGAAAATTACTCGACTGGAGTCACTAATTAAAAGTAAACATGCAATTGCATTAGCTAAACTGAATCGCCACGTCTAATTATTGCCACGTTACAGAACGAGGCGTCGGGTCCATGCATGCTAAAAGGCATGATGCCAAATCAATATAGCTGGACAATTTCATGGCTTTGTCCCCATTCTTTACGGTAATATAATGGCAGTGTTTTGCTCATCATCACTCAACAATTACTTAATGTGTAATTAGACAGAAATGTCACAGGTCTCTCGGTGCCTTTCTGCCATTATGTGTTTAATGCATGCTTTGATTAGATGCTTCCAGGCATGATTTCTACAATCCTCAACAGGTCTTTAGCAGAAGGTCAACTCACAGCCAGCGTCCACGGCCCGAACAATGGCTTTTTGCGAGCGCAGAGAATGTTTACATGCCCTCAATAAGTACAAGGCAAGATAATGTTTGTACGGCGCTGTAGTGCTCGCTCGGCACGTTTCCTGGATTTGAAGAGCATTTCAACTTTACATTTCAGATGTGGATAATTATCTACTCAGAGATTTTTCCTGGTGCAATTTATTAAAAAGCTAATTCGACCCAGAACACAGGCATTCTGCATTAAATCTGGATCGGAAGTTAGAAATAGCTTTTATATTAGTCTGTCAGTTTCCATACCGCCGAAATCCCCGCAGCCAAGGCGCCTAATTCCGAGATAAATATTGTCTCACGTGACATTAATGAAAGCAAAAAGAACGTTTCTCGCAAACAAACACACAAAAAGTGTTCGCCAGTGCGTATCTGTTAGAAGCCAAGTGCTTTTACCTCATCGAGTGAGAAGTGGCTGCTCTCTGCCTGATAAGAATTTAATTAATTCAATTTGTGAGGCCACTCTGAGTCAGCGCAAATCTCCCAATAACTTCTGAATGACAATAAAAACGCATGAATGGTGATTGAACGCTCTAATTTGTGTTTGTTTATGAAAGCTTTCAATGCAAGACTGGAGTGCAATATCTTGGGTTCGACTTGGATTTGAAAGCTCAGAGAGATGATGAGAAAAGAAAACATCACATTAGGGTCAGCTTTACAGTGTAATGTCATACAAGTTTGTTTAAACTTTAATTGCATGGATTATTGATTGATTGATTGATTGATTGATTGACTGTCTGTCTGTCTGATTGATTGACTGATTGACTGATTGAAAACTTTATTAATCGATAGTGAAACTGCTTTGCCACCAACAGTATAGCCATCAAACATAATACACAACTAACAAACAGATAAATAATAAATAAATAATTCTGCATTAGGAGACTGATAAACCTTTTTTATCAAAAATTATGGACACAATGTTAAAAAAAAGCATAAAATGTAAAAAGATTACAAAATGATTTTGCAGGTACTGTAAATTAGCCGGATGAAATAAAATGTGCTGAAAAAAGAAATTGATTAAAGAAAAACTGATTACGTCTACATGACAGATACTAATATAATTGGCCCCTATGTTAAGATTGTTTCATTTGATTAAATGTTAAATACATACAAAAAAGGTAGATATTTAGCAACTGAGAATACAAAAACTTTTACTTTTTAATTGAATGTTAGGTAAATACTAAAAAGGTAGATATTTAATAATGGACAATAGAAATACATGTGTGGTGGCTCCATCATATTTTTTGAAAAATGCTTTTCCGATGTCAGTTTAACAAAACAGAGAAAATAGGTTTGTATTTGTATTGTACAATTGTATTGCCATTCTGTGTTTCAAATGTAAAGAAAATAGGTTTGTTTTCTTACGGCAACAGCATGTAGTTGAGATTTTTTTTTTAAGAATTGAAAAATAATGTTATTGTAGTAAAGAAAGTCTAGAAATACTTCAGATAATTAAAGCTGCAGTCCGGCACTTTTTTGGGTTTAAAAATATCAAAAAATACATTTTTGAAAAAAAACGTAACCAGACAGTGTTCAAAACGATCTGCTTGCCTTACCTCGATTCAAAACGGTAAGCTTGTAATAATGATTTTAATTCCAGTGGTACTGGTGGATTTCCGCGGGAATTTCGAGCATGTCTTTGCGTCATTACGTCACTTCTGTACACATAGAGAAGGAGTCTCGGCTAGTCGGCTATATAGTGTGTGTGTGGATGATGGTGGAGATTTAGCTTAGCACTTGGTATGTCGGATCCCGAAAGTTTAAAGCGACAATCACCAGTGACAACTGGAGATTCACCAGTTGTAAAACCCAAAGACTTCGGACTTCAGAAAAAATATATTTTTCACGTTTTGACGTGATATAAGCAATCGTTAGATTTAATCCGCATGCTATAGCCTACTGCAATGCTTCCCCCCACCCCCGAATTTGGTCAGAACAAAAGTGAATGTTACTTACTTGTTCAGATGACATTTTGAGATGAAAATTCTAATGTTGACACTTTCAAAAAGTATACTCTGAGATTGCTGATGACAGTAACGTTACAATATCCACAGCGACGCGGAAGGTTCTCCTCAATACATTGTGTTCATCCGCGCTGTTTCATGCCGATTTACTACCCACGCACAGTTAATAATTCCGCGAATAACTGCAATTGCAGATTTCGAACAGAGATGGCGACAAAGAGGAAAAACGACGGACTGCAGCTTTAAGCAGTTTCACACAAGCTGTAGTACTACATATCAGTGTGACTGTAGACACAAGGCTGACGATGCATGCTTGTACATCTAAAATCTTTTAAAGAGCGGTTTGATATAAACGGACAGGTGCAGAGCCTCAGGATAGCGACGTACTGGGGTTCAAATCTGAGAGAGAGAGAGAGAGAGAGAGAGAGAGAGAGAGAGAGAGAGAGAGAGAGAGAGAGGGAGAGGGAGAGGGAGAGAGAGAGAGAGAGAGGAGAGAGAGAGAGAGAGAGGGGAGAGAGAGGGGAGAGAGAGGGGAGAGAGAGAGAGAGAGAGAGAGAGAGAGGGAGGGAGAGAGAGATAGAGAGAGAGAGAGGGGAGAGAGAGAGAGAGAGAGAGGGGAGAGAGAGAGAGAGAGAGAGAGAGAGAGGGAGGGAGGGAGAGAGAGAGAGAGAGATAGAGAGAGAGAGATAGAGAGAGAGAGAGAGAGAGAGAGAGAGAGAGAGAGAGAGAGAGAGAGAGAGAGAGAGAATGTGAACTTTTTTTTTAGGATTCATTGGGTTTAGCAGTTAATTAGTGTGAGACACAAACACTCAGACTCTCGCCGATCCACACACCCCGAGTGCAGCAATTATTCTACAAATTTTCTGCCACATCTAAACTCTGAACTACACAAACACTCTTCCTCAGTCCATCTCAAACACACATGCACACTCGATACAGTGATTACTTCAGTTCTTGCCCGATTTGTCTCGGACAACTCTTCTGTTCTTCTTCTTTCTTTCTTTCTCAACTCATTTAATGGTGCCATATCTTACTCACTCTCACCTCTGATCAGTGTTAAGCACGTTACATTTCTAACTCTTGATCAGAATCTATTTTATTCAGCAACACTGCATCTGCTTCACACTCGACAACCATAGACACCATTACAATATACATCACAGCGTAGGATATAGAATAGCAATATCGAGTATTTAAAGTATGTGTTGGTCATGTTCAGGGTGGAAGAGATATTCAAGTCTTTGGTTTACTGCCGTAGACGAGAAGATCTCAGCGAGGGACAGAAGCTTGCAGCCAATTACACTTGATAATGCGGCGTAGCGGTTTCATTAACATAGCCACATCAGACGATGACAGAAGACGTGATTACACTTTCGCTTTCGATTAAACTTTTGATTAATCGCCTGTGTTTGTATTGTTCCTGGGATAAAAGCTTCCGGGAAAATTAATAAATATAAACGCAAAATGTAAATCTGCTCAGTTGTGATGCTCAAGTGAATCTCATTCCTTCCAGTCTATCACCTATTACCATTTTCTGACGCTGTATTCATCTACCCACAAATCCCTGGGAGTGACGGTACGGCAGAAAGTGCTGCAACTGAACGAGCTCACCCCGGGGTCACTCTCTCACACACTCAGAGATCCCGCATCACACTCTTTCATCTCTCTCTCTCTCTCGACTTTAATTACCCGTCCACACTCAAAACTTACAGACATACAGGAACCCGAACTCCAGCAATCACTCTGAACTGCCTAAATATATATTGAATGTGCTTTCAGCTAAGATTATGTTTTTGTACTTTTATTATATAAATACATTTACACATGTGCTGTTGGCAGATGCTTTAACACAGTGATTTGCATAGATTTGATCAGTTCATGCATTTCCTGGGAATCGACCAATCCTGTAGCCTGGGAAAACCCAGACCACTCTCAGTTGTAACTGAGTTAGGGTCTGGCAAAGCTCCATAGACAATTCATTTCCACAGGGGCGTCACCAACGGACGTCGCTCGAATGGCTCTGGGCGCAATTGGATAGATCTAAAACCAATCAGAGCGATGAAGGACATGACGTATGCAGAGCGACGGAGAAACATCTGAGACTCTCAGCAATTCTCTGTTCGTGTTTTTCAGGAAGATGTAGCAATGGCTTCTGACGACTTTTGCCGTTTTTGTAAAAAAAATATGTTAATAGCGTGTGTCCACCGCCACTCCAGCAACATTTGGAAAAAACGAATAGCATCTCAGACCGACTGAAACATCTAGGATTGGCGGTCGAACATAAAACATCAAGATCTGATCGCATTTGCCCCCGTTGTAAGGCATTTATATTGCGATTTGAACGCGATTTGCCAGTGTATAGGTCATGGTTAAAGGACGGGCAAGACGGCGAAGCGACGGGATCGACAGATGCCGTTGAAAAAAGACAACGTGAGTCTACTCCGATAAAAACACAGAGGGATTTAACGAAAATTACAATTTTAAATCGTTGAAACAGACGCGATAGCTGATTCGAACGAGTGATGTTCCACGGCGGCATCCATCTCTGTAATGTACAAAATCTGCGTCACCGTCGCTGCTCTGTCATCATCGTGTAAAGCCCGCCCCAACGTTTCTGATTGGTGCCGCGATTTCGACGGATTGGAAATGGGTTTCAATGGGCTCCCACTTGCAGAGCAAATCTAAATGTGCCGGAAGTGGTCTGGGTTTTCCCAGGCTACGATCATCTGACCTTGGCGTTTCTTCAGCTTGCTCTGTTTGCGTTCTGCTGTAACAATCATAATAGTAACAACAACAGGTTACAAATAATAATATGAACAACATTAAATAATAGTTAATTTACTCGCCCTCATGTTGTTCCAAACCTGCATGGATTTATTTCTTTCCTTTGTTGAACACAAATGTAGATATTTTGAGGAATATTGGGTAACTAAACAGTTTCTGGTCAACACTGACTTCCACACTCTAAAAAATGATGGGTTGTTTTAACCCAAATTTTGGGTCAAATATGGACAAACAAATTTTTTAATTAAAAATGTTAACCCGACGATTGGGTACATCCATATTTGACCCAAATTTGGGTTAAAACAACCCAGCATTTTTTAGAGTGCATTGAATGAAAAAAAAATACTATGGAAGTCAATTGCCCCACAACTGTTTGCTTACAGACATTCTTCAAAATATCTATCTTTGTGTTCAACAGAAGAAAAGAAACTCATACGGGTTTGGATGGAGCAACATGAGGGTGAGATGACAGAATTGTCATTTTTGGGTGAACTATCCCTTTCACAATAATATAAAAATGAATGAGGCATACCACATTTTCCAGGAACAAATGTTTGAGAAGCACTTGTTCGGAGTTGTGAGAGATGCTGAATCTGGATCCACTGTAACACATCTCTTCTCATTTACTCTTACAGATCATCTTTGTGCTTTCTTTCTATTGGTCACATGGTGTTAGTCTAATTTATGTCTTGTAAAGGGCATATGGTGCAGCTCGTGTGATAGCAGACGCTTCCTTAAATTCTAACAAGTGGACTTGGATACCTCAGTGTTCCTCAGTCTGTGGGTCATCGGGGAGATAGTCGAGCTGCAGTAACACGGTAACAAGATGACACCCGTGTTGCCTGCCATAGACACACACCATAACGCATACACTCATGCTCACGCATTTATATACCACAACTCCAACTGGTACTCTAATGGCAGCACTGGGAATCACTTCACACATCTCTCAAACCAGTACTTGCAGGGGGAAAATAGTGTAGCCATGGCAACTGATCAGAGATTCAGCTGTGGCTGTAAGTACCTGGACAGCTAGGAGAGGATATGAGGGAAAAAGTCTCTCTCATGAAGAAATACACACACTTGCAGCGCTGGGCTGAGAACAGGTCACAGCTTACTGACATAACAGGCCGTCTTGGGCCACTGGTGTGAATGAGACCCGTATGTTCTATACATCCCCATATAGCCCATCTCTGTATACACCTTAAAGAAGCTCAGCTTTTCATATAATACAGATACAGATAGACTGAATGATACAATGAACAACAGGGATGGATGGACGGAGAAAGAAAAGAATACTGCACGTCTGAATTTTGCAAAGGATCGTCTGTTCCTCGTTGCTACAGGCTAAATATTCTATGCATGGACAGAAAAGTAAAGTTGAGGAGTTTGGGAGTAAAACAAAAACTAAATGTGAAGAGAAAAACACAGAGCACCAACATCTAAACCTCTGCAAGTGTCCAGGGTCTGGCTAATGCCCAAGTACTTGATCATGACGGGTCTGAGAATTGAAGGCAAGCATTGTTGGTTGGCATAATGACCCACAGAACAGAAGTAAATCATCAACAGAACCGCTTTAACAGAAGAAAACCTGTTCTGACCCCATCCTGACGGATGCTTTAGCGTGACTCAAGAAAGCGATCCACTGCAGACAACTCAAGAACGATCCTGACGTGATCAGAGGAATAGTGTATATGATCCGCAATGACAAGAAACACTTGTGCTGCCAAAGTCACTCAATTCAAGGGTTCACACACTGGGTCCACCCTGCACTCGAATCTCCAGCAGAGTCAGAATCATGTTTCTTTTTGTCTCTCTCAATAGCAAAAACAGAACTGGAAGCGAGTATGATTTATTTTTACACCCGACTCAAATAAATGGATTATTTCCCATCACAGTTTATCTTCTGGTCCACATTATTCCTGTGAGTCATACTGATTGATAAATATTTCAATATTCTCGATGCCACATTTGCGATCGCGGTAAACAATGATGAAGCACTTGAAGCCTATAGAGGATGCACTTCTTGAAACATACTTTCCTGCCAAGGTTGCAGTATAATACAGTTACATAACTTATTAGAAAAAGGGAATATTCTCTGTAAAGAAACTATACTGCATCTAAGGCATCGTTATAGTGCTTGTGTAAATTTGGGTGAAATGTGTGTATCTGTGTATTAGCTTCTGAAGACCTGCTGTGCTCTCTCTCAGCCGCTCTAATCTCCACTGTTTCATGTCTTGTCAAGTGGTTTCCCTCTCATCCCAGGAGCCGTTCTCACTCTCTCACCCTTATCTCGTCTCTCTCATCTCTCTTCTCCTGTACTCCAGTGCACCGACGTCTCTCATCCTTTCATTCTCCTTCTTTGTCTCCTGAGGGGGTCAACCGTCTGACAGCAAATGTGTGTAGAAAGGAATTTAAACAAACCCTTGCAGAAAAAGACGTAGCTCCCCCCACAGAGAACACGAGGGCATCCGTGTAAACTAACATCATTTTCCAGTATCCACCAGCTTTTCGAGGAATGTACTGGTTTCAGGCACAGTAGCCTAATGGTGTCAATGAAATATCCAACTTTTATTTTTATGTATGCATTCATTGATTTGGTCTGTTTGTTTAACACACATTTTCTTCTCAGTTGTATACAGCTGTTCCAGTGCATTCGTTTTCAGTGACCCTTTCTGCAGGTAATGAAAATGCTGGGTTGTTTTAACCCAATTTTGGGTCAAATATGGACAAACCCAGCCATTGGGTTACATTTTTTTATTGCATTTTTGATCCAACGTTTGGGTTTGTCCATATTTGACCCAAAATTGGGTTAAAACAACCCAGCATTTTTTAGAGTGTAGTAACGACAAAATATTGTTTTTATGAGTCTTTGAATCATTGACTCTTTCAAAAATGTTGATTCATTTAGCAACAACTGAGTCACTTAGACTAAATCATTCGCTCAAATCATTCGCTCAACAACACCATGCTTGGAAACGCGCGCATCGCGAAGGTTGCCATCTTTTTTTGTACGCGGAAACTAAAATAAAAGTAGTGTGTGCATCTAAAATACAAGTTGCTTCATTTTAAAATATTGTTTTAAAAACTATTATATAAAAGCAGTCTTACATTAAATTTGATCAATAGAATATTTCACCATAGGCTAATTATCACGGCTGTGAATACTTGGAACTTGGATAGAAATCAATAAGCCCTGGCTATCACATGACAAAATATTGATTAAATGTAATGGCATTTTAGTCAATAGTCAAACAAAGCTATCAAATGAATGCTATTCAGTTTTTTCCAGTCCATGTACCTTTCTGTTTATTTCCTCTCTCACTCTTGTTTCTCTTGTTAAACGCACAGCTGTAGAAAAGAGTTAAATGGCTTGAGAGACAATGATAACCTTACAACAGACCCGTTATTAGCAGCATTCTTACTCTTCTTCTCATCCGACTCCGACTCAAGCTGAAAACCTCCATTTATTCCCCTGGCTCACCTCTGACATGACAATTAAACCATTTTGTGTTCCCTCTGAATCCTGACGCTGGCTTCTGAGGGAATAATTTGACTAAGAAAGCGATTGTAAAATAATTCTTGAGTAGATGGAATGGAGATAGAGGCAATAAAGATAAGCTTTGCTGTCAAAGCCCGCTCTCTGCAATAGCCACTCCACAGGTTAAGCCTGCATGAACATTCTCCTTTCAAGCTGGTATAATAAAATGCGGAAGAATGTACCTGAAAAGTGGCCTCCTCAAAATTCAGTATGAAAGAGAGAATCTGACACACTTAAAGATCAAAAGTAGAACGCATCTGAAGTTAAAGGATTGTTCCGGGTTCAAAACAAGTTAAACTACGGTATCTTAGACGTGCTGTCGATTAGCACAGACAATTCTTTCATCCCTCAGTTTGTAAATTGTAAGACTACAAGGAAGTTCTTTAAAAGCAGACGTGACAGTGTTTATCTTCTATATTAAAATGTATTTGTGTGTGTGTGGTAGAGACGCCGTTGCTGTGGGTGGAGTTTCCGTGGGTTATACTATATTTTTGACTTAAATGTGCAAGGCTTCTTGTGTTAGCCACTTCAGTTATTTTACCTGTACAAAGACAGTCAGTTATACTGGTTGATTGTGCAAACTGGTATTTACATTATTTTATTCATATTCTTGTAGTTATTTATATAGTGGCTAATGCATCATAAATCTTGCACATTCACATGAAATCGCTTACTTCCACAATGAAAAATAAGGGGGATAGTCTGTGATACAGTGCATATGGTGCAACGAGTCACTACTGACCGTAAACTGTTCTTGCGGTATTGACAAAGATGACTTTTGGATGACGTGTCCAGTTTAGACAGCCTCAAGCTGTTGTCGTGTAGACACAGTGAAACTCGAAAAATTTGAATATCGTGCAAAAGTTCATGTATTTCAGTAATTCAACTTAAAATGTGAAACTAATATATTATATAGACTCATTACATGCAAAGTGAGATATTTCAAGCCTTCATTTGTTATAATTTTGATGATTATGGCACAATATTCTAATTTTGAATTTGGGGTTTCCATAAGCTGTAAGCCATAATCATCAAAATCATAACAAATAAAGGCTTGAAATATCTCACTTTGCATGTAATGAGTCTATATAATATATTAGTTTCACCGTTTAAGTTGAATTACTGAAATAAATGAACTTTTGCATGATATTCTAAGTTTTCCAGTTTCACCTGTACTATCTTTGGATGGTGAATTGTGGGTCATCTCAATGAACTTTGAACATAATTTTCCACTTTTACCAATATAAAGCTGCTTAGTTTGGAAGTAACCCTTTTTAATAAGTGGTACTTTTATGCATCGCTACACTACTAACAATAGATAATAAACCTTATTAAAGTTCGCGTGAACCAGAAGTTGCAACCGACTTTATCTCAGTGTTGTGACGTATTTCCGAGAGAAACGGAATACTAAATTAGGAAAAATAGTGGGCGGGGCTTTTTTTCCCAACTAGCACCTGATTGGATCTAGAAAAGTAGGTGTTTCATTCAGCCTGTCTCCTGTCAGTCGGAGGGGCGTGGCTACGGATGTTAAGCAGACACCAAATCCGTCAAGCCTACGTCATCAGGGAAGGTTCTCAGTGCAGAGGGGACGGGCATTTTTCAGATTTTGATTAAAGATTACGAAGCCAAAACATTTTTTTGTGTGGATTGACTTGCATGGATGAATTGTTCACCACAAAACGATCAATTTGGGCAAACAAAGTAAATATGGTCAATTTTGATATCATGTGGACTTTAACCAAAGTTTGCTAATGTGATGATTCCTTAAAGGTGCAGTAAGCGCTTTCTTAGAATCATTGCTGAACACTCTTGATACTTGAAATCAACTTCAACAAACACACACAATCCCTTCATTGCTCCATCCCCAAAATGAACGAACACACAATGTAAGAGTGGATATCTCTTTATCATAGCAGAAGCGAAGCAAATATAGCTTTGCGAAAAATAAAGTGAAGATGATAAACGAACGACAAGGAAGAACAAAAATAAGCATACAGTACATGAGTAAATACGCCCAAGACTTCATTTTTATTCGCCAGCAGCTCCAGACATCACACTCATAACCAATGTTACTCGCGTATGAGCAGAAACAGCGCAACCTTGGCGTCCATGTTCAGGCCTTCCCGCTCAGGTCTCTCCAGCGCTGGAAAGCTTGTCTAATATTAATGCATGTCCTAAAGCTCTTGCCTGATCATATCCCTTATTTTTCCAGTGATATTCCTCCCTTTTCTTTCTGTTGTGGAGCTCTGTCCGATTCACTTTAGAACAGCGTTATTCATAAACCGCGTACTGCACCTTTAAGCGTTTTTCTTAAACTGAGGGAGAAGTCGTAAAGTTTAGTCAGCGGTTATCGGCAGCATGCCATAGACATTTTGTGTAACTTAGTACAGAAAATGCGGACACATTAGTCATCCTTAATTCCTTCTGTATCTTCTGATACTTCCACAGGCACGCTAATATCGATTGAGCCGTATTACACCTGACAGTCAGTTAAAAAGATTAAAACCCGCTTACCTTTCTGGATTCCTTCACCAGATACATCACACTTCTGAACCGATGGCAGGTAGTCTTTAACTGCAGGAAGAAAACCTCCTGAAATATGAGGCTAGGTTAAAAAACTGGCAGTTGTGGTTATAATTCTCTTCGCCAACCCTAATGAGGTTCACAAACAAATAGTGGTTGTTTCCAGTGAGCTAATGCTTTCAATTGCAGCCCATTATTCAATCAGCTCTGTTGGGACTGTAAGTCACAAGCAATGTCATATTTATGCAAAACATGGATGTCAGCCTCATCGTCTCATAGGCTGTTATTATCATTATGCGCGGCGTAAGTGTGCCAAATTAATGAACGCTGCCTCGCCGTCTAGAACGCTGACAGCCACCTAATGATGAGGTGCCGTCTACCTGTAAGCTATGGTGTAATTATTATCTCAGACAGAGCTCTCTCACACACACACACACACACACACACACACACACACACACACACACACACACACACACACACACACACACACACACACACACACACACACACACACACACACACACACACACACACACTGTGGAGAATGATGGTGGAGAAACCTATTGGCAAAAACACAATCACAGCTTCTGTTCCCCTTCTCTGGTTTTATTTGCTGATGTGTAATAAGGTCCACAGGGCAACTGAGTTTTATTCCGCGTGGATCCACAGTGTTCAGAGTTCAGAAGTTCAGAGAAACGGGACTATTCAGGATTAGGTTTGCAAATACTGTGCTGAACTCCTCAAACAGGATTTAGGAGTGTGTTTGCAGTCTTGGCAGTTTCTCGGCTGCGCTCTGCTATAGTAGTGGAGCGATATTTGAATATTTTATAGCTACTTACAATTAACACAATGTCCTAGACGTAGATGTCTTAGGAACACCGTAATGAATGCTTGCTGTATAAAACAGATGAAGGTAATGCAGACAGTGTTCTTAGCGTTTAAAAGATAACCATTGCTAATTGTTTCCCACTTAAATCTCTGAACACATTCAGCCAACGCCGTCTCACGCCATCACGTGCATTTGGTACAGGCAATTAATCTGAGCTAGATCTCAAACTGAGGCAGAAACAACATCAGTTACAATTATGAGTCATGATAAGGAGAGATAATGACTTTGCGGTGTTTATGCTGCAATATATTTGCTAATCATAACATGCGTTATGTATCTTTCTCCCTTGACAAAGACTCTCGTGGGGGATGAGATTCCAATTTACAGCCTGCAAATAAAGCTGAGCGCAGACAGGACAGCAGCAGCGCTGTGGAGTAGAACTGGATTTATACACGGAATCAATGTCAATTTAGACAATGTTTTCTGAAGAATATGTGAGTAGTGCTGGCCTGTGTAAAAGCAAATGTGCTTTCAAGGAAAGTTAGTTAACTCGGCAGCCATATTTGCACCGCCTCCAGACAGCTATTCCGGGCAAGATCAGCTCCTGTCTGATTGAATGGGGAAATAGTGCAATCTCAAAAACCACAAGCCAATCTCACTTTTAAATAACATATTTTAGATACAACATCAAGTAACAAAAAAAAAAAAAAAAAAATTCAGGTTTGACCAGCATGTGCACATCTCAAGACACTGCGTTTCTATCACCGAAGCTTCTAACAGTGACTGTGACTTTACCAATAGAGTAGCGCGGGTATGACATCACTGTTGGCCAAACCGCGGAAAGGAGTTAGCATTTTAGCACTTCTGGTTCCATCGTCCCGAAGTCCATGGGTTTTTGGTTAAATGGCTGAAATTAGGTCAGTGGTGAAGTTCTAGAGACTTTCACGTTTTATTCTACACCATAAAATACATCAATATTACTCCACTCGTGATTTCTTTGAAAAAGGCGGTTGCTAACAACTGGCTTAATGGGACTACAGAGGCTGTCAGGGAGGCTTATATCGGCTTATTATGCCTAATTATGCTTTTTATTGTGCTCTTATAAACGATTCTAGCTCAAACGTTTTGGGAAAATGTTTTTTGATAATAAGTGAAAGTTGTCAGAAGCTTAGTGATGGGGACGTTGAAGTTGAGCGACCGTGGTGTAGTTCATTTATAGCTTTCCATAGGCAATTTATAGCTTTAGCTTTTTCTCCGGGCAACTGCATTTAGGCTTCAAAATTAATAAAAGTTGTGTTCATCTGTGATAATTACCTTGATGGATAATTTTTTTGTTGCAATAATCAATATCAAAATCCTATTGGGTTTTCCTTGAGGGAACCAGTGTGATGCTAACTGCAGGCTGGCCTACAAAGTGACGTCAAACCTGTACCTGTCTATTGACGATTCACTCTTATCAGAGGTGGGATTGGAAAGTCCAGGTTCAGAAAGTAAAAGTCCTCCTCAGTATTTTGTTCCAATCACCTGGATTTGCTAATTAGCACAGTTTTTCAGCCAGGACATAGAACTAATTAGTGAAATCAGCTGACTGAGTTCATGGGTGGAATAAACATATGGCAGGACTTTTACTTTCTGACCCCTGGACTTTCCACCTCTGACTCTTATTTAAAAGGTGGAGACTTATTCCACCATATTGGGTTATTGCAGTTTCTCCCATTCATAGTAATACGAGTAAACCGTCTTAGGCCCTGTCCCAAATGGCACACTCCGGACTTGTGGACTTCCTCACAGTCCACACTTTGGTGACGTCCTGTAGTGCAGACCTATAGGGCCCTTGGCACGAGTCCACGAGGGCGCACTGAGAGGTATTTTTGGGACAGACTCGATCGTCACGCCGGAAATAAAAAAGATGGTCCGGTTCTTGTTTAAATATTATATTTCTACATGTACATATGACTCAGTAAAGCCCTGACATTCGGTTCTATTTATTTAATGAATCATAATGCGATCGTAGCCTATTATTCAGCAAGCTATTTATGTTTATATTAAATATAAATATAGATTTATGTTATACAAACCATGTTTGTATAAACTGTAGGTAACAACTGGTAAAATGTACATCTAGGTCATACAAACCATAATGATATTTACACTTAACTATTTTCTTCTCAGCCATGTTAACAATTCTCCGTGAGCGAAAGCTCCTCCCATCCGTTGTCTGATTGGCCTTTCACAAGGATTCCTGGGTATTTAAAGTGCGTGAAGCCTGCATCTGTGCGGGCTTCACTGAAGACCGCTTCAAGGGAACAAAGGGGGCGCTGCTGAGCACACGTCAGAGCGGTAACCTGATGAATGAGACGGCCTACGGACTCGTAGACTCAGCGAGCACGCACAATTTAAGTCCACGAGACCGAAAGTCCACATGAAGTGCGCAATTTGAGACAGGGCCTTAATATAATCTTTGGCTATGGTGGTTGCTAAAAAAGTGGGGTTTAGCATGTAAAAATAACAGTTAAAGCAATCTCTTTTTATTGACTTAGCAGAATGCATTTAGCAAGAACAACAACACACACATAATGTTTTCTCTTGAGTAAGTGTGTGTCTATCTGCTGTTCTTGATTGTGCTTCACATGACTGGCACAATCAAGGGACCAATTCATGTTTGTTGGACAAACGGTGCGGGTCAAGTCGGGTACCGGAGTTTAAGACTTTATTAGGGTTAGGAGTTTGGTCAAATATATAATACTGGTGTTCTAAAATCTCTGAAAATACATTTTTATGTATTATTTTTCTTTCTTCAATTACAGCACATGTGCACGCTCAGAGTATCAGGTGAGATATTACAGACAAGTACCGTTTGTATTAAACCCATGGATGGGTGCTCACATATTACCCATTCACATCACATTTCTCTTAAGAATCTTTTATCCTGTTGGGCCTTATACTTCATTGCCCAAAATGTGCAGTACACTTAACATGTTATATAAAAACACAGGTTGTGTGAGATAGAGCAAAATGCTTTTTTATTGAGCACTGCTGATACATTTGCTTAAAATCCACATATTTTCCAACACATGTTGTAGTTTGTGTGTGTGTGTGTGTGTGTGTGTGCGCGTTAACCGGCGAGAGTGTGCCTTAAGGCCTGTTTTCTTCAAAAATAATTAATAACCCTACAAAAGAAAAGAGCAAAAAGTTGTGTGGAAACTATGAACCGTGAAGCCGCACATACATACACGTGCAGAACACTGTCAGCACACATGCGGCGTTTTCAATTCAGGCTCCGTCCTGTAATGATTATTAGCGCAGGCTAGCGTGACCAAACAGCCAAAGTAATGTAATTACACCCGTGTCACCGAGCTTCACTCAGGAGAGAGAAACCGACAGCAGAGAGAGAGAGAGAGAGAGAGAGAGAGAGAGAGAGAGAGAGAGAGAGAGAGAGAGAGAGAGAGAGAGAGAGAGAGAGAGAGAGAGAGAGAGAGAGAGAGAGAGAGAGATGATTTGAGTCTTTTGCCAACGGGAAGAAATCCTAAACAAACAATGTCTGAATATGCTAATTATAACTGATATTTGTGATCTGGATTTGGTGCCAATGTCCCTTTAACATTTGTTGACCGATTAGTCTCAGAAACAGCGACGGACACACATGCCCCTCCGTGTCAGTCTGCGCCACACGTACTCCTCAAAGCCATGTTCTGATGACCGCGAGGGCGCTGTTGAAGGTCAGCTGTCCTGGGTGAGATCCTCGGTAGGACAGGAGCAGGCAGCCGGCCTCAGCACGGTGGCCGGCCTGGTGGAGGTCTCGGGCGGCCTTCTCCACGTCCCAAACCCCCTGAGCCAGCATGTGAGAGACCAGGGAAGAATACAGAGCTGTGTCCACACAACTGATCAACATCCCAGCATTCAACAGCAAAGACAGCAGCTCAGCGTCACACACCTCCTCAGTCACCTGCAGAGACAGACACAGAAATATAAGAGAAAGAGAGAGAAACAAGTCAGGAGAGGGAGGAAAAAAATCAATTTCAATAAACACTTTGTGTGCGACAAACAATCAGTGTGAGAGCAAACCTCCCACTTCACACAAGCACCGCACGGAATATTGTATTTTCCACCATAAATAAAATATTGTTTATCTATACTTTACTTTTACCAAGTGATAATATGGACATTTTCCCAACACAACAAAAGTCCTGTTACTTTATTACTGTTACTTTATTACCGTTACTTTATTACTGTTACTTTATTACTGTTACTTTATTACCGTTACTTTATTACCGTTACTTTATTACTGTTACTTTATTACCGTTACTTTCGTTACTTTATTACCGTTACTTTATTACCGTTACTTTATTACCGTTACTTTATTACCGCTACTTTATTACCGTTACTTTATTACCGTTACCGTTACTTTATTACCGTTACTTTATTATCGTTACTTTATTAGTGTTACTTTATTAACGTTACTTTATTACAGTTACTTTATTACCGTTACTTTATTACCGTTACTTTATTACTGTTACTTTATTACCGTTACTTTATTACTGTTACTTTATTACTGTTACTTTATTACCGTTACTTTATTACCGTTACTTTATTATCGCTACTTTATTACCGCTACTTTATTACCGTTACTTTATTACCGTTACTTTATTACTGTTACTTTATTACTGTTACTTTATTACCGTTACTTTATTACCGTTACTTTATTATCGCTACTTTATTACCGCTACTTTATTACCGTTACTTTATTACCGTTACTTTATTACCGTTACTTTAGTACCGTTACTTTATTACTGTTACTTGAGCACGAAGCTTGCGATGCCCAATTAAACCGTAAAACTCTTTACAGTTTGAGTTCTAAAAGCATCATTATATTCCAATCTATAAAAAAATATTAATTTACCTATTATTAATAACCTAACCCTACTCTATTATGTACACATCTGAGACAATATTACAAAAACAAACACTGTAAAATAAATACAAAATAAATTCATCTTATCAAACCAATACCCCTGTAAGTAAAGGTATTTGACTGATAAACGGACTAAATATTTCCACCTCAGATTAGAGCTTATATCCGTTCGCCTGGGAACACTACTGTGTATTCTCTTCATCTGTGTTATCGAGTGGCCATGTTGCACTTGCATGTCTGCAGGAGGTCACATGCGATATAAATGAACACGAGAGAGATGTCCACCGGTTCTGCGACCCCCAGCCAGCTCTCAGAGACAGGAGCAGCGCTCTCGTCTTCTCCGCATAAATGATTCAACTGCCGGCTTTAGAGGAGAACACAGGAGCGCTACTGTACGAGTCAGCACACTGGAAAATCAATTATGAGCTAAATTTGATTAAAGGCAAGCGCAAGCCAAGAGATATGATGCCCTTTGACTGCGTGTGTGCATGCGTCCTCATATTAAATGTGGCGTGACGTTAATGGTGGATATAACACACTCACATGCAGTTTATATACTGTACTGACCTCACAACGATTTCTAATGCCTATGGAAAGAGTTCAGGTTGACGTACATACACCGACAGTGAGAATGTAACTACATTTATGTCACAAAAACGTTCTAATGTTGTCATTTAGGTCTATAAATGAAAGGGAAGAGTAGAGTAACCGAGAGAGAAGGTAATAAGAGCTGTTGGAGGGATACGGACACTACAATTACACACGGTATCAATGATTGCCTGGTTATCATCAGTGTGTGTTTCTGTGAGAAACCAGTCCACTTTCATTATTAACTCTGGGATACGTGAAGCACACTGGTCAGATCTTTAAAAGCTGATTTTAATCATTCATGTGTGATGGATGATTCATGAGGCATGGGTGATAGACCCTGTTCACAATGATCTACAACTGTCCTCGTATCACTCGTGTTGTAGAGTCCAGGCAACTCGAGTCCAAGACCCAGAGCAGCGAGTCCAGACAACTCGAGCCTAAGACCCAGCGCAGCGAGTCCAGACAACTCGAGCCTAAGACCCAGAGCAGCGAGTCCAGACAACTCGAGCCTAAGACCCAGAGCAGCGAGTCCAGGCAACTCGAGTCCAAGACCCAGAGCAGCGAGTCCAGACAACTCGAGCCTAAGACCCAGAGCAGCGAGTCCAGACAACTCGAGCCTAAGACCCAGAGCAGCGAGTCCAGGCAACTCGAGTCTAAGACCCAGAGCAGCGAGTCCAGACAACTCGAGTCTAAGACCCAGAGCAGCGAGTCCAGACAACTCGAGCCTAAGACCCAGAGCAGCGAGTCCAGACAACTCGAGCCTAAGACCCAGAGCAGCGAGTCCAGACAACTCGAGCCTAAGACCCAGAGCAGCGAGTCCAGGCAACTCGAGTCCAAGACCCAGAGCAGCGAGTCCAGACAACTCGAGTCTAAGACCCAGAGCAGCGAGTCCAGGCAACTCGAGTCTAAGACCCAGAGCAGCGAGTCCAGGCAACTCGAGTCTAAGACCCAGAGCAGCGAGTCCAGACAACTCGAGTCTAAGACCCAGAGCAGCGAGTCCAGACAACTCGAGTCTAAGACCCAGAGCAGCGAGTCCAGACAACTCGAGTCTAAGACCCAGAGCAGCGAGTCCAGGCAACTCGAGTCTAAGACCCAGAGCAGCGAGTCCAGACAACTCGAGTCTAAGACCCAGAGCAGCGAGTCCAGACAACTCGAGTCTAAGACCCAGAGCAGCGAGTCCAGACAACTCGAGTCTAAGACCCAGAGCAGCGAGTCCAGGCAACTCGAGTCTAAAACCCAGAGCAGCGAGTCCAGACAACTCGAGTCTAAGACCCAGAGCAGCGAGTCCAGCCAACTCGAGTCTAAGACCCAGAGCAAAGACCCAGAGCAGCGAGTCCAGGCAACTCGAGTCTAAGACCCAGAGCAGCGAGTCCAGGCAACTCGAGTCTAAGACCCAGAGCAGCGAGTCCAGGCAACTCGAGTCTAAGACCCAGAGCAGCGAGTCCAGGCAACTCGAGTCTAAGACCCAGAGCAGCGAGTCCAGGCAACTACAGTCTAAGACCCAGAGCAACGAGTCCAGGCAACTCGAGTCTAAGACCCAGAGCAGCGAGTCCAGGCAACTCAAGTCTAAGACCCAGAGCAGCGAGTCCAGACAACTCGAGTCTAAGACCCAGAGCAGCGAGTCCAGACAACTCAAGTCTAAGACCCAGAGCAAAGACCCAGAGCAGCGAGTCCAGACAACTCGAGTCTAAGACCCAGAGCAGCAAGTCCAGGCAACTCCAGTCTAAGACCCAGAGCAGCGAGTCCAGGCAACTACAGTCTAAGACCCAGAGCAGCGAGTCCAGGCAACTCGAGTCTAAGACCCAGAGCAGCGAGTCCAGGCAACTCAAGTCTAAGACCCAGAGCAGCGAGTCCAGACAACTCGAGTCTAAGACCCAGAGCAGCGAGTCCAGACAACTCAAGTCTAAGACCCAGAGCAAAGACCCAGAGCAGCGAGTCCAGACAACTCGAGTCTAAGACCCAGAGCAGCAAGTCCAGCCAACTCGAGTCTAAGACCCAGAGCAGCGAGTCCAGACAACTCGAGCCTAAGACCCAGAGCAGCGAGTCCAGGCAACTCGAGTCTAAGACCCAGAGCAGCGAGTCCAGGCAACTACAGTCTAAGACCCAGAGCAGCGAGTCCAGGCAACTTGAGTCTAAGACCCAGAGCAGCGAGTCCAGGCAACTCAAGTCTAAGACCCAGAGCAGCGAGTCCAGACAACTCGAGTCTAAGACCCAGAGCAGCGAATCCAGGCAACTCGAGTCTAAGACCCAGAGCAGCGAGTCCAGACAACTCGAGTCTAAGACCCAGAGCAGCGAATCCAGGCAACTCGAGTCTAAGACCCAGAGCAGCGAGTCCAGGCAACTCAAGTCTAAGACCCAGAGCAGCGAGTCCAGACAACTCGAGTCTAAGACCCAGAGCAGCGAGTCCAGACAACTCAAGTCTAAGACCCAGAGCAAAGACCCAGAGCAGCGAGTCCAGACAACTCGAGTCTAAGACCCAGAGCAGCGAGTCCAAACAACTCCAGTCTAAGACCCAGAGCAGCGAGTCCAGGCAACTACAGTCTAAGACCCAGAGCAGCGAGTCCAGGCAACTCAAGTCTAAGACCCAGAGCAGCGAGTCCAGCCAACTCGAGTCTAAGACCCAGAGCAGCGAGTCCAGGCAACTCGAGTCTAAGACCCAGAGCAGCGAGTCCAGGCAACTCAAGTCTAAGACCCAGAGCAGCGAGTCCAGCCAACTCGAGTCTAAGACCCAGAGCAGCGAGTCCAGGCAACTCGAGTCTAAGACCCAGAGCAGCGAGTCCAGGCAACTCGAGTCTAAGACCCAGAGCAGCGAGTCCAAACAACTCCAGTCTAAGACCCAGAGCAGCGAGTCCAAACAACTCCAGTCTAAGACCCAGAGCAGCGAGTCCAGACAACTCGAGTCTAAGACCCAGAGCAGCGAGTCCAGGCAACTCAAGTCTAAGACCCAGAGCAGCGAGTCCAGACAACTCGAGTCTAAGACCCAGAGCAGCGAGTCCAGGCAAATCACAACTCATATGGTGCATTTTACCCAGAGTGCAACATGTTGAGACCACAGCAAGGAAAATAATCTTCTAATGCATAATCAAGCTAGAGTGTGTCAATTTATCATTTTTGACATATTTAGTCTTATTTTGACTCATGTTTCTTGTGTATGTAAGGGTGAGTTTCTCCTCCACCCCCTCAAAGCCTCACGCAGTTTTTCACTCTTATTTTTCTTTCCAGCCGTGATGTCTGTGGAGCCGTCAGAGACAGCACAGACGGAGCTAAAAGGTCGAAGAACAGCAAGTGCAGTGTGTGTGTGTGTGTGTGTGAGAGAGAGAGAGTGTGTGTGTGTTGGAGAAATTGAGAGAGGATGATAGAAGGAGGGAGGGAGGAAAATAAGAGGATGAAGGGAAAAAAAGGAGAGCATGGAGAGAGTCTAAAATGTCGAGCGCTGAACTGTGAAGAAAGATCGGCCAGCTGTAGAAACCACTTCATAAAGAGGGAGAGAAACAAAGAGAAAAAGAAAAACAGCATGACGATGGGAGAGAGCGAGAGCGAGAGAGAGAGAGAGAGAGAGAGAGAGAGCGAGAGAGCGAGAGAGCGAGAGAGAGCTGGCACAGGGCACACTATAATGTTTCAAATGCTTGCTGATGATAAAAATGATGTGGCTTGTGAAAAATCATTTGAATTTTTCATCATTCGAAAGGAATGAAGATGTGAATATGAGAGAGCAGTAATGTGCTGTTAAAATATTCTACTCATCACCTTCTTCCAACAGATAGACGAGAGCAATCCCTCGTTCTCCTTGATTGGAACTCCATTTCTGATCATTGCAAGGTGAAAAATGAGAGAGAGAGAGAGAGAGTGTGAGAGAGAAAGAGAGAGCAGAGAGAGAGAGAGAGAGTGTGAGAGAGAGAAAGAGAGAGCAGAGAGAGAGAGAGAGCAGAGAGAGAGAGAGAGAGAGAGAGAGAGAGAGAGAGAGAGAGAGAGAGAGAGAGAGAGAGAGAGAGAGAAAAAGGTTCGCAAATAGCAAATCACTTATAGAGTGTCATATACTGTGTTTTCAAGATATGTCAAAATCCCATTAAGAGAAAAAAAAAAACCGGATAAGTTGTAAAATACCGGTAAATAAATCAAAACGTTCACAAACATTTTAAGCGCTATACATGTACTTTAGTTCCCTCACTACACAAATCCATTTAAATGTAATCATACACAAAACAAGAATGAAAATTGCAAATGTAAAATATAAATGCATTCTTTATAAGCAACATTTATTATAAACAACAAGGCTAAACGAATCCCAGTCAATTACGGAGTGCTGTAAATGTGCAATACAAATAAAGTTGATGTGCCTTAATTTGCAGAAAAAGCACTTATTGTTTTAAAATTGAATGTGAGGAGAGATAAATCCTGAAACACACAAGATGAAACATTTCTGTACGAACACACACCAGTAATGAGTAATCGGCCAATGTTAACCAATATTTACCATCGTTCACCAAATTGAAAAACAAAGATAATGAATGATTTCTGAACATATATTTGATCTGCAGCGTTTTACTACTGTAGCAGGAAGGAATGAAGTGGCGAAGGAATACATTAAGTAAAGAAGGAAGTAAAGAAGGGATGTATGTATGACAGAACACAGTCAGGAGTCTCTGGCAGCGAGTGTGTGTCAGGAAGAGAATAAAAGACAGCAGATCTGTGAGATTCCTCAGGACAGAGAGAGATGAACAGAACGAGGAGACGGCGTACAGATGGCATCAAAGCGTTCACTATATCCAGCTACAGGTGTGAGAGCAGACACACACAGACACGCACCTCCACCTTCTTTCATGGCAATTCTTCACAATGTTGATGTTGCATTATTAATACATACTTCATGAGCAGTGCTTATTAACCACTACAGCTGGCAACAGTACAGCATTATATAGTACACTACATTATATAGTACACAACAGTATCTAGTACACGACTACACTATATAGTACACGACTACATTATCTAGTACACTACACTATATAGTACACTACACTATATAGTACACTACAGTATATAGTACACTACAGTATCTAGTACACTACAGTATCTAGTACACTTACACTACACTATATAGTACACAACATTATATAGTACACGACTACATTATATAGTACACTACACTATATAGTACACTACACTATATAGTACACTACACTATATAGTACACTACACTATATAGTACACTACAGTATATAGTACACTTACACTACACTATATAGTACACTACATTATATAGTACACGACTACATTATATAGTACACTACACTATATAGTACACTACATCCTGCACAACACTCGGCTGCCGACACAGGAACATACAACGGCTTGATTTCTGTTATGAGGAAATGTCCTTTAAAGGCCCAGCGGTGAGGTTAATGAAGCAACTTTGATCACACTGGAAGTCACACACACACGGGCACACACACGGGCACACACACACACACACACGCGCGCGCGCACACACACACACACACACACACACACATAAATATTTCAGACCATAATCGTATAAAATCCCAGATAAAGGTAAACCCATCGATCCAGAATAAAATGCCTGTGCTCTCTGGGGGTGTCTGTCGTTTACATCCGTGTGTGTGTGTGTGTGTGTGTGTGTGTGTGTGTGTGTGTGTGTGTCTGTCTGTATCTGAACTGAATAAAAGCATAAATGTGCACACAAACATGTTTGTTTTTCTATTGATCATGAAGTGATATCTTCTGTCCACTAGCCTCTGTTCATGAAGACATCATGTCTGTCGTTGTGTATTCCGGCTTCTGGAGACGGACGGTTGGCGAGTGGTTCAGTTTTGTTTGGACATTCGCTTCTCACACAAATACAAAAGCACATTAGCACAGTCCATTTACACATCCACATAATGTTCACTAATATCTGATAATGCACACATGGAATGCGTGTTGAAAATGGATGTTTTTTCTTTTCTTTCTGCGCTGGTTCTCAGTTGCAGTTTTAATGTGAATAACGGAGTGTTTGCATCTCATGAATGATGATGCCTGGCTTTTCTTTTATCATTTAAATCATGAAGCTGGTTTGCATCCGGACGAGACACGGCTGGACTCCTGAACACAACTTTACAGAGGAGGACAACACACACACACACACACACACACACACACACACACACACACACACACACACACACACACACACACACACACACACACACACACACACACACACACACACACACACACACACACACACACACACACACACACACACACACACACACACACACATTGAGTTCAGCAGCAATCTAATAAGACGTACATGAGAAAAGCTAAAGCTGAGGGAGGAACACTAGAGATTCACTCTCAGACGGACGATCACGGACTAGAATCGACACTTCGGTCCTAAAATCGGCTGTTTATGAGAAGAAATCAGGTTTATTTAGAGTTCTCTGCAGTTTAATCGAGTCGCGCTACAAATAATCTCACTTTGAAGGACAACTTTTCCATTTTTCTGTCATGTGCTATTTCTATCTGTCAGTAAAATACTAACACTTGATATTGTAGTGTGACATTAATCTAACATGAGTGTGTGTGCAGAAGCTGTGGAGTCCAGCACTGAGTCTGTCTTGTATTTTGCTCTCTGTGAATTACTAAGGATCCATCATTGTACAGCATTTATTCATCTAATGTTTATTTCTATATACACTAATACACTTTATTAGCATCTGTTCATGTATTATGAACAAACATGAAATAAAAATGAACAACTGTTTCATGAATATAATGCAGAAGGTATTGTGTATTGTTAATGATATCTAATGCATGAACTCATTTTAACATAAAAAAATATTTACTTCTAATTCCTATTAAAAGCTCTTTACAGTGGTAATGTTGCTGAAGTAAATTCAAAATGTTGGGGTCTGTAATTTTTTATAATTTAAAAAAAAAGTCTCATATGCTTTTCAAGGCAGCATATATTTGATCAAAAATACAGTAAAAACTGTAATATTGTGAAATATTATTACAATAATATTTTTTTTCATTGCATTTTAAAATGTAATTTATTCCTGTGATCAAAGCGGAACGTTCAGCATCATTACTCAATACTTCAGTGTCACATGATCCTTCACAAATCATTCTGATAGGCTGATTTACTGCTCAACTTTTATTATTATTGCATATTTATTTATTATATATTTGTGGAAACCGTGATGCGTTTGTTTCTAATTCTTTAATGAAAGCATAATATTTTGATATTCTTTGATGAATAGAATGTTGAAAAGAACAGCATCTCATTCTCTCTAGCGGCACCACGTTTGCACTTACGTTTATGCTAATAACTTTTAAACCATCATTTTCCATCATGTAAAATGTTCCTACTTTTCCAAACTCGTCCTAGACGGCAAGTCCGATTATCACCAAAATCACATCTTCAGACCGTGCTGGCAAATAGTTATTAAAAGCTTTTTGATAAACCCAACCGTCTTCAAATGATGCCGGAACGGATTTGAAAAAAAGAGCAAGACAAGATGGATGCCAGGCTATATCTCCACAACGCTTTAGATTGAGACACATCTCGGTACATGTCATCACCAGCGTGACCTGACGCTCAGGTACTCAGATATGAAACATGTATTATCCGAGTTAAAACTTATTCAGTGCATCATACGGAGTCAATGATATCACATTTTCTCATGTCAACCATTTTGGACATTTAGAATTGTGTCATAAAAAGCTTCATTATACGAACACATTTAGTGTGTCGTCCTGAAACTCTGTGTGTGTCATCAGCACCATGCCCATCAGCGCCACTTAGTGGTCAAAGATTATAATGAAATTTCAAAAAAGGCAAATAGCCAATCATGCCAATTATGCCATACTTGGTCGAAATTGCTGTCAAACATTTTGAATTTCTTTGAAAACCTATTTTTTTAACTCCTTTGAGACCGTTGGTGCAATTATTCTATTTTTTGTTTACCAAAATCGGCTCAGATCATATTCCGACTATGTTGGCAAAAACCCCAAAGATTGTTGATGGCACAAACTCGAGTTCTCCAGAAACGCATCGATGAAATAATGTCATGATGGCGAGCTGATTCTGAGGCTCTATCTCTGCAACGCTTCGGCATATTGAGACCAAGCTTTGAATGTCCACCTCACACTGACCTCATGACCTCAATCTGGCAACAGCGCAACCTATTGGTCAAAGGTCATAAGCAATTCAATCATATTTCAAGAGATTATCTTTATGATTTTCACCAATTTTGGCTAAAACGTTCTAAAAATGTTTAATTATTAATGGTTGCAGTCGGTCTAATGCTTCCAGCCATGCTTGCATAACTTATGCCCATAATTACTACTTGCAGCAATATTTGAAGCATTGTTTTGTCAGTTGAACAGCGCTGTGCGAATGCTTTACAACATATTTCAATAACATGACTGACATTGTTGTCACATAAACAAATAGATACATGCAGAACACGACTAGCAGAATTAATAACGGACCACTCGTTATTGAGGATAAAATATATAATAAAACGACACAATAACCTACATAATCACTTCATAATTTCCCTCTTATTTCTGACTGTTGTTCTTAATTAAACAGAATAATCTCCATAAAAAACAGCCTCATCACAGAGAATAATAAAAGCCATGCGTATTCGACGTGATTTATATTCTGGAGCAATAAGTCCATTATAAAACACAAGCTTATTATGAGCAGAACAATGCACATCAGATCGTCCAGCGCAAACAAAGACGGAGCGGCGGTGTGTAATTGCTCTCGGTACAGAAAGCCAAGTGAACGGCACTGATGAGTCTATTCAGGAATAATTGGAGAGGAAAGAGGAATAACCGGCGGTGAGGTGAGGCCGAAGACGAGCTGCAGGACTCAGATGAAGGATACTTGATGACTTCTGTGAAGACGACACACTCGTTCACTGGCCGGAGGTCCTCGCTCAAACACCAGCAGGACAGCGTCGACAAGAGGGAAGATAATTAATGAATTATTCAGCAAAGTTAACGTGGTTGAACACCGGCGGAGGTTAAGCAGAGGAGAGCGTACAGGAATTCAGGAAAAACTAGAATAAAAAAATGACGACAGCTGGAACTGATCTTCCGAGAATGCAGCGAAATGTCAAGCATTTATAAGCAACAGTTTGGAAGGGGAAACGAGGACACTGTGTGTGTGTGTGTGTGTGTGTGTGTGTGTGTGTGTGTGTGTGTGTGTGTGTGTGTGTGTGTGTGTGCAGGTTGGAGTATGGCAGAAGGGTTACTAAATAAATCAATGTCTTGAGCGTTCAGAGGGGACTGCACATGTGAAGCAAACTCACAGTGACTGAGTCCAGAGTGTGTTGATAGATTACATCATGACACACTTACTGGGTAAAATACAGATACACAAATACAAATACGATTTAGTTTGATTAATTGTCATACAAATAAATGTGATTAATGGTACATTCATCAAATATTATACAAATATTGTATAATAAAAAAATATTTAATATAAGGATTTGCAAACTGATAATGCACAGAAATAGAATGATAAACAATATTTTTTTTAAATAAAAAATATAGTCCTAATAATATTTTAAATAATAAGTAATATTTTAATTCTCTGCATACATATTTTTTATATTTCTGGGTGACACACTTTGGTCTTAGTAATACTTTAAGTAATATTTTGAATATTTACAAATATTTAAAATATTTTTATTGGGAGTCTGCTTTAGTATTATCAATATTTAAAATAATAAATAATATTTTCAATATTTACAAATATTTCTATAGGGTCCACTTTAGTCTTAGTCTTTCCATTCATACTAATGTTTTTTTGGGACCCAGAAAACCTGAATATTATTCTATGGTAAAATATCATTGTTGCAAAACATTATGTTCTAGTCACATATATCTGTCCCAGATTCTTCACTTTGGTGCATTATTTTAAGGCAGTCCATAATATAGCAGTCAAATAATAATAAATTGTGTATCATTTTTTAAAAATAATGGTAAAAAAAGTGAACATTGAGTGCTATCGATTACTTCATAATGCAACACTGCACTGTAAGGAAACATAAAAAAAGCTAATAAACAAAAGAAAAATAAGAATATAACTGCACAATAATTGCTAACAACCACGATTAGATGAAATAATCATGACCAGGCACAATAACTGTGACAGACCAACCACAAGTGTTGTAATTGTCATGCACACGCACGTTGAGTTTCCATGTTTTATGAGGACTTTCCTTAGACAATGATTTTTATACTGTACAAACTGCATATTGGATCCCCAAATATCATTTAGTGTAATTTATAAGCTTTTTTCCTTATGGGAACCAAAACACAAGATCAACAATGTCTGGTATTACAATCCTTGTGGGATATTTTGTCTCCACAACGCAGGAACACACGCCATAAACGGGCATCTTTGTTGCCAAATAAAGAAGCCAACAACAAACCCAAATTCACCGACTCGTTTCCTCTGGCTGTTCTCCATCTGTCTGCCAGGCTTGCAGATGAAAGAACATCACCCTTGCCCCGAGAGGAGCAGATTACCCTCGTTTTAAGTGAGCTTCTCTCAGTTTCATGGCTTTATCTGATCTAGAGTCAGTGAGAATGTGAGCTCTAATTGATCCTTCTGAGACCCAGCTTATCCAGTCGGTTCCCTAGTCAGTTTGGGGATCTGATGAATGTTTAGGTGAACCCTATCAGCATCGTTGCGGTGCGCTGTGGAGGAGACGGTCAAGCTGTGCTCTATGATCAGGACCTTGTTAAAAACAAACGTCCGTCACTCGATCTGAACAGCGAGATCCTCCCGAGAGAGACACTCAGACACAAGGTTTGCCAGAATTTCGCATATTTTCTGTACGTTTCGTTCATTTCCTATGGGAGGTCATTTTTGACCACGGAGAGCTACAAGTGTGACCATTTAGTCAACTTTTTGACAATTTTTGTGTTCGCAAAGCCAGTGCCACAAAAGTCAACACATTTCATACCATTCCAATGAAGTTATCATTTTTAAATATTCAAAATGTAACTTTTTTCTGTCGAAAGTGACCAAAGACACCAGAGGGTTGATGCAGTAGTAACTGACCAGGCATGACCAGTAACTGACCAGGCATGGTTTGCTGAATACTTACACTTGTTGGTGTGTAAATGAAGGCTATCCTTTTAAGCTCTACTTCTAAATGTAATTTTTGGTCAAATTTGATTTCTCATAATATCACCCAGAATAAAACGTTAAAAAAAAGCATTATTTTTTGGTTGGTTTGATAATGGTATCAGTTGAAGAGTGTAGAACTCCCAGCACTTTTCCCATATTTAATTTAGCAGATTTTCCTTATAATTACGGTATAAAAGTAAAGTATGCAGATTCATCGTTGAGCCTTCCCACTACTGTGCAGCTGAGCAAAGCATTTAACCCTTGGCTGATACCGGGGAATTGCAGACATTAGTGTGGAGTAAGTTACTTTAGATTAAAAGCATGTAGAAAATGCAAATGAATCAAATCATGTTTCCGAAGGTCTTTGGAAAGAGTCTACGTGTTTGGTTTTAATGTGTAGCCATTGCTGGAGCAGACCTGAGAGGATAGATGAAGTAATGGTGCCGTGAGCGCTTGGCTTGTGTCTGACCTGCAGTCAGTGGAGATCGAGGAGACGGTCAGATGCAAGCTTGCTGTGATCGCTCAGATCTGATCCACGGTCACTTCTGGTGTCAACCGCCGGGTTAGTTTAATTGAATCCACATTACTAGTGACGGCGGAGGCTGGCTGACAAGAATACACCCTTGACCGCTAGAGTCGTCCTGCAACGGGTCACCAATGATCTCCTTTTTTCATTATTGCTATTAACACAGGAATAGTTAAATCATTTAACCGGGGGTCACCTTTAGAAGATGCAGGGTGACCACGGGCCAATGCATTAAACGGCCCGGCCAGACTTTAAAAGACTCTCCAATCTGTGCACTTCTCAACTGTGTTCACTTCACTAAAACCTTTTATAATGAAATCTGATTCATGTATTGATTAATTCTATTTAAATAGATTTACACCACAGTGCAAGTGAACAATGTGCCTACATCGCTCTCATTATAATCAATACAACAGTGATATTGTTCATTTAACAATACTCTAATTCTAAATTTACTCTATTTTACTCTAAATTCTAGTAAATTTCGTACTAGAGGTGACCGATCCTTTCAGGCTGTTGCTTCTAGGTTGTGGAATGACCTCCCTTCATCTATGCGCTCTATTGACTCTGTTGATGCTTTCAAATGCAGACTAAAGACTCATCTATTTGTACAGGCTTTTAATTAGCTGCTTGTGGGTTGATATGATCATGTTCTGTTTATGGTTTTATTTTGTATATTTTTATGATATAAATGTTTTTATTGTGAAGCACTTTGTGGCCTTATACCTGTGAAAGGTGCTATATAAATAAAGCTTACTTAAACTAAAAAAAGAAATGTTTAGGCAACAAACTGAAATAAGTTTAAGATGAAGTCCTAAAATTACAAACTAAAAATAGTTACATAGTAATATATACGTTTAAAATTCATAAAATGACTTAAACTAATATATAAAAATCAAAATATAAGAACTATAACAGCCTCAGTTGATTAAAACAGGGCTCCGGTTTAACTGGTAAGATTTTATATTTTTTTGGGAAATATATGAAGCTATTCTATCGACTTCTCAAAAAAAGTCCATTGATGTTCCTGGGCCACCAGCGGCCTTGTGGGTCTACGAGAGAACACAGTCAGAATGAGACTCACATCAGTGATGTTTCTGATCTGATCCTGGGTCAGTTTGTGCAGACGCTCGTCCTCGCTCTCGGTCATCAGCTTCAGAGCGGGCAGTGTCAGGCCGGCGTCCAGCAGCAGAGAGCACACGTTCCCAATGCACTGAGCCAATGAAGAGAAGATGAACGTCACAGCGAGCCAAACACACTACACACACTAACACTCACAGGAAGAGCACATCACGTCAATGTTTGGTGACGGTGACACACACACACACTCTTACCTGTGGGTTAAGCTTGTGTTTGGTCGGGTAAAGAGAGCGGCACATGGTTAGAACCTCATTCCCGATGTTGATTTGGGAAAAGCTGGAGGAGTGTGTAAGTAGGGCGGATGTGAGACACACACACGGGTTCTGCTCCGTCTCAAGCCTGTGTAGAGAGAGACAAATGTGTTAACACACACACACACACGCACACACACACACGGGTTCTGCTCCGTCTCAAGCCTGTGTAGAGAGAGACAAATGTGTTAACACACACACACACACGCACACACACACACGGGTTCTGCTCCGTCTCAAGCCTGTGTAGAGAGAGACAAATGTGTTACCACACACACACACACACACACACACACACACACACACACACACACACACACACACACACACACGCGCGCGCACGCACGCACGCACGGTAGAAGACGTGGTAGAAGACCAACCACACACACACACACACACACAATTACACACGCGCACACAATCACACACGAGCGCACACACACACGAGCGCACACACACACGAGCGCACACACACACGAGCGCACACACACACGAGCGCACACCCACACGAGCACACACACACACGAGCGCACACACACACGAGCGCACACACACACACGCACACACACACGCACACGAGCACACACGAGCACACACGCGCGCGCACACGCACACACACGCACACACACGCACACGAGCACACACACACACACGCACACGCACACACGCACACACACGCGCACACACACGCACACACACACACACACACACGCACGCACACAAGCACACACACACACACACACACACACACACACACACACACGAGCACACGAGCACACACACACACACACACAGTGCTAAACATGCAATGACATGGAAAGCGATTCATGAAAGTTCATGTGGTACCGTGAAACTTTTAATAGAAAAGGATCTGTATAATGAAAAAGAAATCCAATCATAATTACGGTGGCGATTACATGCGTGCGTCTAACACAGCGCATATGCTTATCTCCGGACTTCTGATGAGAGATGAGAGCAGCTTTCTAACAAACTCCACTGCCGACTGAGATAAACACACACAATCATAATCAATCGCACACACACTAATTCATCTTATAATTGAAGTTGGCCTTCCATACACAGAATGCTTTCCACAGTTATTGTGGATAATAACACAATCCACGGTTGCGGTGACAATGGAGACTTGCAAACCTAAACTACATTCATCACAGAAGTGAACACGGATCGGTCATGAACACTTCCTTAAATGAACATTTGATTAAAAAATGCAAACTCTTCTCATTATGTCCTCGCTCTCCTCGTGTTCTTAAACCCATATGCTGCATTCCCCCCCGAGTGACTCATAAGGAGAGTTTTGAAGAATCCTCACACAGATCTCCTCTATAAAACAACGGTTTTAACTATGAAAGCACAATAAAAGGTGCCATGAAATGGTCTATATAACTCATGCTGCATATTCCAAGTCTTCCGGAGCCATAAACCCAAATTTAAGTTGAGCTGCCAAAGCTCTCAAGTCTCACACGGCACCGGCTGTGGCGTTTGGTTACGAGGAATAAAGACAATTATGTTTGATATTAGTGACATCCAATCTGTGCCATTACCAGATTTGACTTTGATGACTTAAAATCACACACAAATATTGTATGCCTTCTAAAGGTTTGGATCATAAAGATCACTTTTTTGTTTTGTTTTTGGAACTGTAGAAAAAAAAAAAAGATGATTATTTGACAAAATTATTTTACATTTCATGGAAAAACAGCAATCAAGTCAGGAACGATATTAGTGTGAGTGAATAATGACAATTTTCAGTTTTTACTGTCTTATCTATGGATACTACATGAATATAGATGCAATCAGAACTTCAGTTTCAGTTCTTGTTAAGAGAATCAAGAAGAACATAATTAAATAAATAAAAAATATGAATGTATGAAGTTTTAATTTAGCAGAACCTTTGCTTGCAGAGTCTTAAAGGGATAGTTCACCAAAAAATTAGGGCTGTCAAAAGATTAGTCGAGAGAGATTAGATTAGAGAGAGAGAGAGAAACCAATGATAGAATTAGTATTTTTTGGTGAACTATCCCTTTAAGACTTTGCAAGCAAAGATTCTGCTAAATGAAAACCCCAGAGGAGAAACTCTAAAACATCAGAGATACTTTAAACCGATCATGGTGTGCCGGTGTCATGTGTTCTCCAGGAAAGGCTGCCACCGAGAGCTGTGCGGTGTCGATTTAAACTGATTTCCATTAGGACGGCCTTTTCTGGGACTTACTAAAGCCAGACCGAATGAGGAGCGACAACACCGGTGTTCAGGAGACAGCAAATGTGCGAATCTTAAGTGAAGATACACACCGGCACACTGTGCGATCACACACACGCTCACACGTGAATGTCTGTGAACCCTGAACAAATTAATGTATAGTCAAACTCTCCTTTATCCCTTCTACATGTGGCCTTTATCCCACTCACATTCTGTTTAAATGCCAAAGAGCATAATGACAAACACACACTAACTCACACGGACACATTAACACACACACACGCTCTGTATTCTTCACCGAGAATGTTAATTCAAAACTCAAGCCTCAAGCTATTTGAAAGCGTGGCACAATGCATAATCAGCCAGCTTATATTCTCAGTTTCTGTCTATTGATCCGGATACGGAGCGGCTCTCCGATCATCAGCGCACATTCAGCCTCGACTAACCTCAGAAACTCATTCAGTTCCATAATACACCTCAATCAAACCTGCATCACACGTGATGGGCTAATAGCGGACCGCTCCAAAGACATCTGATGAGAAAACAGCTTTAAATACTGCATATATATTGAAGGGAAAGAAATGCGATGAAAGGTTTAAAGATTTAAAAAGCATATTATTTTGGGGGGGAAAAGTGTGGTAAATAGATGTCTCTTTAAAACACTTGTTTCAGATCGGTCAATCGTGGCATTCTGTGGTCAGATATTGAGTATAATGACCTCTAAACTGTATATCTGACAACTGTCCCTGGCAACCAACCAATCTCTTGCATGTTTTTCTTTGCACTCTGCAGTCTCTTTCTTACATAATACAATATTTCAACTCATCAATTAGTAGCATAATGTACTTTCAGCTTGTTATTATTTTACAATAAACTCCTGCAGGATAATATCAGGTCTAATCTTGTCCTGTTAGGGTTTATTTTGTGATAATGACCAGATTATGCCTCAATTTTACAAGTGAAAATGTAAAATGTAAATTGAGATCAGCACCAGTCTCACCTGCTCTTGTCAGTCATTGGTGGCCACGCCTGTAGGAGGAGCATAAGGTGTTGAAACTCCTCCCATTTATCGCTGGACTCCAGCAGCTCCAGAAACAAGGAGTTCCGCTGGTCTTCATTCTCGACATCCTTCATCTCACACTGAGAACAGGGAGGAAGCAGAGAGGGAGAGAGAGATGTCTTTTGTCATTTTTGTAAGGGAAACTAAAAATGTAAATGATTAAAACAAAGGGGAAAAGAATAAAGAGCTGTTCAGTCATTTAGTCTATTTGAAGGCCAATTCAGAATGCTAAATTGCCATTGGTTCCCTCTGGAATTTTTTTACATAAATTTTATTTGAGAAAAATCTGTGGTTAACATTACTTGAGGATAATCATGGCTCCAATGCCTCCTTAAAATTTTGAGGTATTTGAAGTGCCTACTTGGTGATATATGAAGTGCCTACTTGGTGATATATAAAGTGCCTACTATAGTGCGATATATGAAGTGCCTACTATAGTGCGATATATGAAGTGCCTACTATAGTGCGATATATGAAGTGCTTATGAAGTGCCTACTATAGTGCGATATATGAAGTGCCTACTATAGTGCGATATAGTGAAGTGCCTACTATAGTGCCTACTATAGTGCGATATATGAAGTGCCTACTATAGTGCGATATATGAAGTGCCTACTATAGTGCGATATATGAAGTGCCTACTATAGTGTGATATATGAAGTGCCTACTACAGTGCGATATAGTGAAGTGCCTACTATAGTGCGATATAGTGAAGTGCCTACTATAGTGTGATATATGAAGTGCCTACTATAGTGCGATATATGAAGTGCCTACTATAGTGCGATATATGAAGTGCCTACTATAGTGCGATATAGTGAAGTGCCTACTATAGTGCGATATAGTGAAGTGCCTACTATAGTGCGATATAGTGAAGTGCCTACTATAGTGTGATATATGAAGTGCCTACTACAGTGCGATATAGTGAAGTGCCTACTATAGTGCGATATAGTGAAGTGCCTACTATAGTGCGATATAGTGAAGTGCCTACTATAGTGTGATATATGAAGTGCCTACTACAGTGCGATATAGTGAAGTGCCTACTATAGTGCGATATAGTGAAGTGCCTACTATAGTGTGATATATGAAGTGCCTACTATAGTGCGATATATGAAGTGCCTACTACAGTGCGATATAGTGAAGTGCCTACTATAGTGCGATATAGTGAAGTGCCTACTATAGTGTGATATATGAAGTGCCTACTATAGTGCGATATATGAAGTGCCTACTACAGTGCGATATAGTGAAGTGCCTACTATAGTGCGATATAGTGAAGTGCCTACTATAGTGTGATATATGAAGTGCCTACTATAGTGCGATATATGAAGTGCCTACTATAGTGCGATATATGAAGTGCCTACTATAGTGCGATATAGTGAAGTGCCTACTATAGTGCGATATAGTGAAGTGCCTACTATAGTGCGATATAGTGAAGTGCCTACTATAGTGTGATATATGAAGTGCCTACTACAGTGCGATATAGTGAAGTGCCTACTATAGTGCGATATAGTGAAGTGCCTACTATAGTGCGATATAGTGAAGTGCCTACTATAGTGCGATATAGTGAAGTGCCTACTATAGTGCGATATAGTGAAGTGCCTACTATAGTGCGATATAGTGAAGTGCCTACTATAGTGCGATATAGTGAAGTGCCTACTATAGTGCGATATAGTGAAGTGCCTACTATAGTGCGATATATGAAGTGCCTACTATAGTGCGATATATGAAGTGCCTACTATAGTGCGATATATGAAGTGCCTACTATAGTGCGATATAGTGAAGTGCCTACTATAGTGCGATATAGTGAAGTGCCTACTATAGTGCGATATAGTGAAGTGCCTACTATAGTGCGATATATGAAGTGCCTACTATAGTGCGATATAGTGAAGTGCCTACTATAGTGCGATATAGTGAAGTGCCTACTATAGTGCGATATAGTGAAGTGCCTACTATAGTGCGATATATGAAGTGCCTACTATAGTGCGATATATGAAGTGCCTACTATAGTGCGATATATGAAGTGCCTACTATAGTGCGATATAGTGAAGTGCCTACTATAGTGCGATATAGTGAAGTGCCTACTATAGTGCGATATATGAAGTGCCTACTATAGTGCGATATATGAAGTGCCTACTATAGTGCGATATAGTGAAGTGCCTACTATAGTGCGATATAGTGAAGTGCCTACTATAGTGCGATATATGAAGTGCCTACTATAGTGCGATATATGAAGTGCCTACTATAGTGCGATATATGAAGTGCCTACTATAGTGCGATATAGTGAAGTGCCTACTATAGTGCGATATAGTGAAGTGCCTACTATAGTGCGATATAGTGAAGTGCCTACTATAGTGCGATATATGAAGTGCCTACTATAGTGCGATATATGAAGTGCCTACTATAGTGCGATATAGTGAAGTGCCTACTATAGTGCGATATAGTGAAGTGCCTACTATAGTGCGATATAGTGAAGTGCCTACTATAGTGTGATATATGAAGTGCCTACTATAGTGCGATATAGTGAAGTGCCTACTATAGTGCGATATATGAAGTGCCTACTATAGTGCGATATATGAAGTGCCTACTATAGTGCGATATATGAAGTGCCTACTATAGTGCGATATATGAAGTGCCTACTATAGTGCGATATAGTGAAGTGCCTGTGCCTACTATAGTGCGATATATGAAGTGCCTACTACAAAGAGACGCTTTTTGGATTTTCTCTCTTAACACAGTGCACTCAAAAAAATAAATTGTTGAATGAACATGATTTAATCGTATCACCCATTATGCATCTAATCAAGATTTGAATATTTTATTTGAACACAATATTGATTTGTAAATTGAACATGATTTGAATATGTCAATGCAACTTCTTTGCAACTAATTTAATCAAAATGTTTGTATTGTGTTAGACTAATGAAATTTATTCTCATTGACTCAAAGCACAGGAAAGCAGAATCACCAAAGGAGAAAATCAAATGTTTAAGTCACCATTATGGAGATTAGTGTGTGTTTTAGTTGGGCTCTTCACCCTTAAATTATTAACTTTAAGTTTCGTTTGGCTGCTGTACATGAGTTATAACAGCAGATGAACAAATAGGAACAGTGATCTGATGGTGTTGGTTGTGTATTAACATAACCATTATTTCACAATCATTTAACCTGAATCACTGAACTCATATAGAGTCCAATTTATGAGTTAGGTTTATTTAATTAATTTTCTCTGCATAATATGTTTAGCCTTTTCAATGAAATTCAAACAATCAAATCAATAATATATATATATATATATATATATATATAAACATTTCTTTTTTAGGCACATACAGACATCAATAATCAGTGTATGAATCTCAACAATGGTTACATTTATAAAGCATGTTGCAGTGCATTCTGGGTTGCACCAACCAAAACTCATTCATAGCTCCCATCATGCATTGCTTTCTGAATAAATAATGAGCTTATGATCAGAGGTGATCTGTTTGTCACCATTGCTGAGATTCCTACGCTAAATCTTGATGTCTGTGTGTCTAAAAAAGAAATGTATATATATTTTTTATTTTTATTGATTTGATCGTTTGAATTTCATTGAAAAGGCTAAATATATTATGCAGCTAAAATTAATAAAATAAACCTAACTCATAAATTGGACTCTATATGAGCTCAGTGATTCAGGTTTAATGATTGTGAAATAATGGTTATGTTAATACACAACCAACACCATCAGATCACCGTTCCTATTTGTTCATCTGCTGTTATAACTCATGTACAGCAGCCAAACAAAACTTAAAGTTAATAATTTAAGGGTGAAGAGCCCAACTAAAACACACACTGATCTCCATAATGGTGACTTAAAAATAGCTTTCCTGTGCTTTGAGTGAATGAGAATAAATTTCATTAGTCTAACACAATACAAACATTTTGATTAAATTAGTTGCAAAGAAGTTGCATTGACATATTCAAATCATGTTCAATTTACAAATCAATATTGTGTTCAAATAAAATATTCAAATCTTGATTAGATGCATAATGGGTGATACGATTAAATCATGTTCATTCAACAATTTATTTTTTTGAGTGTGGAACCTAATGGTCTCTCATGCTTTTTATAATTCATATTTGGAGGCACTTGTTTACATGTTGTTAGCGGGTTTATATTTTTACGTGTATCTTTTCTTTTTCTTTCTATTTTTTTGTCTACACCTGAGTGCTTGTACAACACTGGTTAATCGATGTACCACACCCCCCTAGGCCAGTGGCCAATGCCTTGAATTCTGATTCTTTAAAATCTGTACATCGATGCCATTGACTGTTTGACTCTGAAGAAGACGCATGGGCGTCGAAACGTTAGTCATTTTGCACTAATACAAATCATTTAAAACGTTGTGTGCTCCGGTCCTGCTCCTTGGTCCTAGCTAGACCTTGGGTCTCCTTGGTTGATTACTTGAGGATACGTTCACATTTCACATAATGTTTCTACAACACAAGTTATGAACACCCTTACTTAAAACAATTCCTCATTTGGTCCTCAGTGACAAATTTTTGTGTTGATTTGATGTTTGTTTTGTATCATTGTCCTGATGGAAGATCCAACCACGGCCCATTATAAGATTTCTAGCAGAAGCGGTCAGTTTAGATTTTTTATCTGTTGGAATTTGCTAGAATCCATGATAACATGTATCTGAACAAGAAGTCCAGGACCTCCAGAAAAACAATAGGCCCACAACATTAAAGATCCAGCAGTATTTAAGAGTGGGCATGGGGTGTGTTTTATCCCTGTGTGGACCTAACCCATCTGGTGGTTTGCTGCCAAAAAGCTACTTTTTTCATCTGACCATAGAATCCGGTCAGTTCCAGTTGTGTCTGATAACTGAATATGCTGGACTTTGTTTGTGGATGAGCGAGGAGGATTTTCCTTGAAACACTCCTAAACCACTTGTGGAGATGTAGGTGCTGTATGAAGGATTTCTGACCCCAAAACTCCACTAATCTCTACAATTCTCCCGATGTGACCCTTGGAGAGTCTTTGGCCAGTCAAACTCTGCTCCTCAGGAGGACGATATAGACATGTCCTCTACCAGCAGATTTGAAACCACCACATGGAACTTCATTATAAGAATAATTATTGCTCTGAAGGTGGAAATGGGGATTTTCAATGCTTTAGCTATTTTCTTACAGCCACTTTTTATTTTGAGAAGCTCAACAATCGTTTTCTGCTCATCAGAAATATATTCTTTGGTTTTATTCATTGTAATGAATGATTAAGAGAATTTGGCCATTGTGTTTCCTCAGTTATACTCATGATACACAAGAAGTAATAGCTGGACAATTCATCATATATGCAAGTAAAACAAGAACTGTCACATGATTTACTGTATGTATAACGAGTGGTTCCCTACATTATTATAGAACTTTTGCAGGTCAATATTAAGTTTCATTAACGCACACATCCGAAGCCCCCCGAACACCACGTCTCAGACAGCGTGCAATAACCAAGTTCTCCTTCACATCTCGCGGTAGAAAGGACGAATTCACACAAACACCCGTCTTAGCGAGTATCTAGCAGACTATCTAGCAAACCTAGTCGGTTATATCTCAACTGAACGTAGACCGTATATTCATATTGGATCTGTTCATACGGTCTTAAAGTGACAGCAGCCTAATAAACCTGCGGCTGCTTTTTAATGTTAATTATACCATGGTCTGGGTGAATACTCGATTCTGATTGGCTGCAGGGTGTCCGTTAAAAAGTGATAGAGGACACCTAAATAAACTGTCAGGCGTAACCAAGGAAACCAAGTTATTGTTTGTAACTTGTAACTTTAGATTTCGATTGTAAAACTAATTAAAATATAAACTAATGTTTTAAAAATGTGTTATTTGGCAAGTGACCATGGTATAAGCGGGTTAATGCCCTCAGGTGTCCATTGTCAGGTTTTAATGGACTTCGGCGGTCCACTTCCTCCGCTGCGCGTCGGCCGGTGGTAAAAGTGGTATCGGTGCATCCTAAGTATATACTTTAGGTATATACTATATACTAAAAGATATTTTACTCAGAAGAATTTCTAGGGGTGCCAATAATTGTGGCTAACATGCATTGGAGAAAAAAACATTTATTTTATAATGTGAGTATCCCTCCACTTTCAACTGTTCAACTTTTTGTAATGAAAGATCAAAAGGATAAACAAAGCAATTTATTTTCACAGGCACCTTTGCTCATATTTACCAAGGGTGCCAATATTAGTGGAGGGCACTGTGCTCATTAAACCTTCCTGAGGAAATCTATGGCTTGAAAACACTAATTCTCTCCCCGAGTTTCACCAAGTGCAACTCCGAAATGCATGACCATATAGTGAATATGCAAATCTTTGAGACTGAAGGCAGAAGATAAAGTATCCGGCTTATCAGCTAATCATAAGCTAAGAGTAAATCTGTGAGAAGCAGAACATCTCTCAGGCTACAGCACTAAAAGGTAAGACATCATGTTTACAGATGGAGAGAGCTGGCAAAAGAACGCACGGATAGCAGAAGGACTAAACATGAAAAGACAAAGCAAGCGAGATGGAAGGAGAGAGAGAGAGGGCTTGAAATGGCTAGACTGGCACTCACACACACATATAGAATGGAAAGACTTCTATGGCAAAAGGAGTGAGTTGTCCCCTGTGGTGACTCTTATGTTCTCCTCCAAAAGAGGGAGGCGGGGAGAGAAAGTAATTAATTTCCCTTCAGTGCAACGGGAGCACAATTTAACAGCTGAGAAAATGTCTGATTTCTGAAGGGAAAACTAAAAAAAAGTCAAAGAGCCATTCCATGGAACCAGCATGCTCCAGAACATGACGGAAAATAGCTAAACACTCAGGGGGCAAAACACATCGAAATCACTGAGCAGATCAGAAATCAGTTGGAGTAAAAAACTAAACGGTATAGCAACTGATTTGGTATATATATATACACACACACACACACCACACGTATGGAATGAATGAACAGATTGCAAGAATTTCATCATATTGGTATGAATCCCTCTAATTCCCACACTCCCTGTCTCCGTGTCTCCCGTCTCACCGTTATTCACTGATGTGAAAATCAATTAAGCTGACACTTCGGCCTGAGTATTTTCAACACCGTAATCCCATTCACCCACCATCCTACACATTCAGACGATTAATAACCTGCCTAATAAACTCATTACAGCCAATCATGTTTGACCTACATTTATTATGATCTGAGAATACCCATCGAGACAACACCGTAACGGAGCCTGTGTTCCCGAGACCCATCAGTCTCTCTTCTAATCGGATAAAACGAGTTGGCAAACCGAGACCCTTCAGTTCATGAGCCTCCGAGGTTCCTCAGTTCCCTAATTTAAATCTTTTGGTTAGAAAACAAAATCAAACGCATAGAAACTAAAGCTGTACGATATTGAACAAAACTGACATTGTGATCTTTTGCTTATGTGTTATATATATTGCGATATTGTTTCACCAGATGAGTTTGGAAAGAATGCATCATTCTAGAATGATTGGGGTGTTTTTAGGGGAGTGAATCTACATAGAATATAAAAAATATTAAAAGCATAGAAAAATACAATAGAACAAAGATACAATTGAAATAAAAAAGGCTTCAGCCAATGTTTTTCAGGTAAGTAACAGTATTTATGTACAGAAATTGAATTATCAAATGCAACCGAGAAACCCAGTCTAAAGACAGCGGCGCCGCGCGTTAGTCATATGCTATTTTAACAAACTACTTGTCCTGCCTATAAATTTGATACAGAATATTATTTTAATTTTATCACTACGGGGGAGATACGCAGATTTCCCACAACGCTTTATCTGTAGATGGTACAGGGATCCTCCATAGGGAGAGGCTCGTTGGCACTAGTAAGGGAATAAGCCCTTATTTCAATGAACTATAAGTAAGTTGGGAATAAATGACAAGTATTTGGACTGTAGAGCGTGATGTATCAGTGGAGAACGCAGGCTGGGGTTTTGGCGGAGAAGTGTGCAAGTGATGCCTAATCTTCTGCCGAGCTTCATCGATGTCCTTCCCGACGTTCTCAGGTGTGGAAGACGGGTCGGAAAACTCATAAGCTAATCAGTGACAAAGTCGAAGGGTTCCTGTGGCCATCTTCACCTTCCAAATGCAAAGTTCCCCTAGAGACATTATCAGTGCACACTTAGTAGAATACAGTATAAGCTTAAACCAGAAGCAATGACAGCTTGAGCTAAAAGCAAAGCCAGACAGATCCACGCTCGAATCACCCACACACACTTCTGAGAGAGCGAGAGCGACAGGCGGGTTAGAAGAGGACAAAGCGTGGAATAAAGCGGGTCTGTTTCACTGAACTACGTCCACGCACATCAGCGCCGGGGCAGAAGGGAAAGAAGAGAATAAAATAAAATGACACATCCTCCACCCTCCCGTATCCCATCATGCTTTAAAACAGACCCCGGGGGAGAGGAAGAGATCCTGCGCTGGTGCAACCATTCTCCCTGCTTCAGAGCATCTGCCCACGCTGCCAGAAGACAATCTGTGTGTGTGTGTGTGAGTGTGTGTGTGTGTGAGTGTGCGGAGGGGGATCCTTAGACAAATTGAATGAGTTTGCGGCGATGCCATCTAACTACGCCACACTTCAAGGCGTCCGCCCACTCCGACTCTCCCCACCTGCAGGAAATCTCCCTGCCACACGACAACTGCACATTAAGGGTTCGTTCAGTGTGTGTGTGTGTGCGCTCGTGTCTGTCAGTGTGTACATACACAATGATTTGTGGTGCTGGTGAGAAGTTGCTCCTTTAAACTCCATCTCAGCCTGTGACCGCTAGTTGTTGCACACACACACACACACACACACACACACACACACACGAACTGTGAGGGGCTTTTAGTTAAATAGCACCGAATAGTAAAAGGCTACCTGTGAAAGACACATATTGAAGGCAATATAAAGCGCTTCTTCTTCTGCTGCTGTGCCTCATGTATCTGAACACACGAAGAGCAGACGTTCGCATCGACAGTTGCTGTAAACATCAGAGATGTCTGGCTGGTAATTACCGTCTAACTGGACAGAACAAGAGCGGGTCCCTTTTGTTTTACGGCACGCTTGTACTTCAATGGCTACAAAGCTTCTAATCTTTCAAGCCGGCAACGGGAAGGAGACAGGAAGTAGTTTTGCCGAGGAGGAGATGGATCTCTATTGATCAATGTGGTATTTAGACACAATAAGTGCACGGTAACAAGCCGGATCTGCCATTTATATTTAGACACTAGTCCAAGTGTGCATGCAGGCTCATGAATAGGTCGACACATCAACGCATAAACAGAGAATTGGACATGGGTGTACACACACTCACAGAGTGTTTAAGCTGCCCATGATGCTGAGAGGCAACACACACTCGTCAGTGGAGGAGAGAAGAAAGAAGAGGAGAAAAGACTTCCCGGGCATTAACATCAACTCTTTTTCTGAAAGGAAGAGTTCAGATCGGGTCAGAGAGAAAACAGCTGATGGTCAGATGCACAGGACTCACACCTTAACCTTTGCCAGGTCACAGGTCACAGGTCCTGGGTTCTGATTGGTCAAAGTTCTAGTAATGCTAAAATACACAATACAGACAATGAGGAGCTGAACAACTATGATGAATTGAAATGATAGATTTAACAATAGATAGACAGAATGACAGACAGAATGATAGACAGAACTACAGGTAGATCGGTAGAACGATATAAATAGACAGACAGAAAAATAGAACGACAGACAGACAGACAGACAGACAGACAGATAGATAGATAGATAGATAGATAGATAGAACAATGGATAGAATGACAGACAGAATGACAGATCGATAGGTAGACCGATAGACAGAATGACAAACAGAACTACAGATAGGTCGAACAATAGAGAGAGAGAAAATAGATTATATAATGACAGAGTAATAGATATACAGACAGTTAATACAATAAACAGAATGATAGACAGAACTACAGATTAATTGGTAGAACGATAGTAAACTGAACGATAGAGAGATTAAATAATAGAACGATATAGATATAGACAGACAGATTGATAGATTGATTGAACAATAGATAGAACGACAGGACACAGAGAGACAGAACTATAGATAGATGGATAGATAGACAGATTGTTTCATCATTTACTCACCCTCATGTCATTCCAAAAGAGAATAACTTCCTTTCTTCTTTGGAACACAAACATATTTTTGACACCGCATTGCCACTGTTGACATTACTGACAATATACAAGACAAAGTCCAGAACAAGAACAACATTGGACACAACCATCTTTGGGAGAACTGTCCCTGGACCATCACTAACCACTTCTGTGTCTTTTAGTTATACAGAATCTCAGAGAAACCTGCATATGCAAATCATCAGCATAGACATGTGTATTTAGGCAGCTTACATTGGTAGAATA